>NC_080865.1:1862402-2172802 GCF_030435755.1 Ochotona princeps | reverse complement strand
CACATGGCAGGTGCTGCGATTTTTCTCTGAGAAAAATACCATCTCAGAAGACCAGGTGTGGTTAAAGTCACTGGCTATGTAAAGACAGTGCCCAAGATCCATCTCCATTCTGCAGACTGAAGAGGTGTGTCTTCTGGACAGCACAAGTGAAATCTTACAGCAGAGACTGACACCAAGCTCTTCTTCCCCTACTACAGCACAAAGGATCCTCTGGACACACATACACATGTATATATAAACACACATACACATGTCTTTTTATAGCACACAGCTCTGGCCAATTGTTACTCCTATGCTCAAAACTCTTCAATAAATTTCTAGGCTTATACAGTAAGTTCAAACTTTTTAGTCTGATATTCAAGATTCTTCCACAGCTGGCCTAGTAGAGCATTCTAGCAAGGGCCCTCTTTACTCAAATCCTTTGCACCAACACAATGCACTGGGGCTCATGAATGCATAGTACAACTTCTGTCTTTCACGATTTTTCAATCTGTAGTCCTTTCTCTCACCATGGTCACATCAAAACTCTCAGTCTCCCTTTTCATAAAGTTTATTTCTGCTCCAATACCTCAACACCCCAAGCAATGAAGTTCCAACACCTTAGAATCAACACAATACAATTGCCTCTAGTGCACATGTATTCAGGGTGCCAAAGATAATGTCTCATTCATTTTCTATCCTTCCATTACTTATTAAGAGTTGGTGTCAACACTTTTTTTTAACAAAATGAGGAAATGAGTAAGAATCTACTTGGGAGAGAAGGAAAGTCAAGCAGAGAGACTAATCTGAGAGTGCAGGAAGGCTTCTCGTGAGACAGATGTCATTAGTGTGTCCAAGGCCTGGGCTCTGTGTAAAGGGTTGCTGTGAGATCCATCTGGCAAAGCAAGCTAGGGCCCTGTTTAAGAGAGCTCAGATAGTTGGGCTAAGGATTTGAAGTTCTTTGGGTGGAATGCCAGAACTGAAGCTTTGGGTTAGGAAAGAACTTACATGTCAAACATTCTCAGACCAAAGTTAGATTACTTCATTTTTAAAGATTCATTTATTTCCATTGGAAAGAGATTCACAGAGAGCAGGAGAGACAGAGAGAAAGATCTTCCATCTACTGGTTCATTCCCCAAATTACCACAACAGCCAGAGCTTAGCCAATCTGAAGCCAGGAGCCAGGAACTTCTTCCAGGTCTCCCATGTGGGTGCAGGGTCCCAAGGCTTTGGGCCGTCTTACGCTGCTTCCCCAGGCCACAGGCAGGGAGCTGGATGGGAAGTGGAGCAGCTGGGACACAAACTGGCGCCCAGATGGGATTCTGGTGCATGTAAGGTGAGGACTTTAGCCACTAGGCTACCATGCTAGGCCCAAACTTTTTCCTAATTGGCTAAAGGAGGAAATCACTCAAACTAGGATCCAGAGCTTTTTAGTCATAGTTTAGAACTATAAACAATTAACTTTCTCTATCAAAAAGGTTAAAACAAAGTGTCTCATAAGAAAGCAGGCAGCTCCTGAGGGGGGAAAAAAACCCAAGTTTCTAAAGGAATTAGAAGACTGTGAATTGCATTGTGAGCCAGAAGAGCACATCAGACTGGAGCTGGTAGGTGTGGCCCTTTAGGGTTCCTGATAGCCCTGGCCTGGAGCCCTCTCATTGCATCAGCGCTTTGCCATCCATGGCTCCGCATTCTCTTAAGCAGCCACCTCCAAGCCTTCCCTTTCTCTGTGGCTTCATATCGCAGTTTGGGTGCTCTACGGGCTTACAGCAGAGCTGGGATTGAGAGTCCCTGATCCAACCTTTCCTTTGCTATAAGAAGATTGGCAGCTAGCTACAATGTCCTGGACAAGTCTGCTTTGCTTTGCTATAGCCTGCCTAGTTTGTCAACCTCCTCTAAACTTATTGTATTGATTTATTACCTTCATTCTAAAACTGATCAGTCAACCAAACTCTCTCTGGCTTCAGCTTATGTCAGATAATTTGCTCCTTTAAATCATTGAGAAAAAATTCTAACATTTAGAATTGCTCCATTTATGTATTAATCTATCCAATTTGGGGTTTTTGGCATCAGTGTGAGCTCATGAGTATTTCTCATATTTAGTGTGGTATAACTCATTATTGTAGCTATTTAGTTCTTAAAGGAGCCTAAATTTGGCCTTTGGGACTTCCATCTAGTTGGCTATGTGCCTTTCTGACATGCCTCCCTATTAGTTGTTGAGCATTTTTACTTTCTGGCGCCATATGACAGTCCAGGCTTATCTTATATCTTCCCTGACTCAGAATAAATCTTTTCTCTAAGCAGTCCTCTGCCCTTTCATGAGAGAGTGAGATTGAAAAACAAGAGCTGGGCACTGGATGTCATCACTCTCAGCTAACACAGCTAGCCACTTTGCTTTCTGCACACATGTTTATTTTCTGTCTGTCCATGTGCATCTCTATGTACACATATGTGCATGTCTATCAATTCATTCTGACATGTTAGGTTTTGATCCAACATCCCAGTGTTCACTCCAGACGTCCCTCTTTTTTGATTTGTACCTCCTTTCTCCAATAGTAGGAAATCTGGCTGTCATTATCCACAATATATTTATACATTTGCTTAATCCTCACAACATACATATTATGTCTGCCTCATTTTCTTGTGGAAAATAAAGTCAGTCATTAGAGTACAGTATTTTCATCCAATCCTTCTGCTCCCAAATTTCCACTGTTGCTGCTGCCAGCCTGCTCCCCAGAGAGCTGCTGGCTGCGAGATAGGCTCGCAGGCCTGCACACTGCTGTGTCAGAAGGAGCTGGAGCAGAAAAAACAGGAGACCGGCTTTTTGCACAGCCAGATTGCCCATCTCCACAAGCACGTCCTCAGCCTCCACAGAGGAGGCACTGGCACTCTTAGCCGGGAGGATTTCCTGCGGATTCCGGAACTGGGAGATCGTATCATCTGTGCCTTCATTCCAGATGGAGAAGACGAGGTGAACTTCCGTGTATTGATAGGAACCCTCGCTCATTTCAGACCCATCAACGATGATGAGAAGAACAAAGATGCGAAAGGCCAAGAGCCACTCAACAGCTGAAGCAACAAACTGCACTTTGCTTTTCAACTGTATGATTTAGATAAAGATGACAAGATCTCCTGCAGTGAGCTGATAAAAATGTTACATATGATGGTTGATGCAAACATCTCAGAAGAGCAACTGGGTGGCACAGCGGAAAGGACTATCCAGGATGCTGATGAGATGGGGATGGTACCATATCCTTTGTAGAATTTGTGAAAGTTTTTGAGAAGATGGGCATAGAACAGAAGATGAGCATCCACTTTCTTGACTAAATCATCGAGACCAGACTGTTGCTTGTTTTAAGAACTGGAACTGAAGGGTCCTCCCGTTCACCTGCCCCACCTCTTTCCATCCTCCTTTCTCCCAAGATGCTGCTATCGCATGACAATCCCAGATGTACTCTTTCAATGCAAACCTCCCTTTGGTGTTAATAGAACGTTACAGGATGATGCACTCAAGTCTATCTCCCTCTACTATACTTTCATCAGTTCTCCATTTCCAAGTATCATCCTCTTCCCTTCAATGCTGCACGGCACCCAACCATCCAGTCTGAGAACATGAAAAGGGGAGTCATGCCGAGAACCAGCTACCAAAGCATTTCCACTGAACAACCTGAGATCTTAGCATCTCCTTCACTGTCTCCCACTTCTCCTTTGCTTTTTCCTCATTCTGTCACCCAACCTATCCTCCAGTTGGCCTTTCAGTTCCCCTATCTTTTATTAACAAAAAATAGCCTATGTTCTATGTGGCATCCAAAATCATGTCTATTAAATATATTTGTATCTCGACAAGATACGTCTGTGGTGTGTGGAGTGTAAGCATTTTTATTTATCAGGAGCCTACACTTCTCCCGGAAGATTGTGACTGCCTCCTGGATGCCTGTCTTCTGTTTCGTTATCACAGGGAGGTTAGATGGAGATGTGCTTCATAAGAGGTGACAGGTGTCAAGCCAAGTGTTTCTGTGACTTGTCCATGTCCCTATATCTCCCACCTCTGACCCTACACACACATACCTATGTGGCTGCTCTAGTTTGGGCTGTGGTACTTCTGCAGACACTAGCCAGGGGGCTACCTGCTCGGATCATCTCCATCAGAATGCTGCTTGAGCAATACGCATGGGAGTTGGCTCATGGCTTTTGGAACAAATAACTAGGCATCCTGCAAGGCCTGCCAATTCACACCCTGTAGCAAGAATCCTGTCTTATACGCATTCGAGTGTTTTTCACTTCATATTCCAAACAGAGAGACAACTGTTAGGGAAGTACCTAATTTACCTGTCCAGTATTAAGCATTATCCTCACTATCTTGAAGGCTTTTAGACTTGGCAAATGACTATGCTGGAAGCTAGTCAGCTCCTAATAGAAGGCCAAAGCATTTAATGTATTGCAGCATGAGCTGTCTGCTTACACTGGCATCCTAGCTCTCCTGCTAGACCACTGGCATTTCCTTAGAAACATGGAATCTGGTGTTGGTGAAACACCATGAGGAGGAATTATAGCCTTCTGAGTAAGCCTGAACAGCTTCTTTGCCAGAGTCAGCCTAAACTTTAGACCTCATGAAGCAGGCTGCTGTTATCCTGACACTTGCCTATATACGGCTCATCACTCATGTACCTGCCCTTGGCTGCCCTTTCCTGACTCAGCACTTGCGTCCTTGCTTAGGCAAAGAACAGACACATCCGTTTCTTAGGAAAAGAAGGGCTCACACATACCACTGCAAAGGCATGGGGGATGGGTGTGGTCAGGGAGTCAGCAGGCAGGATGACTCACATGTAAATGAGTTAGGGATCTCTTTGAAGCATCATGGTGTCTTGTGATTAACTGATGCAGCACAGACATTAGCTAAAGGGAACAAGTGTCTGGCAGGGGTCTGCTAAGTATCCCCGAGGCTCTTTGGCTTGCATGTTGTAAGATCCTAAGTTCCCCATTTTGGTTGCCTAGCAAATAGTTTTAGCGCACAGGTGTACCTTTGGTCCATGTGCAAACACATTCATGGGTCCATCAAGAAATACTTGTGGTTAAAACAAATACTATTTCTAAAGACACTATGGTTAGCTATCTTTCACCCTTCCCATCTCCTTCAAAATGGTTATATTGTTTATTTGTAATATAGTTAGATTTGTTTGTTTCTGTTCGTTTTCCATTTGGGGTTCTTTTCACATACTAAGTCCATGTGGTGCAGTGGGTTAAGCCACCATCACTTACGATACCAGCACCAGTTCAAATCTCAGCTGCTCTTTTTCTGATCTAGCTCCTTGCCGACGCACCTGGGAAAGCAGCACAGGATGGCTCACGTGCTTGGGCCCCTGCTTGCACGTGACAGACAGAAATGGAGTTCCCAGCTCCTGGCTTCAGCCTGGCTCAATCCTGGCCACTTGGCCATTCAGGGAAGCGAACCCATGCCTGAAAGCTCCCTTCTGCTCTCCTCTCTGTTGCTGTAACTCTGCTTTCAAATAAATAAACCTTTAAAGAATTACTTATTTATGAGTGTGAGCTGCACAAAAACTATACCCAGAGGACGATCAGCCCACCAGCATGCTGCTGCTCCCCTGTTTCCCCCATGCTTTCTAACCGGTACTCAGAAGAGGCCCTGGTGTCGGCCTGACCCAGCCCTAGACATGTGGCCATCTGGGAAGTGAACCAGCAAATGAAAGGGCTCTCTCTTTCAAATAAATAAATCTTTTAAAAGGCACTTTCGAATCACATCCCAGCCTTTTGGCTAGGAACAAGCATTCACATGGTGAATGCTTTTGCAAAGGAAGGAGGAAAAATGGCTTACCCAAGACTCACAGAAGAAGGGAGAGCTGTTGTCTAGAAAAATGTCTAGGCAGGAGAGTGGCTGAAGACTCCCTGTCCTTCACACTTGGTGCATTTCCTCCTGGAGGAATCTATTCCTGTCTACAGCCGTGGCAGCTTAGTACACAGAACCATGTTCCAGCTAGGGCTCAGAGGCGGAACTTGGATGGCAGATCTTGACTTTGGTGTCCCCAGGTAATTCCGAAGCACTAAATATTATCATTTGAGATGGACATCTGAAGTTTACCTCAGTCTTGTCTTGTCGACGTCTGTTAGGTAAACGAAGCACCCTCATTGCCATTCACTATTAGTTTAAACCTTTCATTAGAGTCTTTGTTTTTTCAACATCACTGAAATTATGGTAATCATGAGAAAAGGTTATATTTTTCTGTTACTCCTATAAACCCATTCAAAATTATTCTCTTATCTCCCCCCACAATGAAACCTAACTGAATGAGCCACAAAACATAATGAATGGGAAAAATATTTTTTTTTAGCATTTTGATGCAGAGAATGGTTCTTTGGAAGCAAATGCTTCGGCAAGCAGGTTTGAGGTAGATAAGCATTTTGTGGAGGGTCCTTTCTGACAAACACTAGCATATGGAGCTCCTTTATCCAAAGAACTTGAAAGCCTCCCCCTTCCATCCTGGGGGCTGCGTGACAGCAGTGCCGGGTATGAGCTGGGCACTGTGTGCACCGGATGGGCCCTAGGGGACACGGTGCCACCAAAGCCGCTGTGGGCGGGAAACGGCTCCATGTATCATCCAGGATTGCTCCAAGTCTTATCTTGTTGTGTTGTAGCAAGTAGAAAACTCTTAGATGAAGTTGATTTTAGCTGGTCATTTGGCGTCAGGTGACCTACATATCTGGCATGTTGAAGTTACCAGTGCAAGGTTTAGAATCAAACACAGGACTTCAATTTCAAATAAAAATTGTACCTTGTTCGCACACTGTTGGGATTGCTCTAGATTCTCTGAGTCTCAGACCAGAATAATGAGAGCAGGACAGACGAGCAGCGGCTTGGCTCGGCTTGCTCGCAGAAACCTCCGGCTCTCACTGCAATGGCACCCTGCCTGGAGGCCGACGTGCTCAGGCGGCCACACGGAGGCCCTGGAAGGCACACCCCGGGCACGTGTCCGCAGGCGTTCTGGGTCTGGTGCCACGCAGCACCTGTGATCCGCACTTGGGGTCAGCAGAGTAAGAGCCACATCTGCCCGGGGCAGGATGAGCCCGCAGCCGCGACGCACGTCTCCCTTGGGCTCTTAGCCGGCTGGCTCCAGCGAGTCAGCCCCACTGTCTCTTGACTTGTAATCATAGACGTGGCAATGAGCATCTCGGCCTGTCACTGTGCTAAGCGCCTCACAAGCCCTACATCATTATGCCCCTCCTCCAGGAGCCAGGTACTCTGAGTAGCCTTCACAGATGAGAGACCTGTGGGCCAAGAGAAGCGGCTTCACTCTGTCATTAGTTTATCTTCCCCCTGCCCCCAGGCATTCCTTCCAAAAACAGAAGGGAACAGGTTTGTTGGTTCCCAAACACTCAGGAGCTGGTTTCTTAGCCAGCTTAGTGCCCCATCTGGGAGATGGGAGAGTGAGTCCCAAGGTAGGATGGGGAGCCTGAGGCTGCAGGCAACCAGTGCGCATGCTCACCGTGAGGAAGTGGCGCTCCTTGCCCTCGCGCCTCCGCTGGCCATGCGTGGGAGGGTAGGCCGGCAGTGGAGGAGCAGCCACGGAGAGCGGCGCAGCAGCTCTCTGCTCCCTGCGATCACTCCGGCTCCGGTGCTCTGAAGGGCACAGAAAAAGCAGTCAGACTGGAAAACACTGGGCACCTGCGATTTCTCCTGCTTTGGGAATTCGCAAAAAGGCTATTCATATAAAGAGGGAAAAAAATCTCAATTTCCAGGAGGACTGTCTTGCTGATTTTTCCAGATGGCCCTGACGTTCACTTCCTGTTACGTGAGCTCGGACCAATGCATTTCAGTGAGTCCATCGCATAATCTTTGACTTCTGGGCCTGGTTTGAAAACAACACGAACAAAAAATACACGACACTGGAGGAAGATTTGTCCCCACGGGTGCTTGAGTGGGAAGTCAGCACAGACGTCATTAGGGCTGCCCCCGGGGTCACCCACTGGGAGCTGGAGCCCACCTCACACGGGCTGTGACAGCTGCTTACTCAACTACTGACACCTACAAACAAGCCACGGGGGCATATTGACACAGAAGTGGGCCAGTGCTACACATCAGGGCTTTTAGTCCTCGTCTAAACTGTCTCCAATGTCAATGCTTATCAGAACAACTTTTTGAGGTCAAGATCTTTCTTGTTAAGAGTGCCCACCTGCGGCTGCCATGGAAACAGTTTTTAAACTTCAGCTCATTGAGGAGTAGCACCTCAGCTATATGTCTGTCTTTGTCCTGGGTGGAGAGTAGGCAGGCTACCTTACTGGCTCCCTAAGAGTGCTTCTGCGGGACGGGGCGTGGCCGGGGGGAACACTGGGCCACTAGAACCTGAAATGGTAGTACAGTCTGCATTCCTAATCCCTTAGACAGATAAAACTTAGCCCCCAGGCCAAAACTTTAAAAGAAATAACGATATAATTATCTCTTTAGAAAGTCAATTTGCAATCTCCCTCTTCCTGTTTTATGAACATAAAGGATGGGATCACTTAAAGCATTGTTGACTCTGAATGTTAAAGAATTGGTAAGAAAAAGGGCAAATGGATCATCAGATTGTAAGTGACTTGAAGTCCAGCTAGATGCTACTTCCTCACATCACTGGACTGAAACTTCCTGGTTCCTTGTCTGAGACACCTCTTCTACACTAGGAATTCCTTGCAGGCAGTGCCCATGCTTTAGTATTATTCTAGCCTCCAGTTACTGTATCTGGCCTCCAATAGGGTTTGTGGATGATTTGCTATGAAGTGGTTCGAAGGTAGCCAATATTGAGTTCATCTCACCCCCCAGCTCCCTCCTTACACAGAGCTGCTACCACTGCAGCCTCACCTGTCTGTGCTCCACTGTCCATGCCCTCCTGGTGGAAGCCAGCTACTCCACTGGTGAAACCCAGCAGTTGCCTGAGAGCTTGGTCCTTCTCCTGGCCACCAGATGGCAGTAGTGGATCATGCTGATGAACATACTGCTCGGCTGTTGTTTCTTGGATGAGGTTAAAAAAAAATCACTTTCTAATTTTAATTCTACACTGCATGTTTTTAATTCTGTGATGCCTATAATTCCTGTTTATGGCTCTCCGCAGTGCTATTAAAACTACTACACCCAAGATTTGCTATTGCGCCAACCACAAAACAAGTCAGTCTGTGGAGGGTGAGACGCAGCTCCCAGCCTTCCTTCTGAGGCCCCAGGAGGCTCCAGATTCTTCTCTCACCCCCAGAGGAAGTTCAGAGAAAACGGATATTGGTACTTGCTGGTATTCAGTTCTGACATTAAGTCCAAACTTGATAAAGCACTGAAATGTGATCACTTGTAAGCAGCTCAGTGTATCTGGCTGAATTTGTAAGAATTTAATCAGGGAGGACTCATTAATAATGATAACAGGATAAAAGTCATAACATCTCGGGCTAATGTTCTTCAAACTCTCTAATGTAGGGATCTGAGTACATCTTTAGTGAGTGCACCAGATTCGGGTATGGTCACCTGGTCTCATCCATCCTCAACCCATTTCCTATAGAATTTGACTCAGTTCTAGGATCAGCTTCTCTGCGCCCAGCCATGCTGAATGTTTTAAATAAAGTCAGTTCGTAAGCTATCATCCTTGCCCTCCACTTGCTCCCAGCTTAATGGCAGAACACAGGCCCTGGTCAAGATGCAGACCTGTAAGTGGCATGAGAGAAAGATGCCTTGGATGTCATGGGAGTGGTAGGAGTGGAAAGGGAGATTTCTGGAAAGTGACAATCATGTGACATTTGTTAAAGAAGGACTTTTTACATTGAAGTGAATAGTCAGTGTATGTGAGGCACTTGGAGACAAAGCTAAACATCATTCCTCAGTAGAAGTGTCCCAGGATCTGCCACCACTGCTAACCAAGGGAAATGTTCAGAAGCAATTGTTTTAGGGATTGTTAGAAGGTTAGTTATTTCATTATAAGGAAAAGATGAGGATACGGGAACAGGAAGAATTCATATGAATATGGGAGAAAATAAGCTAAAACCATTGATTGCATTTTTTTACATATTTGATAATGGTATCAAATACTCTGTTTCTATGATGTTACTTTGCAAAACATCATTCCTTGAAAGAGTGTAGGGAATCTGGAACAAAGATACTGAATTGTGGACTCCATCTGTCTCGGCAGCAATAATTTGCAGGCCAAAAAACTGGCATGCCAGCTTTGATATTCAATGTAGCTTCGAAGGTGATGCTAGCTTCCAATCTCCTTGCCCTGACTAGAATGATCTCAAGGCACTGAAAAGTAACCAGTGCAAGAAAATGCTGTAGTTTTATTTTGACCGCTCTGGGCCTACCTTTGGCTTTCCTATAGCTGTGACCGAAATAGAAACATAAATCCCTATTTCCACAGGACATGGTATTTGATGAGGTTCTGGTACTTTCCCTAACCTGCTGTATGCGACCCTGAGCAAACTTCCAAGTCTAAGCATCCATGTGTCCCCTTGTGGAATCGGGGCATGAGTCAGATCACTGATTCTCAACAGAAGCAAAAGAGCCATCCATTGCATGGTTCTGGTCGTTAGAGTAAATGGGCAGGAGACAAAGATAAAGCGAGCCTGTGGCACACGGGAATGCCAAAGCACCCCAGGTTTCACCAACAGTCAGATGCCCTATCAGAATCTCTTGTAAGGGAAAAGCCCGGAACCTAACTCCAAGCCAAATCTAGTTCCTATTTAACTATAATCTGAGCCATTACTCTTGAACATGCCCGCTTCAAGGTTGTGTCCTTCAGGGTTCCTATTTCTCTCTACCTGTTGTCAGCAGTAGCTTCTGAAGGTCTTTACTTAATCCAAAGTTACTTCTGATAAGTGCAAACATCTAACTTCTTCATTATATATCTTCCAGTATAGTCATGCCTGGGTGCTTCACACATCAAAATACATTAAATTATGAATACTTTCCTTTTAGTTTCTTCATCATCATATGGAGACCACACTGCTATTTTTTTTATTACATGTGTAGTCAGTTAAATTATTCATGGATTTCATTTCAGGGAAGGAGAAAAGAAGTTCTTGCTAGAACTATGGGAGGTCTTGGGACTGACAGGCCCTGGAGGAGACCACCTCCAAGATCATTCACAGAAATGTCCCCAATCCCGGGAGCACTGACCTCTGCGCAGGGCTTGCAGGTTCTGCCTGGCATGGCGGTGCAGCTCCTCCACGCAGGGTGGCCTTGTAGCTGGCAGAAAGATGTTTCTCTGCTGCTGCCATGGCGCACGGTAGTACACACTCAGCTTACTCTCCGCATCCAGGTTGGAGACGGCTGTAAGACAAGGGGGAGGTGGGCACAGTGTGTCAGCGGTGTTCACTCTGGGTAGGAATGGTGCCTGGGCAGAGGGGCGATGCAGGCTGCCACATTCACATTCAGAATGAACTCAAGACTACCCCAAGGTTTGACATCGCCAAACCAACAGGGGCAACTTGCTAAGGAGTACAGGGTCAGGAGACCTCAGGACACCAACCCTGAAGCCTGTGCTCAACTACCTTCCTCTGCACACCTTGGCTCCTTGCACAGTAGCTCCTGGACCCTGACGACCCCCGAGTCGGCCTGCTTGTGGGTAGGAATGGAGGACCTGCCTTCCAAGAATGTAGAGGAATTGAAAATGTTGCACCTTTGGGCCACAGCACCCCCAGAACAATTGTTCTATACAGTGTGTCTGCTATCTGCTGCCCGTGCCAACTGTGGCTCACATCTTGGCATGCTCCATGTCTCTTCAGGTCCCTGGTCTCAAGCTATCACCTTGGCCACCACTTAACAGCTCCAGGACCCATCACCTTTCAAAGCACTGCAGTTTGCATGTCTTCACCCAGGGGTGAGCACAAGCATTAAAGTAACGCTGGTGGGAATGATGAGGATTCCGGGAAGGAAACTGCAGACAGTGCAGTTCTTGCAGCTCATCCCCAAGAAATCAAGGACACCCAACACAGCTTTCAACCCACCATCGTCTCCAGACACAAATTGCCTCAGACAAAACTGCCAAGGAATTGACAAATGTTTAGGCAAACAGGCATTAGAAACCAGGGGGATGGGGATTACAAGATGGTTACACAGAAGAGAGGCACGTGGCAGCCTCAAGAATGACCAGGATGGGTGAAGTCAGCTTAACCCACAGCTGTCGACATTCCCCAGTGGGCCCACACTGCCCCTCCAAGTCTCATTGGTTCTTCGTGACTTGGGGAGGGGTGCGCTTCCCAACTGTGTAGCCTTGTGCCTTCAATATGCTTCTGGCTTTTCTCTGGTGCTTCTCTTTCTGAAATCAGTCCACCACTTTGTCTAAGATGCCTTACCTGGAACAAGACACCTTATACATAAAACAGAAAGTATCATGGTAAAGAAAGAAGAGTACGTTTTAGAAGAACAGAAAGAAAATCATGAAAACATGTAACTTTCTGATAATTGCTCACCCCTCAAGGACTTCCTTTTATCAAAGTTATTCGTATTTATTTATTTTATTTTTTTAAAGATTTATTCATTTTATTACAGCCAGATATACAGAAAGGAGGAGAGACAGAGAGGAAGATCTTCCATCCGATGATTCACTCCCCAAGTGAGCCGCAATGGGCCGGTGCGCGCCCATCCAAAGCTGGGAACCTGGAACCTCTTCCGGGTCTCCCACGCGGGTGCAGGGTCCCAATGCATTGGGCCGTCCTTGACTGCCTTCCCAGGCCACAAGCAGGGAGCTGGATGGGAAGTGGAGCTGCCGGGATTAGAACCGGTGCCCATATGGGATCCCGGGGCTTTCAAGGCGAGGACTTTAGCTGCTAGGCCACGCTGGGCCGGGTCCATTCGTATTTATTTTTATCTTATTTGAAAGGCACAGTGAGAATGATACTGTCCACCCACTGGTTCAATCCCCAGATTGCTGCAACAGCCAAGGCTAAACCAGGCCAAATCCAGAAGCCAGCGGCTCAACCTGTCTTCCAGATGGAAAACAGGGTGGTTGTGTGCTGCCTCTCAGGGTGTGCATTTGCAGCAAGCTGTATCAGAAACAGGTATAACTCAATCTGGGTACCATGATATGGTGTGTGGGCAGCTTAACTGCTGTACCACAGGCCCTAATCCCCAAAATACTACCTTGTGGCAGTTATTTTAGTTTCGTTTTTCAGTGTAGTCTTCAGCAGTGACTTTTCTAAAATAGTATACCATGACCACAAGAATCACCAATAGATATACGCACGAGTCTACGGATGTAAAAAAAAAAACCAACAACAACAACAACAACAAAAAATCACATGCTTGGGTCAAGGGGAAAATGCCAGGCCTCTAAAAAGTGATGACGAACAGAGCCTGCAGTGATGATGCAAGTCTCAAAGCTGGACTGTACAATATGGTAGGCAGCGGCTATGTGTGCTACTAAGCACGCGAAATGTGGCTAGTGCCCGAGGAAATGAATATTTAAGTTTACTAAATTTTGAGTAATGAAATTGAGAGAGCCTCATGTGACTACTGTACTAGATAATGTAACTCTAGAACAGCTATCCACAGCCTATTACATTCTTTCACTGTAAGCCACAGAGTAGATTATATAGTTTCTGACCTAGATGTATTTTCCCTAGGTGTTTAATCTCTAAGAATTCAAGCCCAAAGTTAGAGACTTTAGGACAATCTCCATGTACTGGGGAGAATATTTTCCAGGAGGCTGCTCTGGGACCATTTTGGCAGCAATTTGTCTCTCTCAAGTTACTCTCTAACCTCACTTCTCTCCTTGGAGATGGGGTGTGCTGAGCTAGCCGGGAGTCGCTGAGTCTCGGGGACAGGAGGAGTGGGAGGCCCTCGAGGAGGCAGCGGAGGCCCGGTTTGGACGGGCACCTTCCTTCTCTCAGGTGTTAAGTGGAATTGTACAGACAGAGGCTGTATTTAACCACCCTCTCCCTGGATGTGGAGGTCAGCTCTCACCAGGACACAGGTTCTTAGCAAACCCAACAGAGGTGGTTAGGAATTCATGTGCTAATGACAGCTGGGGTCAGGAAACTTAAGAGAAAGTTGTCTGTGGAAAGGAGGGATGGGAAGTTCAGTGGCAATCCCAGAGAAGGGTTTCCGAAACCCCTTCGCAGGCTCATTGCTTCAGAAGGGCGAGAGCCAGGAGGTGAGGCTAGGTCCAGGTGACTCACAGTCCCACAGAAAGACTCAAAGCTCTGAAGTCACCATGGCATCGCAGTCATGGTGTAGGGAGCTGGTCTCCTGCGGTGTAATCTTAGTGACAATCTAAAGGAAGGACTTACCAGTTGTAGTTGTCACAAATACAGCTCTCCAAGCTAGATTGCTTGAGCCAGAAGTTGTAAGAGAGAGGCCTGGCAATCTGTATACTTGAAAAATGCTGAGGGAGTGCAATGCACATTACTGGGTGCTGAGGTCCAGCACAGAACAAAGCATACAGTGATCTTGGTTCTCTGCTTCTGGGTGAGTCATTGCCTGGGATTCTGCCTGAAAGCATTCACTTTGGAGAAATGACCTCTGGCACACCCTTCCTGGAGTCAGGGATCGGGCTTTAGCGATGCTCTAAGACCTTGAGACCCTGAAGGCCTGAAACCCTGCCAAGTGCGGTCCCCACTCTTCCACCTCTTCCTAAAATTTTGGAATAAATGAGCACATCATAAAATCAGTGCAAAGAAGTTCAACAAAAGTTTTCCCTCATTATTCAGTATTAAATATAAACATACTTGGGAGAAAAGCGCTATTTTTCATTTCGTTCCTTTGCTGATGCCCTAAACACATTCCTATGGTATGGAGAGTCTCGGCTGCCAAACTCTGCCTGCTCTTCTGGACTGTGGACCAACACACAAATTCCAGAGCGTGGGCAGCCATGCCGTTCCTGGGGGGAAAATCAGCCCTTTCAGAAAGCACCTGAAGGAAGATGGGACCTCGCCTTTCCCTAACCAAGAATCTGTTCCTTTCTCCACTGAGAAACCATAACAGATTTCTGCCAGGCATTGGCAGGTAAATATTTCACCTTTTTTCGCCACAGTGGTATCTATTTTTTTTTTCTACTGGGAAGGGAAAGAGAACTAGTATTCTGGGATGCTTGCAGGCAGACTGGCACTAATGGAACTTTCCCAGGGAAAACTTATTTCTTGAAACTATCTATTGCTTTCCTAAGTAACAACTGAACATTGCATTCATCCACTCCTAAGCTCACTGTCCCATACTTTAGGTTCTGTTTTCCACACTTTATGACAATCTCACCATGGCTAAGATACAAAAGACAGCAGGATGACTGCCTGAGTAATGTTTGTTCACATACAAGCAATACAGAGAGAAACAAAAAGGGCTTTATTGAGGGCTGGCACTGCAGCATAGCAGGTGAAACCGTCATCACCTGAGATGCCAGTATACCATCTGGGCAGCAGGTTCGCATCCCAACTGCTCCACTTCGGATCCAGCTGCCCGTTGACAGCCTGAGAAAGAGCAGAGTTTGGTCCAAGTGCTCAGACCTACCTCTGCCATCCACATGGAAGATCCGAGCGAGGCTTCTGGCTTCAGTTTGGCCCAACCCTACAGACTGCAGCCATTTTTAGGAGTAAACCAGTAGAAAGGAGATCTCTGTCTCTCTGTAACTCTTGCTTTCAAATAAACTATTTTTTTTTTTTAAGAAAAGGATTTTCCTGTATTGCATTGGGTGTACCATTTCTGTAGTAGGTAGTATTCTAGAATGGCCCCCAAGAGCCCTGTGCTCTCAAGTGCTTCTCCTATACAACCCTCTTCAGTGTGGGTGGCACCTGTGACCTAAGCAGTATTTCAGCAAAAATCGGATTTTAAGGTCCCTACTTGGTGGCTGAGTCAATACAAAGGGAAAGCACTTTCTTAGCCACCTAAAACATCTGGCCTGATGTGGTGAATCCTTACAGGAGACCAGAAGCAGCAGAGACACTTTCCTGTTGGCCCTAAAGAAGCAAATTCCCCTGCTGTGAGAGGGCCAGGTGGCAGGAATGGCAGGCAGCTTCTAAGTTCTCCAACGTCAAGGAACAGAATTTTGCCTGTAATCAATGAGCTTGAAAGAGGACCCCAGGCCTCAGATGTGAACACAACCCCAGCTGCCACCCTGATTTCAGCCCAGGGGGATGCTGAAGAAAGGGCCTGGTAAACTCACACCCAGTCTCCTGATCCGCACATAGTGCAAGTTAGTCACCGGCTGTTGTTTCAAAGCTGCAAAGTTTGCAGTAATCTGTCATGCAATAGAAATAATAGTTGAACAATAATGGAAAATTAGCACCCTTCACACTACCTTGTCTGCTTCTTTAGGGTTAATTGCTTGCCTTGTCTGGTCATCTCCTTCCCTCTGTTACTGCTATCCAAAGAAGAGGCAGATAATGGCAAGGGCTACAAAGGGAAGTCAGGACTATATGCTCACTCTCAGTCCTCTACAACAGGAAGACTGTTCTGATATGTCATTTTTCCCCCATTGAAGACTCTAAACTCTCATAGGCCACTGCAACCAATGTGCCGAGCTCTAAACCAGGAGCATTAGATTCATAACATAACGGCACAGACATACAACTTAAAGAGGAAAGCATTGTCCTCATTTCATAGATAAAAAATCAGAAGCTCAGAAAAAGTGAGTCTATTTTACAGAGTCATGTACCTAGTAAGTACAAATCATCTGTTTGGCTTCTAAGCAGCTGTCTTTCCCAAACCAATACTGGGATAAATTTCCCTATACCAAAGCTAACTGGAGGGGGAGCAGGGAAACTGGGCTGTCTGCCACACAGGAAGTGTCCAGAACTTTCCCAAACCAAAATGAATGATTCAGAGCCACTAGTCTATCTGTGTCATCCATAGCATTATATGTAACAGAGAACTACATGAATCTTCCAGAAGCTGCTTGGTAGGAGGCTAGGAAGATTTACTATATTCTAGAAAAACATAGAGCACAACAAACGTCACAAAACCTAAGTGCTGAAACAAATACCATCACAGGAAATACCCATGGCTAACGAAACATCTTTCTAGACTGATCTTAGTTCGTTCCCATGTTGAGATCTGGAGATAATAGAATTGTCTGGACTTTGATTCACAGTGGTGTGCTGAAATCACAAAATGGTCGCTAGGTTCCTCTGAAAGCAAATGATTTAGGTATTGAAGGAAACTCATGGTCATCACTCTCCTACAAAAACCAGGTCTCTCTTTAAAAAAACAAGATTGTTTTTATTTTTAAGTCAGAGTTAGAGAGTGTTAGAGAAAGAGAAGGAGAGGGGGGAGAGAGAGAAAAAAAATTTACTTCCCAGTGGGCCAAGTCGAAGCCAGAAGCCAGGATCTCCATCTGGGTGTTTCATATGAGTACAGGCATCCAAGCACCTGGGTCATCTGTTATTTCCTTTCAAAGCAACAGCAAGGGAGCTGGATCAGAACTGGACATGAACTGGCATCCATATGGGATATTGGCATTGCAGGTAGAGGCTTTACCCACTACACCATAATGCTGTCCCCAAGACCAGGCCTATTTCTTTTTTTTTTAAAGATTTATTTATTTTTATTACAAAGTCAGATATACACAGAGGAGGAGAGACAGAGAGGAAGATCTTCCGTCCGATGATTCACTCCCCAAGTGAGCCGCAACGGGCCGGTGCGCGCCGATCCGAAGCCGGGAACCAGAACCTCTTCCGGGTCTCCCACGCGGGTGCAGGGTCCCAATGCATTGGGCCGTCCTCGACTGCTTTCCCAGGCCACAAGCAGGGAGCTGGATGGGAAGTGGAGCTGCTGGGATTAGAACCGGCGCCCATATGGGATCCTGGGGCGTTCAAGGCGAGGACTTTAGCCGTTAGGCCACGCCGCCGGGCAGGCCTATTTCTAAGAGCAGCAGGAGGACTGGCTTTAGGAACTATTGGGACAGTGTAAAAACCTTTTTCAGCCCCCAGCCTACCTCAGCCCAGCCAAGGTTGGTAGCTTACTGATACTATCATCTTTGGCCTTGTGTCTTAATGTTCCTTCCATTAGCCCAAAGGGGAATCAAAAAGGTCGTTCTTTCTTGGCTGCTCTTCCTAGAAAGGGTCTAAAATGCCCAACCCTGCCCATGCCTTTCTCCCTCTGCCATTCCTTCCTCCCTCTCATGGGTGCTTAAGAATTTAAAGAGGGAAAAGAGCTGCTGAAATCATACTCTGAATGCTGCATGTGGTGAAAATTTCAGAAAAGTGTGCAAAGACTCTTAGAAATTGAATTTTTAGCCCTTCAAGGTAGAAAAGAAAATTTTTAAAAAGTGTTCTTAGGGTGCCGACTGGGTCCCCTTCCCCCTTCACACTTGTTAACCTTTCTTCCTACGCTTCAGCCCAATCAGTTTCTTAGCTAGAACACATTTGTTCAAAACCATCTACTCTGGTGTTCCATGCCAGCAAACAGAGTCGGTGCCACACCCAAGTAACTCGCTGGCTGCCCAGTCTTCAGTGCACTGAAGCCAGTCTTGAGACTTAACATGTTGGTCATTTCTCTCTAAGCTCTCAGATCTGCTGGGAGGAGGGACAGGGAACTTGACTGAATGAAACCATCCAGTCTCATCTGCTCTTCAGTTCTTGAGTTCTCCTCACGCCAGCTTCTGTGCACACTGTTCTGCATTTGCAGGAGGTAGAGGGGCGAGATTTGGGAATAGCATGGGACCCCAAGGCTTCTGCCCTTTGTGCAGCAGCCCACAACCAAGTTTTCCAAGCCTGTCCCTGCGGGGCTTCTTTTTAGCAGAACCACAAACACTTAGACTTGCTTCCCACTGTGAACACATTAGACCCCACGGCCCTCAGCACCGGTGAAAGTTCAGGTTTCTCAACAAATTCTTTGAGGCACTCTAACACCTTCAGAATAGAAGAATGTTTACATCTCCATCTTCACTGAAAGAATATAGCCTGCTTTTCTTCATAGAAATATCTTTCCCAACTTCCAAAACAAAATGATGCTTCAGAACAGGAAGGTTGTTGCGTTTATATGTGACTTCTGATGGAAGACCACTAGCAATTGGGCACCAGCCATAATTCTGCATGTAAATGTCACTGAACCTTCCCAGCATTCACACTCCTTGTCTTTACAAGGGAAAGGTTGGAACTTTTTGATTTCTGAGGGCTGTCTTGTTCTGGCTGCTGTCTCAACTTTATACCAATCATCAAAAGCCACCAAGAAACACTCTACATGCCACTCATGCAGCATGAACTGTGGGAAAAGTCCTGCGATGGAAAGATGGAATTCACCTCAACAGCAATATGGTCCAGGACAGAGCAAATCACTGTGTTCTTCGGGCTTCTGTCCCCTTCTCCATGAAATGAGACTTAAAGACCTTCAAAGACCAGTTTTAAGGCTCCAGTAAAAAGTCCTTGGCTCATTACCAATTAATCAACAACAGCTCCCTCTCTTGGATTCGGAAGAAAAGAAGACCATGAGGCCAGAATTGCAGCAAAAGTTCAAAAGAGGAAAGCTTGAAGCTCTCCAAGTTTATTTTTTCTTGGCCTCTTCTGCATTCTTAGCAAGAGAAGTCTAAATGGAGACGAGATGAGTGGAGATAACTCTTGGTAGAGGTCTTGCAGTCTGAGAAATGAGAACGAGCTGCCTCTCACCTCCCTGACAGGTTCCATGTCCGCAGCCTGATTTCTGTTGGTTTCAGCTGCAGTCAGTGTAATGACTTACAGATCCCAGCCCTGAGCCACCGTCAGAGCCACAGCACTACACATTCCCTCCTTGGAAGTGGCTTGTAATTTACTTATCTTCAGGTCATTCTGCTACCAATGTTCTACACCATGCAATTCCTCCACAATGCAAGCACAGAGTCATCTGTCACAACTCAGCTATTGTTTTAAGAAATTCCTTTAGGCATCTAGCAGGCTCATTGGATTCTACTGCTACAAGGGACCTCCGAAATTGTAGCAGTCTGTATTTTTTCTCAAACTTTAGGCCATGATCCATGGCCTGTATTGTTTTGCTAGTCTTGACCTGCTAAAAAGATTTCAGGTCAAGACTAGCATTTTTAAAAAAACAATGAAATAGAATAGAGTAGAATAGCAAATACTCAAGTGAGTACATGTAGAAGTATTGTTTTGTGAAGCTATTGTTTGTTTCTGGCGTGTGTGTGTGTGTGTGTGTGTGTGCATGCATGCTTAGTTGTAATTGTGTTTCTCATGCTGGGTAGTAATCATGACACTGTCAAAGACGCAGCTTTAAGACCATTGCTTTTTATGTGCTGATGAGAAAAATGAAGGTCAAAGGTTTGACCCAAGGTCACAGAGCTGAGTTAAAAATCCCAAGCCTGGGAGCTCTCTCTGGTCCTTGCCTGGTTCCGACTTTGGGTCCCCACCCTCTCTCGCAATGACCATCAGGATCGCTCCAGAAACCCCTTAAAACAAACAAACAAACAAACAAACGAAAAATCTAGAATAAATAGAGAACAAGGAAAGCTTAGAATCAGACAGGAAATGGTCAGCGGGGATGCACTTATAACTCACTGGGTGGGACACAAAGATTAGTTACTCCTCACTAGGGTGTTGAAGATTTCTCTGCACACCCCTCCTAAAACTGTTCTGCACCTCAACTGTTGACATATGTCTTGTTAGAGTCATAGAGTTAGACTACCCAAAAAACATCCAGGTTCAGCAAAATCATGCTTCAACACTATAAACTGCTAAATACTAAAATTAAAATAGACACGAGACAGCTGAATAGTAATCTATAGCCATTTTAAGGTGTATAGAACCCGGTTGTATATAAACTAATAATTGAAATGTCAATGAAGAAGTCACAGGATGTGGTTCAGAACTTGCATTCTTTTTTTTTTTCTTTTAACATATTGGTTACTCAATACCATGTCAATTAATTCCATAACGTTATAAATTGTTGCTGATGTTATATTGGGGCTTTTAATTGATCGGGATGATACTCTGCCGGCTCTACCTTCAGACCAGAGAGGGTCTCCCCAAGAAACCATTGAACTTATCTGGACAATAAGATGCTGGACTTTATGCTTGGTAAATGCTTGCAAAGAAAGAATCTTGACTTAATTTGAACTGTAAGACTGCAACAAGGTGGAGGAATTCACCATGGGGGGAGGGTTTGGGGAGGGGTGGGGGGGAATCCCAGAGCCTATGGAACTGTGTCACATAATGCAATGTAATCAATTTAAAAAAATCCGAAGCCTGAGTCTCCCAACCCCAGGTCCATGCACCTGCCTTTGCATTCCCTTTTGTTCATGCTGATGACCAGCCATGGTTCTGCGGCTGCTGTCTCTCTACTGTTAGTTGCTGCCTATCACATTTACCAGGTTATTCTTTAGGAATCAAACATATTCCAATCTGTTCTCTATGAAATTCCTCATTTTCAATTTAGGATTCTAGAAGCAGTTCATTCCAGGGCTCAAACACTGGGATGAACCCGCTCATAGAAGCCAAAGTTTGCCCCATGTTCTCCTACAGAGCTCAGACACTCTGAAAGGCACTCCTGCCAACATGTGCTGTTAGGATGCCAACACTGCAACTGATGGCCCTGCTCATTTACTAGAAACAGCTATGAACCACTTTTCCGTTTGGAGTGTATGAGCCATGTCATTGTGGAAGGATAATATTGAGTTAAAAAAAGAAACAAAACAAACAAAAAAACACATCTGGTACAGCAATGGAAAAACACATTCCACTTTTGGTCATCCAGCTAAAGATACAAACTGGGGTAACATGCAGATATGTCATGTCTGAAGGATTTAGACTCCTTTCCTTCACTGTATTCTGTCCCTTCTGCATCTTACACTTTCCAGACCAGACAACCTGGAAGAGGATTGGTTTAGAGAAGAAGGGCTCAACTTGATTACTTTGGTGGTTTGTGTCCACAGAATGACTTTGCTACTTGCTCTTTATCCAGCCTCTAAGGCTTCTGTCCTGCACCTCCACCTCCAGGCTGCCCCTGAGCTGCTGTGCACCCACTGTGCTTCACCTCTTCATTGCTCTCCTCAAAGGAGCCCCCAGCCGGCTAACTCCCTCGCCACTGACAAACACTTTAGCTCTGTGACTGCATCCACAGCCCCTGGAAAGAAGAATCACTTGCTATAGTTCTCTACATCTCTGGCAAGTCCAGGCACTATCCCAGGTAAGTGTTCAAAGGAAAGATGCCTGAAGGCATTTGTTACTTGTTAATGACTCCCCGTAGAGTTTGGCAGAGAAATTAAATTGGCACAAATCGTTCAAGTGGAGATTTGCACTAACTCTATGGTTTATTTATCCACAGAATTACAACAGAAGATATTTAGAGTAGATAGAAAGAAGAGATTCTCAACCACAGAACTGTAGAGATTGCATTATCCAAAGGGGTTAGGGAAGGGGCGAAGAGAGGTGTATAATAGAAAGGAAATGACAGAAAAATGGAAGGGATGGAGAAAATGAGTGGTGGAGGGCATTATTTGAGAAAACAGCACATATCCTAAGGCTGAAAAATGTTTTAGAAGGTCCTCTAAACTGCAGGCAGCACTGTCTTAGTTGGAGTACTCACTTGACTTTAAGCCGGGAACTTGATTACATAAAGTCTGCATATCTAGCAGCTCTGAGTCTGGACATTCATTCACACCCACCCACATAGCAACCAGAAAACACACAAGAGTTTAAGATGAGGTCCCTGTCATAAGTGCTTATAGTCTACTATTCATTCATTGTTTCATTCGTCCTTCTTTCAAGCGGTTATGAAATATCCAGTATATATTAAGTAAAAGGGTTACAAAGATTAAAATTCTCTCTCCCCCCCCATACAAACACACAGAGAGACAATCAGCAGAATTCAAGTTTTTTTTAAAGCTTTTTCCCCCTAATATCACTTTAAAAAGTAGAACTCTATAAAAAGTTCAAAAAAGTTCAAAAGAATGAAAGAAAAACCTATAATAATGTTATTACTCAAAGCCACCACTGGTATAGCAGCTTGTTTCCAAATAGTTGCTTTCAGATAAAATTTTTATATGATTAATACAGCATATGTGCTCTCTCAAATAATTTTTTAAAACACAAAACAATTTGCCCTCGTGCATCAAAGCTCTCCAAACAACTGTCAGAAACAATGCTTCAATAGCTGTTTGATATCATACTACAGAGTCATTTGCTGTAGCTCCTCATTCATCCCCCCAGTAATAGCCATTAGATAAGTTCCAATTTATAAAACACACTGCAATGAACATCTCTCATCAAAAACTTTATCCTGGTCACATTCTCTGTGTGAATGTGAATTTCCCATGGGAAAGACTAGAAATTTTTTGTGTGCCTTGCATGAACAGGGCTTTCGATTCGCCAGCCAGTTCACAACGGAGGCTATCAAGGCACTGCTACCCCAGAGTCCAATTCCATAATTAAAGTATGGGGACTGGTCTGCTGTCTCAGATGAATGTATAACTTAGTGCTTGAGATACAGATAGACAGATATATACTTCTATAAAATCAAGACGTATCATTTTACAAACAGCACACCTTGGAGCAGCAGTTGCTTGCAAAGGGAGAAATCATGCTGTTTATAGTGTCACATCTTCAGACTATATGTAATAGGTATGATCTGTGAATATGATAGCTCTGTTCCAACCATGCTGGTGAAAATATTTGTTCTTAACAAGGAACAAGGCTTGCATTCAAGGATTTGCGGAGACACAGGCCACACCACCAGCGAAGTAAAAACGACATCCTCAAAGGCAGACCTAAATATTTACACAATGATCCACAGCAGAGTGTTTCAAAGCCCAGCCTAAGAAACGCCTGGAGGTCTTGGTAAAACAGAGTCTCACCCAGTGCCAGAGATTCTGATGGGGTAGGTCTGAGATGAAACCCAACAGCGTGCCTTTTCAACAAGGCCCTGGGAGCAGGGGATGCGGCCATAAAGAAGGGTGACCAGGTTGGATCTCTCAAAACCATTTCAATAGTTCAACAGATCAAGCCCAAGCTTGGCTTTCTCAGAGGGACTATTGTGTCCTAGCAACCAGGACTGTAAATGACAAGTCCATTGTCAACTCAAGAAAAATACCAATCTTCAAAGTTTCCATGCATGAGCTTCAGTAGGGAAAATGGGAGCTTGACCCAACCCTTGCTTCAGCAGCCTCACACTGCCTTAAAGGGACACTGATAGTGTCACAAGTTTACAAACAAATTCAAGTGTAGAGAAAATAATACTGATCAGAAATAAGGAATTTGATCTTTCAGTAGAGTCAAATAAATAATAAAATCAGAAAAAGGTTTAGAAGTAAATTCCCCTTGTGAATTTCACAAAACAGCTTCCATTATTTGCAAAGAACTAGATGAGACTAAATATACGGAAGATGATGAGTATGAGTCTTTAATACACATTGTTGCTTGGAAGCAGGCTCTCTCCGTGGGAAAATAGGGAGGAAAGAAGGTATAAAGATGAGTATGATATTTTACAGCCCTTTCATTCCTGCTCAAACTAAGATGTGGTATTGCAAACACGGGCATTTACGGCCACCCAGGGAAAAAGACAGAATTAGAGTGTGAGAAGCAAGTCAGAAAAAGCAGAAGAAAAGTCTCCTTTTAATTTAGGAAACACCACACACAGCTACTGGATGTACCAAGGGTTCTGTTTTCAAATATGGTGCATGGATCCTCTCTGATCCTATTGGCCAGATGGCCTTGGCTTGGTTAGACTGAGAAGCAGTAAGGCAATCAGCATGTGACAGCCAATTATATGTGCTAATAAATATTTTCTCCTAGGTAGAGGCTAGTCATTTAAAATTTACTTAAAGATTATCAGTGATGGTAGAAAATTTTAAAATACTTACAAAAGCCCCCACTTGCCACCGCCATTACACTTATGTAGAATTATTACTTGCTAATTAATATCTTCAGATGTAGAAATGATGTCCTTCAATGAGCCAGGGAAGACGCTACGGAATACATGAACCTAAATTAGCTTCCCAAGACCTTTCCATCTCAGAAACCCAGATATTGGTAACAGTTCTGCATTCACTCCACAAGCCAGAGCCAGATGAGTGGATAATATTCATAGCCCATAATGCATTCCATGTGGTTCCAGAAAAGATAGGTTCTCTTGTGAGTCAATTAGCCAGAGTCGAGCTTAGTCTACAGAGAGCAAAGGAGGCGTCCCAGATTCGTCTGTGCTTTTGTTGCCCAGGACTTTAAGTCAGCTCCTCCTCCCACAAGGGCTGCTCTCGGAGGGAGCAGGCTTTGGAGCCCTCACTCCGGAGGGAGCAGGCTTTGGAGCCCTCACTCCGAGTGTAGAGGGGTTCCTTGTTGCTGGGCTGTCATTGATTCTAGGCTTCTGCAGAAGCCAGCAGTAGAAAATACATATGTGTCAAAGGAGGAAAGTAAATCCTGAGTTTTAACTTCTATTTCCAATTAAAATCTAAGATTATATGTTTTAATTTAACTTCCTTGATTTTATAATTGATCTCTTTTCTCTTAAGCTAAAAATCTTGATTCCTAATGACAGTGGCATAATTACTTATGTGAAATACTTAAAGGCATAACAAAATGTCTACAGGAAGAGAACCAGTCCATAATGTTTTAGTTTATCCCTAATCTTCAGGATATTTTCTACCAGAAATGTATAATAAAATAAAAGGCTTTTTGACAGTCATATGACACAACTGAAGGTAGCATCACGATGCTGGCTAAGTTCCTATGTAGTCCTCTGGGGGCATAAAATGAGAAAACTATGAGAGGCATTGAGCCACCCATTCACGTGGTTCTAGTTTGTAAACAACTAAAATCTACTTTGAGTTCCAACATTTTAAATTTGCAGTTCATTTTAAAAAATCCAAGCCTTCTTGCCTTCCCACTCATACAGTCCATATGCTTCAGTGTTTTGCAAGTAAGGGGGCTCCTCCCTTCCTCGCTTGTCTCTTGTGAACTTGGCCGCTGGCCCTCAGAGGAGCTTTGCACAGGCTTTGTTGAATAACAGCATAGAAAAACCCACACGGTGATGAGGAGAGCCTTTGATTTCCAGAAAACTTGAAAACTCAAGCTTGGAGGTCTTGGCATTTATCCCAGAGATCTAACACATATTTTGGCACCTGCAGGGAAAAGGGAAATGAACTAGCCTTTTCTGAATCCAGAGCCTGTGATGGAAACTACACAAGCAATGGCAGAATCTCCCCAAGACCACAGGCCCAACTGAAGCTGAGTAGCCTCCATGGGGATCTCTCTACCAAAGACTGGTGAGTAGACCACACACAGGGATCATACGCCTTCACCCACCAGTGACTGTGAATGAGCCCCAATACTAAGAAACTAGGTGGAACCATATGAGATGGACATTTCTCAAGGTCAAAATAGTTGGATATCGACAATTTCATATGGTTCAAATTTATAGCAATTGTAAGCAAATGAGGACACAAAAATTCCATAATCTTTCAAGCCAGAAAAAATGACATCCTACTCCCCCTTCCCAGGTTTAAGTCATTTCTATCATGTTTCTATGAGGTTGATTTGCTGAGCAGGCAGACAGAACCAAGCGGAGAAGAGAGAATGAAGTCACAGCAGGCAACTGGTTCTAGAAAGTTACATTAGACCCCAAGGGTCTTGGGCCCAGCGCTGGCTGGCACAGTACACAGGCTCACCTCACCAACAGAACTCATTCCTCACCCTTTGAGGCTAGTGGAGATTCTCGCTCATCCCACCCGGGTCTGAGAAAGGCAACACGGCAGCTGCCATTATGTTCAAGGGAGTGTTACAAAGTCCTGCAAGGAGAATGGGATACCGTACCTCCAGTGCCTTCTCAAAGTCTTTAGCCTGGTAGCCATATAAGACACATGAGATGGCAATCCAAAGTGGAAGAAATGTACACTCTGGAACCAGCATAGTGTGCCACGCAGCATCTGAGAAATGCTCTCACTCAGAAAGGTGCACAAGCAGGGAACCCTGAAGTGGGGGCTAAGCTGTTGGACAAACAAGATTGGAAGGGAGAGGAGCAAAGGTTGGGGAAAATCAGTATAAGCTGCAGCATGAGGTTGAACCATGTAAAATTTCCCTTGTAAGGTAAAAAGCATTTGAATATTGGCAATGAGGGTCCTAGAAGTAGTTCATTATGGCTGGGCCAGGAGTTGTGCAAAGCAGAGAGGAATAAATTAAGGAACTAAATGTGAAGAAGGTAAATAGCACTTAGAGAGCATATACATGAGCCATACACTGAATTAAGGACTCACATAGGGAATCTTATTTGGCCTCCACAGTAAACTCAGGACACACATTTTATTGTCTCTAATGTCCAGAATAGGCACAGAGGGGTTAAAAATTTTTTTTCCGAGAACCCAAAAATTGTAAGTTCTAGAGCCAGCACTTGAAGCAAGTACACCTTTATAATTTTTCTATCCCAAACCACAGTCTCATAAAATAGCAGACATCCAGATGCAGCGGGGTGGAGTAGTAGAAGGAACATGCCTTTACTCTAGGAAGAAATAATGAAATTGTTGAAGAGCAGGTATTGGTGGCCTGAAGGAGCAGCTCAAGTCTAACATGCTATATAAAGGGTAATATCTTAGTCATTCCCAAAGCAGATCTTGAGATTACTTATTTGTGGCTACAAATGGGCTTTCTTGTATGGTTTTGCTTTCTCTAGCTGAGCGATGGTCTAGAATGCTAGCCTGTGTTTTACAGGTGCTCAGATAGGAAAGTTGAACACACGGCTCAGTTGCACAAATCATTGTATATCCATCTGCAGTCCTGCTGGTCTCCTTTGAGTTTACTTCTTTTGCTTCCCCAATATCACTGCAGAGAAATTCTATTCAATACCCAGCTCTAGCTGTACCTCCTATATGCAGTCTTTCAAGACCCTCATTGCCCAGTTGGTTCGTCCTTCCAATGAGCAATGAGTTCTAAAGGACTTCCCATGCACCAGGCGCTGTCCTAGGCACTGGAATATGGTGGTGGTCATGACAGGCACAATCCTTACTCTCAAAGAGTGTACCTCCATGTAGAAAGAACAATGTGAATAAATTGATGGCTAGAGAAGGATGTCATCAGATAGTTATGAGCACTCTGAAGAAATAAACCAGGGAAACATGAGAAAGGCCAAAGCTAGTGGGAGGCATGGCATTGAGGAAACGACAGCAGGTATCTAATGGCAGGAGGCCCGAGATCCTCCTAGGCACCAACTTAAGGAAGTCTCCATCCACATGGAGCTTACCTGTGGTGGAATGACCTCTTTCTCTAGCTCAGTGTGGCAGTGTGGCCTCAAGCGCATCAAAGTCCACCATTTCATCTTCTTAGGTACAAAATTGGACTATATCTCCCACTCTCCCTGGCAGCTGGGTGATGTCGTGTACTGACATATTGGTGGTCCATACGTACCACTTGTAGCTTGGCCCACAGAAAACCTCCTACACATTCTCCTTTATGTTTGTGATGAAGACAAGTATGGAGACGTTAACAGACACATACTAATGATGGTAGATTCAGGTAGAAGGAATCTGCCTTCTTGAATTCTGGCAAGGAGAAGAGCTACACACCGATGTCTAAAAAATCCACTTTGGACATCATGCAAGTCAGGAGTAAACCTGAATTTTACTAAGCCACTGAGATGCTGTGGTTTATTTGAGTATCTATCATCATGTAGAGTCACTGAACTCAGTGTATCATTGCCACAGCTACTCATGTGGCTCCTACCAAGCCTATAGTATGGTGCCTATTATACTACTTTTTAACTTTGGGGTTACACTTAGGTTTCCTTTCCTAGATATGGTTTCACATGTGGTCTCATATATGGTCTCATCCCCTCCATGTGGAAGAAAGCATTGTAATCAGACACTTGCCCTTTCTATCCCAGTGCTTTGATAGCTTCTCTGCTCATGAAAGCAACTTCTACTTTGCCTGCTCTATCATGTCAGTAGATGTTTTTCTGTCCTACTCAGTTATGTATACGCTTAGGTAGTGTGATGTGCAAGGCTTTCATTTTTTTATCTTTTAATTTGCTTAGAAGATGTGTTTTTCAGGCCATTACAAATGTCATCCTATTGCAATTTCTCCCTAAACTACAATCATTTCTGAATAAGAGCTTGAGTTAATATATTAGCATCATATACTCCTGCTGGTTGTCCAACTATATGCTTTTTTATAACAAGCGGGATTTTAAAAAAAGATTTATTTATTTTTATTGGAAAAGCAGATATACAGAGAGGAAGAGAGACAGAGAAGATGATCTTCCATCTGATGGTTCACTCTCCAAGTGACTGCAGTGGCCAGAGCTGAGCCAATCTGAAGCCAGGAGTCAGGAGCTCTTCCAGATCTCCCACAGGGGTGTAGGCTCCCAAGGCTTTGGGCCATCCTCAACTGCTTTCCTAAGCCACAGACAGGGAGCTGGATGGGAAGCAGGGCCACCAAGATTAGAACCGGCGACCATATGGGATCCTGGCACGTGCAAGGCAAGGACTTTAACCACTACACTATTGCGCTGGGGCCACAAGAGGGATTTTTTTTTCTCAGCACTACATACAGTGTCAGGCACAGAGTAGGTGCTTTATTGAAATGCCTGACAAATGAATAAGCGTATTGGGTGTTGTCTGATACACTAGTAAGCTACAGGAACAATCTGCCAAAGTTTTTCTTCTTTAGAAAACATCCCAAAAGCCACCCCTTCCATTTACAGTCAGCATTTAACAAAAGCTTTCCCTTGAAAACCAGACTCCTAGAAGTCAGGCTAAATTGTGAGTTGCTTCAGGGAGTTTGCAAAAATGAGTATTGTCTGGATGAGGGCACTGAATGGGCCCTGTTACAACTCTGCTAAGTCCTAGTTTTTCCCCCCTCCAAATGATCCCTTGCAATTTGCAGACAGAGTAACTTTTTGTGCTAATGCAGGAAGATACTTCCAAAAGTTTGTGAAAAATAGAATTACAAGGTGGATGACTTTGGGTATAAAATCTGCAATCCATGGATAAAGGAAGTCTTCAAAGTTTATGAAAAATTCCTGTTAGGGTGACAGGTATTTGGCCTAAAGGATAAGATTCCTGTATCCCACATCGAAGTGCTTGAATGTGACACTCAGCTCTGACTCCTGACTTCAGCCTCTCACTAACGCAGATCTGGGGACGGGGGGCAACTGTGGTGGTTCCACTGACTGGGTCTCTGCCTCCTACCAGAGAGACTATATTGAATGAATCCCCAGCTCTTGACTTTTGTCCAGCTCAGGTCTAGCCATTGTGGGTGTTCGGGAAGCGAACTAACATTTGGGAGCTCTGTGCACCTGCCTCTCCCTCTGTTTCTCTTTCTCTACCTCTCAAGTGAATAACAAAAATTGGAAAAAGATATTATGAAAAATTATATGCATATTTCAAGATGTTTGGGCCTCAAAATAGTTGTATGTCTTAGCTTGCATTTTTACATTAACTTTCTGAAGTGCCCTTACACACCTTCCCAAGTCACTAGAGTAGCCAGCGAAAACAGCAAACACCCAGTCAGCCAAAACCCTGAGCTCCATTTCTCTTTGAGGCCAGCAGGCAAAGGCAGTGAAACTGGTGGTGCTTGTGGTCTGGCCCAGGCTAAGATTCCTGGTGCCCTCCAGATAAGTCACCCAGCCCCACATGGACCCCTCCTTCCCAGTACTCCTCAGCTTCACACAGACACTTTCTTGGCACCAGTTTTCTGGCTCAGAGACATCAAGGTCAGATAAACTTCTTAGAGCAAGGTCAGAAAAGCTACCTTACATTGGAAAGCTGTACCATACATTCGAAGAATATGGAAGCCCTTTTGCTACTGTTTTTTTTTTTTTTCGTTAACAGCCTCAAGCCCAAGCAGTAAGAGAAACAGAGGCTAACATACAGATGCTACCAACCTGCACATGAAATGACCGATGGCATCAGCTCAGAGATCTGTTTTGAACCCAAGCAATGATCGAAGCCACAACACAAGCCACACTGCTTGTCCTAACAGATCAACCTCAGTCATAGACTTTTTTTTTTCACAGAATTTCACATCACAAAAGCAGATGGCTAATCTAGTCATTCCATTGACAGATGAGAATCGTTAGTTATTTCACTATAGTCACACACCCATAAGGCACCCCTCTAACTGTCCATTTCACAAAAGTTGCCAGTGAAGTCAACTAAAGGTGTTGACCTGGTACAGATATGAGACAGGTCCCTTTTAGTGGATAATTATGGGGCCTGTCACTTCTGCTGGGAATTAAATATCCAGATGTCGACCGTGAAGAATTTAAGATACTGGGAAAAGGAAAGTAGACCCTAAACATTACTTGAGAATTTCATTTTACTTAAGAAATCAGTTTGGGGGCCAGTGTTGTAGCATAGTGGATAAAGCTACCGCCTGTGACACCAACATCCCATATAGGCACTGGTTCTATTCCTGGCTTTGGGGTTTGTTGTGTATATCCCAGTAGTTCCCCAAAAGACCATCCCAAGAATTGGTAAGATCCCAGTGAAATATTCAATTTCCAGTGAGCACTCAAGTTATTTGGGCTACTCCTGCGCTTCCTTTTTTCCACAACTGTATTGTTCCTATCACTTTCATCTCCTTGCTCTATCTATTCCATCCATATTTCTTCCCATGTCATAACTGGACTGAGCCCTCTAATGGACTAAGACTAGCCTGCTCCCTCTTTGGGGATATCTGACATTCTCTTCTCTGCAAAGAAGCTCCTGCTGCTGCTGTTGACTCCATTTGGCATTGCAGCAAAAGTAACAGCCCTGGTGGCCATAGAATATAACACTCAGGTTTGCAGAAGAAGCAGACTAAGGAACTGAATGACCTGTGACTCTCTGGTCTTTATTCTTTCTTCATTCATGTCTGATACACTGCCAAGGTGCCCCAGGGTGCGACTCTGCTCACTCTTCCTGGATATATTTCTGTCTCTCACACTTTCATGTACAGAGGATAACACTGACATCAACAGTAAGTTTCCATCTTTCTCTGAAGGTTCACTCATTTAGCAAATAAGTATTAAGCATCTCCTACCTTAGGCATTGAAAGACATGTGAGGTGTCTGCACTCCACAGCTTAATAATGTCTAATGGAAGAAACAGAAGGAAAACAAATATACACATATTACGTTGGGTAAGAGAAAGTTCTGTGAGCAACTCAAAGAGTTGGGCAAGGGAATCCAAAGTTCTGAGGTTGGCATCTTGCAGACAGTGGTATAGGAGATGTTTGTTTCTCTGCCAATCTCCCCTTAGCATCCATGTTGACACTCTGAAGGCCTCTGCTTTCCAAGAATTCTTGAGACCCTCTGCATGATGGAAAGTCTTTTCTGGCAAACCGAGAGTACTTGGTCCACAAGTAGAACAGGCCAAAGTACTGGGCATTTACTGCTGCTGGGCTGGGGGGCGGGGTAGACAGCCTTCAGCAATGAGCGCTCTCCCCATCTGAAGCATGTTGTGTGTGGGCATCCTGAATTCCACATACGATGGTGCTCCAGCCACCCACACAGTGGCTGCTGGAGAGTCCACCTTCATTACACTCCTCCATTTCCCTGCTGGGTTGCTGGTGTTCCCTTCTGAAAGAAACTGCTTGTACTTGTCTCCGGGTCTACCTCTCGGGAAAGCTAGACTGAATAGGCTGCTGAGGAAGGCTTCTCTGCAAAGGAGACCTTGAAACTGCTACATGATCCAGGGCAAAGTCAGTAGGGTGAAAATGAGGGTTAGAACAATCCAAGCAGGGGCAAGTGCAAGTGCAGATGTTCCTAGGTAGACTCAAGTTCAAATGCTCGAGGAACTGCAAAGTCAGAGTGCAAGAACAGTGGGTGAGGGCAGGGCAATAGCAAAAGCCTTCTTCTTCTCACTTTGCAGACAGCCACAGCTCCTTGAATCCTTTCTTTCATTATTTCCTCCAATTGTTTAATTGCACATTTCTTTGATGTTTCCTTTCCTAAGGGTTCTGCCATTTTATCTGTGTTCTTGATTTTATGCTATTTAACTGTGACTTTCAAATGGAAAACATTTATATATGTGAAGCAGAAAATCGCAAAATAAGCCCACTTACTGATGTCATCAAGCTGCAAGATTGTCCCTAGTCCCAATTAGGGAGGTAGCTTCCAGGGGAAGCGCAGCAGGTGTCCTGCATTGGCACCTGTCCCCCAGCCTGAAAGAGGTGGGAAATACCACTTTCTGCTGTAATATGGCCACCGTTATCTTTCAGGACACGTTCTTCTGAGGACCCACTAATAAGTGCCATGTTTTGTGTCACTGGGTTGCTTTCATCACCTCTGACCCCCCACTCCTCTGAAAAGCAAACAGTAACCACATCCAAGCAGAGGTGCTTCCACTCTGACCTTGAACTACAGAAGAGAAATTGTGGTAGAGTTCTCTGAGGCCAATGAACCCTCACCAGGCATTCTGGGCCCTGCTGAAGCAGCCGCTTTGATCCTGAACAGGAGACTTCAGATCACAGAGGCTGTGCAGTCCTCTTTAGGCAGCTGACAGGAGCTTGGTGCGGATGCCTTCTCAAGCAGGACTGTTTTGCTGACTCCTGGGAGGCTCATCATCAACGCTCCCTGTCCTGACCCACATCATGCTGCCTCTATTTGTGCTTCTGGCTAGAGCTCCTAAGTAACCAACAGCAGAATCTATTTGTACTTCAGTTTGTTCACAGCTCCTTCTGGAGGAAGTTGGCCTCTAAAAATTAGTTGGCAATAAGGGAGCCCAAAATGATGCATGTTGAGACCTGAGAGCAACCAGGGAATCTGAGCTCAGCTGACAAAGGTGATCCATAAGTGTCTCCAGAGCTTAGGGAGAACCCAGGCCCAAGGCAGGAACAGGCAGGTTTCAGGGCCCATTTTACTACTTTCAGATTGTGTTTCTTGGAACTTATCAAAAGTCCATATGCACATCTAGAATTTTCCAAGCTTTCTCTGCAGTTGATTGGGGCCTGATGACTAATAGTGTTGGCTAATGAACAGGATGTGGGCACAAATGATGCACTCCATGTCTAGACGTGGTCCTTACCAAATCTCCCAAGAGGCTTGGTTGTTTCTCTCTTTTTTCCCCTGCTGTTAGGAGACTTACATGTTTCAGACTTAAAATAGACTTTGTGTGAGGAAGAACTAGAACTTCTACTGTGTCAAAGCACTGAGTTGTGTTTATCTGTTGTCATAGACTGGCCTAGCTTAACCTGACTACAAACTAAAATAGCGTGGAAAATTCTGCCTGTTTGTCTCTATCCCTCTCCCTACCTTTCAAATCAATACAAGTAAGAAACAGTTTTGATTAATATGCTACTTGGGACACCCTCACCCCATAGAATCCTTAGGTTCAAGTCCCAGCTCTGCTTCTGATTTCAGCTTCCTGCTAGTATGCACCCTGAAGGATAGCAGGTGAATGCATCAAGTACTTGGATCTCTGCCACTGTTGGCAGAAACTCAGATTTACTTATATGTTCCTGGCATTGGTCTGGCTCAGCCCCACCTGTTGGGGGCATTTGGAGAGTGAACCAACCTCTTTCACACACAGACTTTCTGAATTTGAAATAAAACTAACAAATAATAATTTTTAAAAATCTACCTGTTCATCCATTCATTCAGTTGGTCACTCATTTGTTTATCTTGCATTCACTTGGTATTAACTAAGTGTAGATTAGTTGCCGAACTCTAGTACTCTAGGCTGAATATATCTTGGGTATTCATCAGCTCCCTTGGGAGAGCTGGGTGTCTGGGTAAGGAGATTAATATAGAAGCAAAGAAAATAATAGAACGTTAAGTGTGTTAGGTGCATAGTGTCACCTTCTTTGCGGAGAAATGACTACACAGGCACTTTTCCCTCTAGAAGACTTGAGGCTCAATGCTGTGTTCTTGCACTCTTCTTTATCAAGCCCCTTTCAGCAAGGCAATGCTTAGCACAACATACCCTACCACCAGTTCAAAAGGAATTGCATTTGACACTTTCCTCTCCATCAGTCTATCATTCCAACTCATTCATCAGTACTACTTCTCAAGTCATGCCTTTTTGAAAATCATAAGGAGGTTTTTCATTTCTTAAGACATGGACCTCTCAATCTGGCATTGATCTGGCTCCAAGTTGCCTTTCTATCATCATTTTGTACTTTTTTGCCCATAGCTTCCTGTTCAAACAGGCATAAGCTGTGTCTAACATTTCCCATTGTTGGATATTAGAGACCAGGTCTTTCCTCAGACTCACATCACCCAGCTCGAGAGACGTTTTTTGTCTTTCTCCCTACTTCAGTCTGTAATATCAGCATACCTGGTAATTTAGATTCCTTGGGAAATTCTGACAACAGAATTGGGAAAAATCTGACAATAGGTCTAGGAGAAATAGAAAATGTAGTCCTCTATTTTCTAAAGAAATTTAATTTTCAAACAAATTCCTTCTCACAAAGAAAATTCTAGGACCAAATTGCTTTACCAGGGAGCTCCATCGAACATTTAAGGAAGAAATAGTACTAATTTACATAAATTATTTTAGGAAATAGGGAAGAAGGGGATACTTTTTATTTTATACATCCTGAATAACCTTAATGCCAAATCCCGATGAAGAATATCTGAAAAATCTATAGTTAACATCACAATTATTGGTACAGTAATGAATGCTTTCTTCTAAATTTGAGAATTGAAAACATCTATTCTCACCAGTGTAATAAAACATAATGGGAAATGAAGAGCATTGTCTTTATTCAGACAGCATGGTTGTATAAATGTATGTAAGTTAAACATGAATGCATCTACAAAGAACGGCTAGAGCGAAAAAGTGAAATGGCAAGAGTCACTAGATACAAGTCAGTATCCAAAAACCAATTATACCTACAATTAGCTCTCCATATCCATTGGTTCTGGCTCTGTAGATTGAGTCAGCTACAGATTAAAAATATTTGGAAAAATATATAATGGCACTAAACATATGCAGACTTTTTTCTCATCAATATTCACCAAATAAAACATTATACCAACTACTTACACCATCTTTCCATCTATTAGGTAATATAGCTTATTTAGAGATGGCAAAGTATATACCATTTATATATTTATATATACAAACACTATGCCATTGTATGTAGGGGACTTAAGTATCGGCCGATTTGGGTATTGACAGGGGCATCCTGAGAAACTGTTTTGTGTATGTAATGAAAAGTTAGAGATATCTTTCATAATAGTATCAAGACATCAAACTATATAAGCATGATTCTTACAAGACATACAATCTCTCATAACTGAAAAGTGAAAAACATTGCTAAGAAAAAGTAAATGTGATTTATATGTTCAAAAGCTATACCATATTCAGGGATTGGAAAGCACAACATTGTTAAAGATGTCCAATGTCTCTGAATCCAATCATAGACTGAAATCACTAATAGTCAAAATCAAAGCATGCATTTTTTAACGAAACTGACAAGCTGATTCTGAAATGTGTGTGAAAATGCATAAGTTCTAGAAGAGCTAAAATAATTTTTAAAGAGAAAACATTTCAAAGATTTATACTACCTGATTTCGAGATTTACTATAAATCTATAGAGGTCAAGACAGTGTGGTTTTGGCAAGCGAGTAGACATAGATCAATGGAGCAGCACCGACAGTCTAGAAAACAGATCCACATACGTATATTGAATTGATTTTTTTTTGAAAAAGGCATTAAATCAATTCAATATGGGAAATAAATGTAGTTTTCTAAAAACATTTTTTGGAGCAACTGAAGGTACACATGATAAAAAAAAAAAAAGAATTTCAACTCTGCCTAGCCCCATACACAATTAGAGAATGATCATAGCCTAAATATAAAATTTACAACCATAAAATAAATAATAAAATTTTTATGAACTTGAGGGAAGCTGATTTTTCTGATAGGGCTCAAAAGGACAGGCCAAAAAATTGATTAATTGGGCTCTGTTCATATTAAAATTTTGTGTTCGGTCAGGGGCAGACCAGGCTGAATCAGTTCATGTCATCCACTGGCAAATCCAAACACCAGAACAGAGTGTGGGTTGAGCCGGGTTTGGTTGCGACAAAACCAGTACACATTATGGAATGCCAGGGTGAGGTTGCCTGTACTGGATTTGACTGCAGCACCCAACCAGCACACGTGAAATCCAGGAAGGGAGGGGCAGAGCTGGCAGGGGGATTAAGGAGCTGGTCCCCTCGCCGGACAGCTACTCCCACTGGAGAGCGTGGGCTGGGATGGGGACAGACCAGACTAAATGGGGCCACAACACCTGTGCGCTGCATGTGGACTAGATCAGGGAAAAGCCAGGCTGGGCTGATTATTCCTGTGGGTACAACCATAAATTAGAGTGGGTGAGGGATGTTTGGGCTTAGCCGCAGCATCAGCTGGCAGAAGCTGGCACTGGGGACCAATTCTGTCAAGTCAAATCACAGAACCACCTAAAGAGTGTATAAACCGGGACTGAGAGAGACCTGGGAGGGAAAAAGTGGGTTCCCCCTTCCCGGGTCACTAGTCCCACGGGAGGGCATGAAAACTAGGACGGGTGCTGAGGTGGCTAGACAGAGAGGCACTCAACAACATCCGTGAGGGCTGGATGGTTAAGTTGGTTAGATGGAACTAAGCTTTAATACCCATTGACAAGTACAAGAGCCAAATGGGATGGGGGACAGACTGATCTACTGCTACACATACTGGCAAACCAGGGTAGGGGGTGGGCCTGGTGGGGGTTATTGTGGGTCGCCCCGACTAGGCTGCAGCTCCCACTGGTTGATGTAAGGGCCGAGTATGTGCTGGGCAGAACCAGACTGGACTGCAACACCCATTGGTTCCAGTGCAAGTCGGGACTGAGAGCAGAACCAACCCAGCAATTGCAACCACCAGCTGATCGGGGTGATGGACTGTGCCGGGCCCTGTGCTTGCTAGAACATACAAGAATCTGGTCTGGGAATACCTCAAGGTTTCTTTGGAGATCTCCCCAATCGAACTGCTGGACTCAGAACTCTAACCAAAAAAAGACAGAAGACAGAACAGGTCAATCATTCATCTCAGCTATATGTTGGCAGCGAAATATGGGGCAAACGGTGACTTTATAATGGACCATATCAATCAGTGGACGACCTCATCGAACGAACTGGCAGCGATTCATAACTGGAGAACTATTAAAACCACTTGAGCAAATACCTCAGAGCATGCCCCACATCCAGGACTTGGGGTGGGCGGGAAACCGGGTGGGGCTTCTCCCTCAATATCCCCCTTTACCTCAGATACATGATGGAAACAATATGGACATAATACTATTACCCACTTCCCTATCCCCCTGAACCTTTTTTTTTTAACCACAATTAACTATGTAAAGATTGTCAACAACAATACAATAAAAAATGCATGCATTTTAAACAAAAAAAATTTTGTGTTCATCAAGAGAACGCCATTAAAAATGGGTAAGGCACAGATTAGAAGGAACTACTTGCAATACATATATCTTTCATTCAGCATACATAGTTGCTAGAATCAATATAATCAATAATAAGGCAACAGAACCCAGTTAAATATGAAGAAAAGGCTTAATCAGATACTTCACAAGATAGAATTCTAATAAGCACAGAAAAAGTATCTAGTATTATTTGTCATTAAAGAAATGCAAACCAGAACTACTGTGAGATATCATCTCATATCCATTAGACTGACTTACGAAATACCAAGTGTTAGTGAGGATACAGAGCAAGCAGAATTCTGATATGTCACTGGTGGGAGTGTAGAGTGGCCCAAGCATTTTAAAAGACTTTCTGTCACTTTCTTATAATGCTAAGCACACACCTACCCTATAGAGTGTGCAATTTCACACATAGATATTTACCTGTGAAATGAAAAACATACATGCATAAGAAGACCTGTATAAGAATATTTTTAGCAGTTATACTCAAGACAGTCACAAACTGGAAATAAAAATGAAAAACAAATGATGGTGTATCAATATAATGGAATGAATGATGGATATATACAGGAATAAATTTGAAAAATATGAATGAAACCAGATCTTTAAAATAAAAAGTCAAGCTGATGACTGAATTTACATGTCTTTCTTGAATAGGTAAATATAATGTATGTCATAGAATTAAGAATAATGATTATCAAAAGGGGTAGCTTGACAGAAGTTGTGTACAAATTTTGGGGTGATAGAAACATATCTGTGGTTCCACTGAATTTAATACTTAATATCTGTACATAATTCAACTGTATGTAAGCTGTATCTCGATTTTAACAAGAACATTGCTCTATCCCCCTCTTAAAATCATCTTTGTTGTTACTATAATATACTGTTATTTATCATTTTCATCCATGGTAAACAATTCCAAACTTTATTAGGTCTCCCAAGATGAACCTACACAATACTAAAGACCAAATCTGTTGAATGAATGAATGAAGAGTAATTATACACAATATGCCAGAAAATGAAAGTAAATAAAAATTAGACTATAGCATCATACAAATTTCCACTGTTTCTATTTTCCTGAAAGTCAACACCATTGCAAACACAGATCCCTACACCCAATAAAAAACAATGACCCAACATCTAAGACATCTTACTTTTATTTACAATAAAAGGAGAGGCAAGAAAATAAGAGAAAGATTTTGTCTCCTAGATTTTAAGGCAACACCACATAATTATTACTATACTTCTTAACTCCAGGGAGATAGCCAAAAGACATTTGATGAATCACCTTTTCATTCATAAAACCCTGCTTATACCTTTCATTGCTTTTATCCTCCTAAAATAATAACAGAGAAACAGTACTTGATGGGCTTGCATTATCAGATGCTATTGCAAAGGTCCAGATGAGAGTGCTGAACCACCTATTAGTATTCTGCATGCAAACTCTTCTCTGTAACCCAGAGTCATCCGTATCCTGGCAACCCTCAAAATTTCATTCTCATTGAATTGCTAGATCTTTATCAAAATATAATTATAGCCTTAATTTGAAAGATAAATTTTGATTGCCAGTGCCATGCCCAAAGGAAGAAATAATCAGGTAGGAGAGTGCTTAGGCACAATTGTTAACCATATAATCAATGTCATGAATCAACCATCCCCTAAAAAAGAAAACACAACTTTAGGGGAAGTTGTAAGGCACAAGTGAGAAAAGGAAAATTCCTTGAGGCATCAAACTCACCCTTGACCCTGTTATATTGTTAGCTTTTCTTTGAATGTTGTTACTTAAATGCTTACCATTTCTTCCCAACTGGAAGAGTTTGGGGAATGCCTGGGCTATGTGCTGCATCTATGTGTACTTATGGTGGCAGGAAGTAATCCAGACTGTGAACCCCCATCACACGTTAAGTTCACTGGAATAGACCTCATTGCTTAAGAGGAAACTTACTAAGTGATGTTCTCTAGGTCAGTGCATAAAGACGCAATGAATTAAGCAGGACCAGGTAAGGGAAAGTTGGCTACTACAGTCACAAGAAAGCCTCGACTCTTCTTATGGGGCGCTCTGGACCTGAGAAGGCTCTACAATATCCTCCCGAACTGATACAGTGTAGCCAAGCCTTTACACCTTTATGTTGTCTAATTATGAGATGCATGCTACCTTGGGAAAGACGTGACCTTGGGCAATATGGCTATCTTCAATGAAGGACAATTTCCACCAAGGGGGTGGCTTGGTCAACCACCAGCACCCACCTCTGATGAACGTGTGCTTAGGGAAGAAATACTGGACTTCTGATGGGGAAGAGAGATGCGGACAGTGTATCAAAGTAGTCACTGTACCCCCATTGATTACAGTAATTTAGGAGGCTGGAGAAAATGACTTCAAATGGACCCCTGACAGATGAAACACAGCAGCACATTTCTGCAGAACAGCTCAACTTCCTGAGACAGCCAGGTGATCCTATTGGGCATGCTAAGTTCCCTAGGCATGTGTTGATGTCTGAGGATGGTACCATTATCTTTTTTCAAAAACAGATACCTTTCGAATAACAGCCTAAGAGGGGCAAGAGAGCAAAAGTCATGCATTTCAGTTGCCTTTCTCCTTAAGTATTCAACTCCAGCCTTGGTGCTCCTACAGGCCATAAATGGTTCACTAATTTGGGAACTGAGAAAGAACCAAGCATATAAGATTCTTGCTCCATCGGAGTAAATGGAATGGATTTTATTTTCACGTATAGTCAACTTTTCCTAACGGCTTCCTGAAGATTCACACTGCACCACTGCGTAGTGTGTATCTAATGTTCTGCTGTCTATGACCTGAGTTATTTCCCTCCCCTGCAATCTGGGCTAGGACTGAGACCTGCCTTACTCTGTTGGTGACATAAGCCATAGGTCCAACCTAACAAGGCCCAGGAGAGTCTGCCTTTGTACATTCTTGGGGATTCTGAGCTGCCAGCTAATAAGTCCAGCTACCCTGAGAGAGAGGCCACATGGAGAAGGAAGATCTCTGGCACTACACAGAGAGAGACAGACACACAACCAGCCCAGCACCCCCAGCAGAACCCATTGCCCAGGGAACTCACCATCTGATCAAACAGAAGTCTGCATTTTGAACCAGTTGATTGGCCCCCTTTTTTTAAGCCACAGAACTTTGGAGGAGGTTTCTCCCACAATGATAGACATAGCTTGTATCAAGTCAACTATTTTTCAGCCTCGCACTGTGGAGTCTTTCTGGAGTCAAGGGCCACTTTTCACAATGAACAGTGTTAATACTTCACAAGCAGTTACACAACAATGAGCAGAACAAAGTAATTACAAAGCCTCAAGGGGCTGCTGGAGCTGGATCTTGAAGTTGGCCTTCCTCACTAGTTAAGTAGCTCAATCCTATGTATCAATTTTATATGCCTGTGGTTCAGAGTCACCCCTCTGCCAATTTCCAAGTAATGTCCTGTCACGGACCTTTAAGGTCATTCAGTAAAAGAAGAAATTAAGTATGTTAAATCCTGGGTATCAAAGTCTACATCAACTGAACATCTCAGGAAGCTCACCACATCACAGAGGTAAAGAAGGAAAACGATCCAGGCTGTATTCTAGAGCCAGAGCACTTGGGATCAAATCCTACATCTATCTCATGTTAGCTATAAAACTTGGGCAAGTTATTTAACTTCTCCCTGCCTCATTTTCTGTATCTGTAAAATGGGACTGAAATAGTTCCTATCTCCCAGAATTATTACAAAAATTACGGTAAGACATGTACAGGGCAATACATCAAATGCATGGTTATGCTATACCTTACTAAAAGTGAGTATGTGATAGATTTACATGGATTTAGAATCACAGCACAAGTGCTTTTAAATGATACACACTAAAGAGGGGGTATCAGATTTCAGAAACTATATCCTATGTAGCTACTTCCATAAGAGGGCAGGATCAGCTTAAGATGGTGGAAAGGAGTACTGAACCATGGGAAGGGGATCTAGGCTCTGACTCCTGCCCTGTTCCAAATCATGTAATGTGGAGCAACCTAGCTGTAAAATGGGAATAATTAATGGGCTTGTCTAAAGAGGCTGGACTAAATGGTCCCTCTATGAGCCTGCTATGCTTCCAAATCCCTTTCAGACAAGAAAGGGGTGGTGGAATTCCCACCCTTTTTAATATTGAGATATATAGTGCAATGGGCTAAGTAAGTTGTCTGGAGCTAAACTCAAATCCCAAAGTGCAAGCAAAAATGGACTCGTTCATGCCATAAAGTGTATTGTCATGGCACAAGTTGCCCACAAACTACATCTTCCCGCACCCCTAGTAGCTAGATGCGGCCATGTGATTGAGTTACAGCTGTGGCAGGTAAGCGCAGGCGAGAGGTGCTACTTCCAGAACTATCTTTGACATGGCAGTTTTCCCTTTCTGCTGGCTGCATGCAGAGGACTTTGGATCCCCAGGGAGTGGTAGAGCCACCTGCTGGGAAGAAACTACCTTTCTTATCACAAGGCAAAAGCCAAGTAGCTTTTATGGGAGTAAGAAATAAATTGTTGGAGTTGACATCATGGCATAGCAGTTAATCCCACTGCCTGCAATGCCAGCATCCCATATGGGCACTGTTTTGTGTCCTAGCTCCACTTCTGATCTAGATCCCTGCTAATGGTCTGAAGAAGGCAGCAGAGAAAGGCCTTCGTGTCTGGGCCCCTGCACCCAGGTGCAAGACCTGACCTAAGCTCCTGGTTCCTGGCTTCCACCTGGCCCAGCCCTGGCCATTGAAGCAATCTGGGGAATGAACCAGGGGATGGAAGATCTCTCTCTCTTTCTCTGTTACTCTTTGAAATAAACATTTTTTAAAATAAAAAATAAGCTACTATTGTGTTAGACTCCTAAGATTTGGGGCTGCCTGTTACAGTATCTAACCTTTTCCGACCAACATACTACATTTACTATGGGGCTCTAGTTAATTGCTGATTCACGTTTGGATTTTCAAGAGGAAGCAGCCCTTTGCATTTAACAGTAAAAGGTCATCGGCAACTTATTTGCTAAAGGTTGAGTCAAATCAATTATGTTTTGAAGAAATCTGAATCCCAGCTGAGGGTTTTCCCATCTACTCTTCAAAGCTAGTCAAGATTACCTACTGTTACACTGGACCCTTGGGCCACATTTAATTGTCATTCATTATCAATATTCTGTGGGTAACAGAAAGATGGGGGAAATTTTAAAGATTAAATCAGTAACATTTTGCAAGAGGATGGATTTCTCAGAAACTGTTTCCCAGGCTCTTTCCTCATCCCCATCAAGGTCTCTACCTTACTGTTTTGCCAGTGCTTCCAGTTCAAACCTACAGAAGATAAAAGTAACATTTGAAAATCCATATTCACTTTGAAAAAGAAGAGAATCACCTGGTAGGTTCCAGTGAAAGTTAGAAGTAGATTCACACTCTCACTCTTAAATTTCATGTCTGTTTGGTTGATTTTTGTCATTGTGGAAAAATTACGCATTTACAATTTTTTGACAATTGCCAATGCATTCTTGCCAAAACAAAACAAAGCAAAGCACTATTCAATCAAATCAGAAACAGAGGAAGCCTCTTTATTTCTCAAACTGGAAGCCACCACTGCTATCATGAAAGGGGGACCAAGGCAGAAATGAAGGCATTTTAAAATAAATAATGGGAGAGGCCCTGCAGGCTCACACAATCCAGGACCCAGAGGCCCTGGGCTTCCTGCCATCGCTGAGCCCTGAGATGTCCCCAGTGCCTTGCCATCCCTAGTCCTGTGGCGCCCACCCATGAGTTGGAGGTGGCCCCCCTCAGGATGATGGCCCTGGTTTGCCAGGAAGAGGCTCCTCACTCAGCAGTCCAGAGGCTTCTACCTGGAAAGAAACTGCTGCCCAGCTCCTATCTCCACACCAGGGAGCTGGCATGATTTAAGCACCCTTTGATCCTTCTGTCTTCTGGCCCCAAACCCTTTGCAGGGGCCCCTGACTCCTGAACTGCAGACGAGGAAGCCCTAAGTATATTGCTGGTGCAACTGAGGGGTGACAGAAAGCCACAGATGTCTGTGGCAGGGATTGGGGGAGGGGGCAGGGGAGGAATCCCCATCTGTGTGCCCATCCTCCAATCTGGCAGCTCAGAGTTGCTCTGGGCCTCTGATGGGAACAGATGAAGGCCCTAGAGCTGCTGCCTCTCTTCCACAGCCCAGACTCCAGCATCCTTGCCTGGCCTGGAGAGCAGACCTGGAACCGCTCAGAACGATGGGTCTGTCTACCTGGGCTCAGGCTATATGAGGATGGGAGTTTGGCTCACACATGGTCCAGTGAGAAGGGGAAGACCCCTATTCCTGGATGAGTGGGGTCAAGCCAAGCTGCATCTCCAGCCGCAGGGCTATTTTTAGATGCTGTTATCTTAGCCTTGCTCACAAGAAGCTGCAAAAAAACAACTGGTCACCAAGAGGCAAAGACCTGCAACATAAAAACCTCATAAAACAAGGGCTCCCCAACTCAGGCACATACCACACTATGGCAGAACCTCCACAGCAGCATGGCCCAGCCTGCTTAGCCTTAGCCGGCCCCGGGGTGGGGGTGGGGGAGGTGGGGCTCTGCTCTTTTACTGCAGACACACTGCTTGCCTGGCATGCCCTAAGCAAGCCCAGCTTGGTACCACCATCCCTGGAATGCTTGGTATAGGACAGGCAGTCCCATTCCTGCCCACAGCTGGTGACCCCAGGGGCTGGGCGAGCCAGGGGGTGGGGTGGATGGGGTTAACATTGCCACAAAAGGAAAAGCTCCGGCTCTCCTGCATCTCTCTACCCCCACCCCTCATCTCTCTCCCTCTCAGCTCATCCTAACAGTCCATTTGCCTTAACGGCATCACAGCTCCATGACAGTGAAACCCCTACACAAGCAAAATGTCATCCAACAGCCAAGTGGCAAGGCAGGAAATCAGAAGGGGGCTCCAGGTGGGATTCCTCACTTCTCCTCAGCGTTAGAGTCCACGAAAGGCCGAGCGGGCAAGCCACAGTGTGCCCTTCCACTCGACATAACCCTATGTTCTCGGCAGGAAGCCGGACACCAGACACTGCAACCCGGGCCGGCCGTAAGCACGGCCCCGGGCAGCAAGCTTGAAAAGTGCTGCCCCGCCCGACAACCAGGATGGGGGCTGGGGAGCAGGCGGCAAACTTCAAAGCTGCAGCTGCAATATGCTTTAAAGAAAAAATTAAATAAATAAAGAGCCCTGAAAGCCAGCACTGTTCCCTTCGCCCCTCCGAGCTATCCGTGGTCCACCTTGACCGCCAGCTCACCCTCACTCGGCTCTGCCAAGGGGGCTTGGCAGTCAGACCCCGGCTGGGGTTGGGTGTTGGGGATCTCCCCTCAGGCTAGCTCGCACCTGGGCTGCGGCTCGTGCCTCCCCACCCCTCCCCCAAGTTCACCCACCACCCGGAGATGCGAGACATTAGTTTCAAATTTTATCACTTGCCAATAACCCCCTTCCCCAAACCCCCAGCGGGTCCCATCTCACACACACCCGCGTGGCCTGGGCTGCGAGTCGCGGTGCATCCCGGGGGGTTGCGGTGGAGCGCCGCGCCGAGGCTAGCCTCCCCCGGCCCCCGTTCGGGTTCTGGTTCGGCCCGTGGCAGCCCGCCCGCGCTTCGTTCGCTGGGTGCAGAAATCCTAGCGCCGGTGCGCCCTGGGCGCGCCGCCGGGCCCCGCACCGGTTCCCCGGGAATGCGACCGTCAGGTGAGGTAGGCATGCGTGCCGGCTCCGCAGCGAAGCAGCAGCTGGTTGGGGCGCTGGGCTCCGGATCTGCCTCTTCTCCCTCTCTCCCCGCCAAGGAGAGGCCTCTCAGGGGCTTTCCAGCGCCTTGTTGCGTTAGGACCGCATTCCCCCTTCCTTTTCCCTTTTATCTTAGTTTCTCCTTCAGATGCAAAAAGCGAGATCGCAGGAATCCATGCCCGGCGCCAGCCTAACTCGGTCCACAAGCAGAGACAGAATTATGAATGGATGCTGCCTTCTGATGAGGAATTCGACTGGGGAGGTCTCTGCGCACGGCGCGCTCCATCAAAGCAGGGGCATTGGCCCCTCCACTGCTTCAATGCTGCAGGCTGAGCCACCTAATTGACCACTGGGAAATCAGGTGCCGGGAGACCAGGGCGGGACGTAGCCCCGGGGCCACGCCGGGATCGAGCGCCTTGCCGGCGTAGACAGCTTCGATTTACAGCCCCGTGAATGGAGAGGACTGCGGCAGCCAAACCTCCCGGGCAGCAGGCAGGGTTGCACCAAGGCTTCACAGACTGCTACCTGGCTCGGCGAACATCTCAGGGTTCCGCGGGGGCTTTACGAAACCTGGCTAAAAAGAATCCATCCCCTGCCGCCAGCCGCAGTGAGCCGCAGGACTCAGCCCCCAGCTCCAAACTCCGCGGCGGGCAAGCGGGAGCCTTTCACAAAGCCTGGCCTGGGCGCTTAGATGAGCCGGCAGCTGCGGAGGATCCCGGATCCGGATTTCTTGTACCTGTGCGTTTCCTTCTCCGATAGCTCAACTGCTGGGGCTGCGCGTTACTCATGCCTGGAGTGGTGGCCGGTACGGTACATCACCAACAGGCTGGACCGACCGTGGCTGCTCAGCAACGCACCCCCGTGGCTCTCTTACCTCCCTTGTCCCCAGTCTCCCACCCCCACCCCACCACCCCCCCCCCCCCGCGGCCAACAGCAGAGGAATCAGAGAAGACGTGCCAAACCCTCCAGTTCTGGCAAGAGGGTGGTCCGGGATTGGCATAGAGCATGTACCAGCATGTAACAGCAATACAGCGGCCAGAAAAAAAAAATGTGCCACTGTGTCCCCTCCCCCCATTCATCTTAGGACGCTGAAAGCTCACATCCTAGACACAACTCACCCTGCCCGGCTTTCTGCAAGGACAATGCCTTTGCAGCCCTGCATCAAATCGCTAGGGAAGGGTGACTGCCTAAATGAGCTGCAAGGTTGATCCAGGGTTAAAAACCACGGCAGTGTGCACCCATGCCTTCAGCTGGCTGGCGGCTCCTATACATAAGACCTAATGCAGACCACAGAGAGCCATCCAGGGCCACTGGAAACACAACAATCCCAGGATACATCCTCCTCTGTAACAAGGAGGAATTGGAATGTAACTATCCAAAGAAGCTTCATGTGATTCTGTTTTTGGTTATTTGTCTTGATGTCTCCGAACCCCCATTTAAAGAAAACATCGACTGTTTTTTTTCCCTTTTTGACTGGACCACCTATTTTTCCCCCTTCGAATAGGGAGGTTTATGCTCTGGACAGATTTGCATGTGTGGGCAGTGCTGGGTCACTAGGCCTGGAACTTTTCCACAATTCCCAGCTGTGGTGAAATACTTACCTCTGCAAGGTCACAAGAAACCACAGAGTTTGCACACACACTTAGCAAGGAATATTTGTTAATTGGCATTACTTAGGAATTAGTGATCATGCTTACATGAAGGATCCCACAAAACCCAAGAAAGTCTGGGTTGGCTGCTTTCCTTCAACCCACTCACACTATCCTCAGGGGCTGGCAGCTGACAGCAAGCAAATGTAATCTGGCTGTGGCAGGAAGATGAGGCAGAAGATGGCCTGGCCACTCCCCAAGGAACAGTGGAAGAGACCCAAGAGCCCCCAAGTTTATGGGTGGCCAGGAAGGGCAGAAGCCGCTGGGGAGGAAGAGATGAGGCAAAGAAGCAGAACAGGAAGGAAGGGGGCAGAAGGGCCCCATCGCAAAAATCAGGGGATAGAAATCATTTCAAGCAGGCAGCATGATCAAGAATGCAAAATGTCACCAGGAAATGCACAGGGGCACTCAGGCTACCCAGAGCTCACCTGGGCTCCTCCAAATGTGGAATCATAATGTGCTAGGTCCCAGTGGTGACTAAAATGATGCCATGAGTAGGCTGCTTAAAGGTGAATTTGGCAATAGCCAGTCTCACAGACTAGAGGTGAAGACATGGGCTTTGGCCCAGAAGGACCTGGTTAGGACTGCAGAGCCTCCAGCTCTTAACAATACAGCTATGGAAAATGATCCGACTTCTCTGAATCTTAGTCTCCTCATCTGTAAGATGGAAATGAGAATGGCTAATTCATACAGTTGCTAAGAAGGCTCAATCAAATAACAGAAATCATCATGATGGCCCAACATACACAGTAGAAGCTAACTGGAGGTGGTTCTTTCCTAAGTTTGAAGTCTTCATACGTTATGCTTTCCTTATCCAACTTGTGTGTGTGCACACATATGTGTGTGTGTGTGTGTGTGTGTGTGTGTTATCACTGTGCCATCTACTTTGACAGGGTGCCTGACACTGTGTTACGAAGGCTTAAACACAAGGACTTGCTGTTTTTCCTTGGATATCAGGTCTTGGCAGCAGTAGAGTCAAGCCCCTGTTGGAGTAGCTGTTCTAAGGGCTGACTTTACAGCATAGTCCATTCAGTTATCATCCTTGTTTTGATCAGAAGCCAACAGTATCAGGTCTCAGTAGAAAGACCATTGCAAATGAGTCTGCCTTCAGAATAATGGTCATCTATAGCAGGGGCACAAGCTTTTGTTGTAAAGGACCAAACAGGAGGTCTTTTCTGCCATGTTGTCCATGTGATCCCTGTTATGACTGCACTCTGCCACTACAGCCCCAAAACAGCCACAGATGATGCATACATAAATGGGTATGGTTGTTGTGTGGGAAAACCTGATTTGTCAAAACAGAAAATAGGTAGGATTTGACCCACAGCCTAGCCTGCCAATTTCTGATATAAAGTGTGCTCCGGGATGGAGCTATTAACTTGTATTGGCAGGCAATAAAGACATCTAGACATCATGGATGATTTTCCAAATAACCAAAGTGGATCCAACAAAGAACAATTGACAAAGTCCTCACCTGTTGAAAAACATAATTTATATTTTCCTTTGAAGAAACTGGATAGTCAATTGTGCACCAAACTCTCTCTTCCAGCTAGACTTCATTTTCTGGCTATACCTCCCACCCCCTTGAAGTCAGGCACAGATCTGAAACTGAGTCCTGGCCAATGGAATGTGGGCAAAATGGGTATGGGTCTTCAGACCTGGCCTGTAGAAATGTTTGCCTCTTCCTATCCTCACTCTTCCCTCCCCTACAGGCTGAACACAGAGCTACTTGGGGGGTGGAGCCACAAGACAGAAGGGGTATGGGTAGTCAAATGACGGTGTGCTGCACTGGACTAGAAAAACAGTGAGATAAGTGCCACTGAAATATTGGGGTTTTATTGCCAAAATTAGCCCACCTTGAGCAATTCACTTTCCTATCTCTCTAATCATATGATACAAAACACAATTTAATGCTTTGCTGATTACTTAGGGTCTTTATTAAGAAGGCTGATTATTGGTTTCTATGGTAACACATTGTAAGACTCCTGTTTGGATTTGCGAGCTCCTTTCTTGATATTTAGTTCCTCGCTGTCATTCGTCGCTCACCTTCCTTCTAGCTGCTTTCCTGGATTTTAAATCCACAGTAAAATGAGGAAAGCAGACATCTGTGGCTGGGTAACATCTGTTCTTTAAAAAAAAAAAAAAGAGTTACCAATGGCCTGGGTGAGAGCTGAAAGGAGACAGTGCCTGGACTTGCTGACAACTCGGAGTATTTTCAGCTTCACAAAGCTCTTTTCACGTCCAAGCTTAGTGCTATGTTCCAGACAGCTGAAGTTATTAGAAGTCCAGCAGCTCTGAAAAAGCAGGGTATTTTTGTGTCGTCCAGCCTACAAAGTTTTAAAGCCTTAATGCTTCCACCAGCCATCTTGAAAGAGTCCATAATAGAGGTTCTAGTTTTGTCCATTGACATCCATAGGTTATATAACTGGAAATACTGCCACTTCTTGATTCTCTAGCTTTAAATTCATCTTTCCTGCTTATTTTTTGGTTGATACCAATAGACAGTAGTTGACTCCTGCTTTAGAAGAGATGGAAGAACTGATTCTAAACAGGGCTTAAGTCACTTTGTTCAAATTCCAGAGGTGATATATTAGCTTTCCACCCCAGGACAACTGACTGAGAAAATCCAGCTGCTTCAGTCCTGGTCCTTGCGTTATTCCAATAGGTGGAAACGGGGTCCTTTCAGCATAAAGTGGAAAGTAGAAGAAAAACAGGTGAGGCCTGACCAAGCAGGAGAAAACTGGAGGAGGCCAAGTGAGCCCAAACAACCTAAACAGCCTGATTTTACCTTTTGTTAACTGAAAGAACTAAGATACTTATAAGCTTATATTCAAATGATCCTCTTGGTCTGCTTCTCATCTATACAGTAACGAGTATGGAGTACACCTGGAAGGTTTTCCTAAGAGTTTCATTCAGTAAGGCCAGTTCTATGAGGCCTGGATCAACAACAAAACCCTTCCAAACTGATTAAAGACCAGTAGTACTTATTTCTTTTTCCCATTTCTGCTGAGCTTCACAACTATCTATTCTACCCACAAACTTCAGCATCAGCAAGGGCAGTAAAATATTCTATGATCTCCCAGGTTGAGCAAGCTTCTTGTTCGAGATGAACCTTGTTGGTGACCTTGGAGATCCCAATTCCAGCTTCACTCTCCTTTCCATCCTTTATCCTCTTTGGCTCCAATGTGTACTAACAGTCAATAATGGAAACCTAATTTTGCCTCTGAGGCTCTTCTCTAGAGCAAGTTGGATGTCTTCTCTCTAGCTGTGGATGTGGCTGAGTTTTCTCTCTCATTTATCTTGGTAGAGGCACATTATCACTGTTATTCCCAACCACTGCTCACAAGGAACCTCCATGACTTCTAGAAGAAACTGCTGCAATAAAATGGATCACTCATTCATAAGGAACTGTGTGTTTATTCATATATATTTAATATCATAACAAATGTAAATTAATTTGGGGGTACAACCACACATGCTAGCATGTATATGGCTGCCTCTATAAAATTTCTCTCTCAAAATTCTCTAACCCATCTGGCATAAACTACTGTATTGTGACCTGTTAAAATAAGTAACAGCTGTAATAATCCCTCTCGATTTATAGCAAACTATAAAACTTTGCATACTCTGGCAATGCATATAAAATAATAAATAAAACCATTATCATTCTGTTCTGTCTTGGTGGGAACTATGATGATTTAACCAAAAATGGAGCTCTATGGAATGCACCAGAAGAGAAATATTAAATGGAGATTTTACCTAACCTGGCCTCCTCTGACTCCCAAAGGCCAACTTCACTATTTAGAACTGCTGGATACATTTGAAAACCTTACCTAATATAAATAAATCTTTTCCGAAAGCACATGGCTTCCATACAGTGTTACCCAACTTTTACTATTTCACTACCTGATTTTTTCATGATACATTGGCAACATTCCACATTGTACCCAGATCATAAACAGAAATCAAACTATGTGCAACTCAAAAAGGTGAAATCATTTCTAGCACCAAATCTAAGAATTCTCTTGGAATTGTAGGGTGAGTTATGTTTCTAAACTCCGCCAAGATCCTAGGTTGAAAAACACTGTTTCAAAATCACCTCTCAAAAATATACAATTGATAGAGAAAGGCAAGCTGGTAATCAGTAGGAAGGGGAAGAGGGCGGCTTTGATTCTGAATGTAAGAGTTACTATAGCCACTATATGTGGATTTCAAAAATTAAAGGGACAAGGAAGGAAACTAACAAGACAAAATGGACATTACACCATAACCTTATTTAATACTCAGATCAACCCTGAACCCTTTGAATTTTTTTTTTTTTTTACAGTTGAAGAAACCAATGCTCGGAGTGATGAAGTAAACCTGCCCAAGTCCATACATCTAACAAGTTGGAGAGATGGAGTTTAAACTCAGGTCTTTATATGCGCTTTCTTTAAAAAAAATTTTTTTTTAAGATTTTTTTTCCACTGGAAAGGCAAATTTACAAAGAGAAAGGTTCTCTGTCCATCCGCTGGTTCACTCCCCCAGTGGCTGCAACGGCTGGAGGCAAGCTGATCTGAAGTCAGGAGCTTCTTTTGGATCTCCCACACAGGTGCAGGGTCCCAAGGCTTTGGGCCGTCCTCGACTGCTTTCCCAGGCCACAGGCAGGGAGCTGGATGGGAAATGGAGCAGCTAGGACACAAAACAGCACCTATATGGGATTCTAGTGGTTGTAAGGTAAAGATACCTATATTTCTACTTCATGATGCTGTCTTTTGGTAATGTTTTCTGCTGTGATTTATATTTACATGGGCCATTGATTGTCATGGTCATTGGCAATTCACACCCCTTTCTCTCTTACTTAATAAAGTGTATTTTGAGAGCCAGTGCAAGTTGTCTTATTGTTGGAAAAACTTCAGATTCATTTTATTTTATATATTTAAAAATTTGTAAATAAGAATGTTTGATTATTGTGGTTGATTTCAAAAACAGCCACAATACTTCACAGCTCTTTCCATCAAGAGCTGGAATCTATCTCTTCATGGTGAATATAAGTAGCCTTATGATCTGATGTGGCCAAAGAAAGTGATAGAAGTGATACTGCACATATTCTAAGTCTGGGCTTTAAAAGAAACTCTGCTTCTGCTGATCTTGGCTGCTAGCAATATTTATTGCTATTCGACAAAAAAAGGTGAGCATTGGATAATGAGACTAGTGGCTCAGTTGTTCCCCTTGTTTTAGCCATTAGCCTACTAGTCATCAGGCACATGAATGTTGGAACATAAGGTAACTTAACCATAGTTAATTAATGGATGTATCAGCAAGCTCCAAACAACTTAACTGTACTTGGTCCAGACCAGAAGGAACCATCTACTATATGTTAAGCCACTAAGCATTTGGGTGATTTGTTATGCATACAAGCATAACTGATGTGGTTCTTAAAAGTAACTTTCTGGGGTCCGGTGGTGTGGCCTAGCAGCTAAAGTCCTCGCCTTGAATGCCCCGGGATCCCATATGGGCGCCGGTTCTAATCCCGGCAGCTCCACTTCCCATCCAGCTCCCTGCTTGTGGCCTGGGAAAGCAGTCGAGGACGGCCCAAAGCCTTGGGACCCTGCACCTGCGTGGGAGACCCGGAGGAGGTTCCAGGTTGCTGGCTTCGGATCTGCGCAGTGCCGGCCATTGCGGCTCACTTGGGGAGTGAATCATCGGATGAAAGATCTTCCTGTCTGTCACTCCTCTCTGTATATCTGACTTTGTAACAGAAATAAATAAATCTTAAAAAAAAAAAAAGTAAATTTCTGGGGCTGGTGTTTGGCACAGCCAGTTAATCCAGTGCTTGGGATATCTACATCCCATATTGTAGTACCTGAGTTCAAGTTCTGGCTCCACTCACCAATTTCAAGTTCCTACTAACGTATGCCCTGGGAGGTAGCTGACAATGTGCCAAATAGTTGGGTCCCTCCATGCCATAAGTGGGAGACCTGGATTGAGTTCTAGCTCCTTGCTTTGGCGAGGCCTAGTCCCAACTGTTACAAGTACTTGGGAGTGAACCAGCAGATGGAACAGCATGTGTTCTCTATCTACTTTCTAAACAGACTAAGTAAATGCACAATTTTAAAAACAAATAAATACCTGACCATATGTTAAAATGGATACTAATTCTTGGAGAATGTATTGGTTTAGGTATAACAAAAGGTAAATCCATTTCAATGCTTTCAAATATTGCCATGCCTTAAAGCTTTCACATCACCCCGTATGAGTTTTTAAGTTTATGGAACAATGCAATTAGAAAGTAATATGAAAATTCTATGGATATTTAAAAGATTTATTTGAAAGGCAGAGTGATGGAGGAGGGGGAGGGGGAGGGAAGGAGGGAGGGAGGACGAAGGAGAAGAGGGGAGGGAAGGAAGGAGAGGGAGAGAATCTTCTATCCACTGGCTCACTTCCAAAATGCTCACAATAGCTGCATCTGTGCCAGGCTAAAGCTAGGAACCAGGAGCTACCTCTGGGATCTCCATGTGAGTACTAGTGACCCAAGCACTTGAGCCATCATCTGCTACTGCCCAAAGCATGCATTAGTAGGATGCTGGACTGGAAGCACAGTAGCTGGGACTTGAATCAATACTCCAATATGGGCATGGGTGTCCAAAGTTGTGGCTTAATTGTGCCACAACATTTACTTTTTCATGAGCTTTTAAACTCCCCTTACAATGATTGGCACTGTGAAATATTAGGTGGTCAAGCCACTGCCTGCAATCCTGGTATCCTGTATGGCTGCCAGTTTGAGTCCTGGCTGCTAATGGCTTGGGAAAGCAGTGGAAAATGGCTCAAGTTCTCAAGCCCCTGTAATCTGTGTGGCAGACATGGAGAAATTTCCTGGTTCCTGGCTTCAGACTATCCCCAAACCAGGCCACTGCTGCCATCTGGGTAGTGAACCAGTGGATGGAGAGGATGTCACTCAGGATCTCTCTCTGTCTCTCCCTCTCTTCTCTCTCTGTGTAAGCTGTACTTTTCAAATATATAAATTTTTTAAAATGAAGTTCCCTCATAGGCATTGTGCAAACTCAGGTTCAGAAAAGTTTCCTATTTGATGAGTTCCAGAAAGTTCCATTCTCTGATCTTGATGTTGGAACATGTGATTTAGCCAATTACCAAAGTGAGGGACCCAGGAGTCTGAAGAAATGCTCAGTGGATGGAAGGAAGAGCTGATGTGTTTAAAAACTTCAAATGCCAGTGTGGAAACTCAGAAACCCTTCAGGGAGTGACAGCGGCAAGGTTGTGTTGCAAGAAGAACCACGCTTTGTTAGAATGTGGTGTCAGTTTTGGTGTTCTAAATAATCAAGGCTGTCTTAAGAAGAAATTAGATAACACAGAAGGAAGGGTAGATGTCTAGTCTCCCTTTCCTCCACACTTCAGAAACTTTCAAATGGAGATCCTCAAAAAGAAGTGAGGAATAATTACACATTTGATGGATTCAAATTGCACTATGTGAGAAAGGAAGAAATAATGGTTACAACTAAATACTTGTTCCCAGAGCAGTACTTCTCCACCTTATCTATATGTTGAAATTGCAATATAGTGAAAACAACTCATAGTATGTAAGCTTAATCACAATAGTAATTGCTAACTTTGTTTATTGGGAAACATGTTCAGCATTTGGAGTTCCCATCCATTTCTATGAAACCCATTTCTTTTGAAGAGAATGCTAATGGATGACATATTATTATTTGATTATTTGGCTATCATACTTTGTAAATGTTCAGGTTTTTTCCTTTTTATATATCTTTTTTATTTAGTAAATCTAGGTACCTTTGAACTTTGAATGATTTCTTGTTTTGTTCCCTTGGTGCCTTCTAGTTCAATAAACATAACACAGAGGCAGTATCTAGATCCGTACATCTGTGGCTTTCACATTTGGTATTTACAATAGTGAGTACGTGAAATTTAGCTCATTTCACTTCTTGAAAAAAGGGGTACACAACAAAAGGGAGACCCCTTTAGTTGATTCTAACAAGGTCTGATAGTAAAAGGGGAAGGCAGGAAAAAGAAACCTTCTTGGTAATCTGGAGAAAATATGTTATCTATATTCCAAGCATTTTTTTCTACATTTGCAGTTAAACACAGACTAATTATGTTCCAAAAATGGGATGCTATACTGAGCAACTCTACAATTTTTTTCCAAAAATCTCTCCTTAACCATATTTGCAGTTTCTCCTAGTTCAGGCTCTTAACTTGCTTCTCCAAACTAGATGGGAGAAATTGGTAATAAAGGTATTCTAGAAAGGGCACATTGGACAGAGACGTGGAAGCTTATAAGAGAGCATGCTGGGATAGGAATATGCAAGTACTTGTGCAAGAACAGAACAGTTAGCTGGGACAGGAGCCTCAAGAGATACATACATTAACATTCTAAAGTACAAGAAAGGAGGTGGAGGGGTAAGGTGTTAGGTCCAAGAGCTGTCCATTCTAGGGCCCGGCGGCGTGGCCTAGCAGCTAAGGTCCTCGCCTTGAATGCCCCAGGATCCCATATGGGTACCGGTTCTAATCCCGGCAGCTCCACTTCCCATCCAGCTCCCTGCTTGTGGCCTGGGAAAGCAGTCGAGGACGGTACAAAGCTTTGGGACACTGCACCCGCGTGGGAGACCCAGAAGAGGTTCCTGGTTCCCTGCTTCGGATCGGCACAGCACTGGCCGTTGCGGTCACTTGGGGAGTGAATCATCGGATGGAAGATCTTCCTGTCTGTCTCTCCTCCTCTCTGTATATCTGACTTTGTAATAAAATAAATCTTAAAAAAAAAAAAGGGCTGAGCTGTCCATTCTAGCCAACAGGTGCTGATGCCAGCCCAGGACAGCTTGGTAGCTATCCTAAACAAGTGGCCATAGGAAATGCGGTGTGAAGATGGTGTGAGGATGGCCAATTGTAGAAGGACATGTACAGGCGGGTTGCTGGTACCCGAGGAAGGTCTGTAATCACAACTGCTTCCTATTCCCTGCAGGCGTCTTTGCCAGCATGACCCAGTTAAGAAATGAGAGGACAAACTATATTCTTCCTTCATCGCTGAAAAATATCACCTCTTCAAGCTGACCTGCTAGTACATCCAAGCAATGCTGTGGGAAATTCTGCATTGCAACTTCTTGACCTGCTACAGCCTCCAGCACTTTTTAATATATCACCTTTTATGATCCCAGAAGACTTTCACAGCATTCTTCTAGGAAATGAATATCTGAACAATAGATCATTGATAAGCAATGCCAGGCAATAAACATTTCAGTTACAGGCAGTCAAATTAATTAGCACAAAGTTTTAGAGTCATTAAAGGAACTGAAAGAGAAAGTAACAGGCCCTATTTAACCCCTCCCCACTTTTCTCAAGTCACAGGACACTACTAATTCTGTTTCTTGTCTAAGTAACACCTCTTTTTTTTTTTTTTTTTTTTTACAAAGTCAGATATACTGAGAGGAGGAGAGATAGAGAGGAAGTGGAGCTGCCGGGATTAGAACCAGCGGCCATATGGGATCAAGGCGAGGACCTTAGGCACTAGGCCACGCTGCCGAGCCCTAAGTAACACCTATTAACTCATGGTCTTACTTTTTGGTGGAGGCCACCTCGACAGATCAGTTTCTGCTCCTTCAAGTCAAAACTGAGTCCTCCTCTAGTTTGAATGGCTAACACAGGCATTGTAGCTTGGACTACAGCGAGTTTAACTGTTAAGCTAATTGAGTGTTCCCACTTTCCTCAAGGCACTGCATAACTGGAAAATATTGCTCTCACATTTAGTTTGGGGTCATTTTAGAATTGCTGCAAGCAGTATATGCGAGCATAGGTTCTGAAGTCCAGACAGACCTGAGTCCATGCTCTGCCTCCGCAGTAATCTTTGGCAAGTTATGTAAATAATCAGAGGGTTGTGATGAGAATTAGTTATAACAGATCAGTTAGCATAATCCTGCTCAATCACATAAGGGGTAGCTTTCATCAACCCCCAACATTAATGGACAATTCCCTCTCCAATACATTTTATTGCCATTGATGACGCAAAAATAATTAGCCTTCCCTCCATCATAACTGTCAAACTTTAAAAGAAATAAGTTTTCATTGCATCTTTCAAGAAACATCTTTCCTCTGTGTTTCACTGGAGGAGAAACAGATTGAAAAAATTAATGGATAGCCTGAGTGAATATTTTATCCTAAAATAAGATGTTGAAAATACTTAAACAGAAACAATAGCATAAAGTATTAGCTTTAGATCTACACCTTCTCTCAAAAGTCTATGCACAACTGAAATTGTAAACCAATGTATAAACTATTATATTGGAGGGAGGAGTGGGGTTAGAAAATAATCTTTTGATACTTGATTGGGTCTGTTTTTATTTTATCAGAGGTGACCTAATAATAACCAAATTATGTAAAGATATGAAATGAGGGTCAGTCTCAGAAATAATGGAGATGAAGTTCAAGCAAAAGTGGCCGGGGTCCAAGGACTCAGGATTGAGAGCACCATTTCCCTAGCAACGGCCCTGAAGGTTTTGCCCACACAGACCCGCTCTCTACCACTACCTAAAAGCCACTGCAAGAATAATGGAACCACCAGCAACATTTAGTCTCTGCTTCCTATGGGCCAAGCACTGTGTGATGCGCTGTGTTTTTGCTGTCATTCAATCTCCACAAGTCCATGAGATATCACACAAGAGACCAAAGCTCAGACAGCTGCAACCCTCAAATGTTTCTCCTAACTAATGAATTCTTACCAATGCATTAAAGCCAGATTCAAAGCTCATCTCCTTCTGAAAACTTTCTGCTCTTTCTTTCCTCTCCTTTATTACCAACCCATATCTTTTCCTCCTAATTATTTTGAGGTTTCTTTCTCTCTTTTTTTTCCTCTTTTCTCATTTAGACAGACTTGGAGATGTAACCACATACCAGTTTGGCTTAACTGTTTTTTCACTGAGTGCTGGATGGATTGGGTCTTTAGGTGTGGCTATGACACAGTATTTGTTTTAAGATTTATTTACTTATTTGAGAGTCACAGTTGTAGAGAGAGAAGTGGGGAGCAGGGAAGAGGAGAGATCTTCCCTGTGCTTGGTCACTCCTCAGATGGCCATAGCCACTGGGGCTGGGTCAGGCAGAAGCCAGGAACCAGGAGCTTCAACCAGGTTTTGTACATGGTTACAGAGGCCCAACAACTTGAACTATTTCACACTGCTTTCCCCAGGCCATTAGTAAGGATTGGAATTAGAACAGCTGGGATTTGAACAAGTGCCCATATGCGATGCTGGTGTCTCAGGTTTACCACAGTCCTGACTGCTAGATTTTAAATGCAGGGTGAGTCAACTGCTTTGCCCCTAAATAAATGGCAGGCTGTAGGAAAGACTCTCCATTCATAGAATACAATCAAGGCCCACAAGTCCATTAAGTTGTAACAAATTGGATATTTGTTCTTTACCAAGTTTCAGATTTTATAGCTTTTTTCCCTACTCAATATGTTGGACCAAGGGCAGAGAAATGTTGTCCTACAGAGAACTACAGCCACAAGCAGGCTGTGAAATAAGAAAGGAAGTAATTTTTTTTTTAATCATTGAATTCAAGGGTTCCCCTTTTTATATGAATCAAGGGGTATCTTATCTCCCAGATATTTCTTCCTTGCCCATCAGTGGCTGGGCCTGCCACCCTCCTACAAAAGGAGAGTAGACAAAGAGAAGTGGAATGCAATTTGGTCGTGAACAGCATTTTTCCCTGGCAGAAAATGGAGTGACTTTTAGCTTATCTGCTGTCACCTTGTTAATGTGACCATTGTTCTTCAAAATAAAATCTCTTCCAACCCATGTTTTTTTTTTCACGTTAAGAAACAATAACAACAAACAAAACAAAACAAAGCAAGAAGCAACTAAAAAAAACTAAGAGGAGTGAGGTAGAAAGAGATAAGTAAAAACTTAATCAAAGAAGCTGTAAATCCACTTCTTCCTAAAGAAAAACAGTCAACATGTAATTATCTTCATTCTCCCTGGTAAAGATTTTGCTTGCTTTCTGAGATAGGTGTGTAAGGCACTGGAAACCCATGGTCCTGTCATCAGCCCTGGTTTGCAGAGCAAGAGCCACATGCCTGCATTAGTTAGGATGCAGAATTTGTCATCCCTTTAAGCCAAGGGCTCTGTGGTTGTTGATGCGTGCCCCTGGCCTGTTCTGAAGCACATCCTTATTTCAAAATTAATCATTCAGCTCTAACTTGCAGGTGAAGGTTTCCAGGGATAAAAACTTAGATGGGAGAAGGATCCTAGTTGTTAATGGCCAAATGCCATTCATGGCAAGCATAGTGCACAGACAGGGTGCTGAGAGAAGCATGATTTACTCTATCTTGAAGAATAACTCCAAACTTCCTCCTCACTCAATTGCAGGATGAGGGCAAGAAAGGGGCAAAGATAACATTCCTGGGAGGCTTCAGTTCTTCAAAGCAGAGGAGACGTGTGCATCTTTCCCTTTATTGGAGTCTGACATTTGGCCTCTGAATGCTGAAGCACCAGTACTGTGTTTTCAGTCGTGAGAGGGCATGGCTGAGATTAATTCCTTTCTGCATCTCCTTTCTGCAATTGTGGGAGCCAATGGAGCAGCAGTAGCACTGTTCAGGAGACCTCAAAGAGAGTTCCCGGTGAGGGAGGGAGCCACGCTACCCAGCAGGGCATTCATAAGCACTGCCCAGGCTTCCAAAAGAAAAATCTGCTTTGAACATAGAAAAATGACTTCCACCTCAGTTTACCTCTACACAGGGTGCTGTTATACAGGAACAGGGGAGTGTAGACAGCAGACTGCAGTTGTTTATAGCTTCTTGCAGCCTTGTCTTTCCGAGATCTTACCATACCTGCTTCCTAGATTCAAAGACGGCCAGAGAAAATAGGCAAAAGAAAATAGGCAAGAGAAAATAGGCAAAAAAGAGGAAAAACAAACACAAAAAAACTTAATGTACCTTAAATCCACCTCAAATTCGTCACACCTTTACCTACTTATCTTATATGAGTCAGTTCAAAGATATCCTCCTCTATCAGCCTCATCTACATTCCCACAACATCCCACAAAGGAGCATTGGCCTTTCCATCCTATGGATTGGTCCCAAGGCACCATGGCCAGCTTTCTTAGTGCTAACAGATCAGCTCTCCTGGCTTGGCAGGTCTGTAGCATGGAATTGTATCTTGCCCAAGTGCTCAGTATAAAAGTGACTTTCCATCAAGTGCTGCTCTCTAGACACTCACCATCTTCAAGGCCCTGGTCATGATGAACAATGAAAACCTTACAGAGTGGGGAATATCCCAGCTGGATAGCCAGGAAAGAGGCCAAGTAAGGGATAGAGCAATTTAAATGTTTCATTTGGGATTATTCTGAGAGAGCGTGAGAGAGACAGAAAGACATAGAGACATAGAAAGACATAGACATGTTGGGGGAATTTCTGAATAGTCTGATGTTTTTTGGGAGGTTCTGTTTTTAGTTAGTTTTTTTTTTTTTTTTTCATTTCTGGCTCATCTTGGCATGCCTGATCCAGTGTAACATTTGGCTGCATGCTGTCCGCCAGGCACACTGTTGGCATTTTCATGTCCCATCTGCCAGTGCCTCTGGAGGATGTTAGGATAAGTGGGTTGATTCAGAAAGGACACCCACTGTCTTGGCCTTCTGCCTAAAATGTGCAAATAGAGTAGCTTCCTAGTCACAAAGCATTTGCTCTTGCCAGTGGTGTATTTTTTTATATTATCCAGAGCTACTATGGATCAAATAACTGCTATGGGTACCCTGCTAAGTCTTCTGAGGGAATTCAATACTTTCTTCCTCAAGAAAACACAAAGCAGATATTACTATCTCTAGTTCAAAACTAAGGACATTACAATTGTAAAGTCAAACAACTGACAAATGACAGAATAGAATCTAGATTTGAATAAATCTAGATCTGGCAGACACTGGAGCCTGTTTTCCCCATGCTAAGGTCTCTTCCCAAAATCTACCTACCTAGGGTAAAATGTATCAACAAGCCCACATAGAAGAACCAAAGCTGTACTCTGAGGTAAATTTATAGCTTGAAATTCTCATATTCATTTTCTAATCAAGCACTCAAGCTATGAAATAGTAAGGATGTATACAAAATCTCAAGTAAAAATATAAAACCATATAAATTAGTTAAAGTATTGAGAATACCAATCAAAGTTGACAAGATGATATTTGTCATAAGATGATGAAAGTCTATACTTGTTATTTCTGGGCGTAAGCTTCCTCAGGATGAACTAAGAGAGCCAAGTTGAAATTGATATTGATGTGAAAGCTTTGCTTCTGAGCAAGGTGAATGCCTGGAGATCTGGGTGCAAGTAATGACACAGCTGATAGACCCCTGGTCACTAATTAAGGATTGGCTTGAATATCAGGTTCACTGATCAGGTTGAATAGTTCACACACCTGCTCAAGCCACAAGGATACCCTCCTATAGTAGATGAAACAGGAGCTTAAAGTTAGAGTCACATGTCCCACTTTCCTTAGGGACTATACTACACCAAGTTCTCTTAACCCTAGCACAAATATTGGCTATCAGCTACAATATGTGATCATTTTGGCCCATGGTTGTGCCTTCCTGCAGACTAGAGAAACTCAAAAGGGGCAGGAGAGGAAAGAAAACAGAGATTTTGCTTTTCCCAGAATTACCCCCTGTTTTTAAGGCAATAATAAGAAACAATTGTTCCTTGGCTTTAAATTGAGTAAATAAAATTCCCTTTGAGACTTCAGTTTGAAAGATGGTGAAGATCAGAGTAAGCACATTGCTTATGTAATAAACACATACCCCAAACCTCTAAAATGTTTATAATGAAACCCAGTACTATAAAATTTATGTTGAGGCAAAAAGCATTCACTTTCCCCTCAGCTTTTATTGTGTGGAATGCAATATCTGCCAAGCTTGGACGCATCTTTGATTAAGAGCCTGGTGTCCCCTCTTCTGAGTTGTCCAGAGTTGGCAAGAGTGCTCTGGCTTTGCTAAGACTAATGCCCAAACATTGCCAAACTCAAGGTCTCTGACAGAGTTGAACCCTCTGCCAAGCAGCTCTGCTACCACCCTGTCCCCCTCCCTGTCAATCCTCCCTTGGCCGGGAGCTGTGAATCTTTAAAAGTTGGAGGTGAACTGGGTCAAGCTAGATGAGAAGATCTGCTTCTCATCTTTCCCATTGGGTTTCACCTGGAAACTTCTGACGGGCACTTGGAGGGCCTTATTTCTTTGGTATTCCTTCTCATTGCTTAGTCCTTCAGGTCTAATGAATAAATATCATTTGGCTAGTTCGCTCTTTCCCCTGAATGCTCTGATCAGCATGGAAATGTGTGAACTTGAGTCCTTCAGGGTCTCCTTTGATTCTCTGAGGGGAACTGGGGTTTAGGGTAAGGCAGAACTCTTTGTTCTTATCTAAGTTTATCTAATCTTATCTAAGGGTCTCAACCCTGTCTGCACATTAGAACCCACCTGGGGAGCTTTAAAAAAACACACATCACTCCCAGAGACTCTGATTTCATTGGTTTGGGCCTGCACAGCAAATAATGATTATTCGCCCTAAGTGTATTAGGAGTTTGGATTTGAACAATTTCTCCACTGCAACATTTGGAAATCACAATGTCTGGGACAGACTGATGCTGGCTCCATGGCATCCAAGGGCAGCTGCCCAGTGCACTGGCTTGTTGCTCCCTCTGCTGAGGCAGCTTAGGCCACACAGCTCCACATCAGCACACTTGAAACAGCAATTCAGAGCAAGTGCTTGCTGTCACAGGATGGAACAATACTTCCATCAGGAAGGGCTACAAATGGCAGGCAGTCTTGGTGGTGGTTAGGCTAATGGGAGGCCCCTGAAACATCACTCTGTCTCCATCTCCACACAAGGCCACATTGTCACATATGCAACAAAGTGGCTTAACTGAGGGGAGAAGAGTGGCTGGCTTTACCTTGCACCCTGCATGCCTTGCAGAATCAAGGGGCCATGGAACAGGGGCCATGGAGCAAGAGGCTGCCCTAACAAGAAGGATTCTGAGTTAAAATGGAGGCATTAACCCAGATTGCTGGAAATCACCCCATGCTTTTCAAGTACAGTTCAGTTGTATAAGTGGCCTGGGAGCAAGGGGGGGTGGGGCTTGGTCAGCTATAGAAATCAAGAGAGGCCACAGACCGGGCAAAAGACAAGACAGAAAACGCAGCTGGGGCACAACGGTCTGAGGACACCCAGTTCAGGACTGCTGGGCAATCACGAGGAGAGAAAGAAATCTATTTGCTGTCAGCACATAGAGGGTGAGATATTGAGGAATTCCACGAGGACAGGAGGGGGTAGAGTGTGCAAGGAGAAGCAAGCGGCAAGCAGGCCTGGTGCGAGCCCAGGCACGCCACCACCGCCCTCTGCTAGCAGCCTGCAGCAAGAGCCCAACATCCTGCTGTGGAATCCCCACCTGGGCCCTCCTTGGAAACATGTACAAGTGTCAGAGTTGAAGACAAGGAGGGAGAGAGGATGCTGGTCTCTGCTTCAGGCAATCCCGCGCCTGGCAAGGGACACAAACGTGGCACTCAGCTCTGCCAGCAGGAGCAAACCAGCATCCCAAAGCTTCGGAATCACTGAGAGGGCTCACTTTCTTCAGGCTGTGGCCTTCTCCTTCCCGTAGGGCAGGAAGCAGCTGCAGCACAAGCCGCTGCCTACTAGGCCTAGCCTCCCCCAGCTCCCTCCCTCGTTGTCTTGCCAGGAAACCATGCAAACCCCAAATACCTGTGGTCTTGGGCATGCAGCAGGCCAGAGCCATGCTGGGATTCCTGCTCTGCTTCTGAAGGGCGGTTTTTTCTTTTCTTTTTTTTTTTTTTTTTTGCAAAGCCCTCTCTGAAAGCCCAAGAGCTGAAAGCTGATCTGCCTAAGTCTGCAGGCAGAGCAGGGGGGGATGGGAGGGCGAGACAGGGCAACCTCCGGCAAGGAGGATGGGAGATTTGCACACTACCTCCATGCCGCTTGTGGGACTCCCCCCTGCAGTGGGAGATGGTCTCACCCAAGTGCTGGGCCAGCTGCTAATCCCTCTAGGGTTCACTTGAATGGCAAATCAGGACTCCCGGGCAGCCTCTGCCCCATCCTGTCTCCAGAGGAGGGGCCTAGCATTTGGCTGGCCCTGGAGTGCAGAACACACTAGTGCCTCCTTACATCCTAGGGGCTTACCACTGCCCAGGGTTGCTAGCATTGGCATCCCCTGGGAGCTTGCTAGAAATGCAGAGTCTCAGGCCCGACTAGCTGGAGAAGCTCTGCCAAGTACCATGTGGCTTTGAAAACCATTAGCTCACTGCCAGACACAGGCAGCTGGACAAACAGTAAAATCCAGGGAGCCACAGCAGCGCAGCCCCTACAGTCAACTGCCCAATCATGAGAAGGTATACATCCTATCTCACCACTCCACGGCTGCCCCAGTTTGTCATCCATTCTTCTCTCCAGGTTGGGGCTGGCTCACTCGGCAGTGAAATTTCAGGTTAGTGTGACAGTGTGCTATTCACCAGGCCTGCAAATATTTGCACACACACTGCAAGGATAGGAATAGTGGCGGCAGGTGGGTTGATGGTAGAGACCATTGCAGTTTGTTCTTTGCAAGTTGAAAATCAATTTCTCATCCCCTCCCATTCCCAACATCACACACCCACCTGTATCAATAGGTTAAACTTGCAAAGCCCACGATGACAGGATTTTGTATGGCAAGAACACTCAAGGCACTTTGAAAATATTAACCTATCTGGACCCCATCAGATCTTCCTTTGGGCTAGAAAGGGAGATTGAGTTTAGCGAGTTCCAGGACTTTGCCCTTACAGTCTTATATTGTCATGGCACATGGGCCACCTCCCACCTGAGCACAGGCAAGCCAAACTATGTACCCAAAATGATGAAAAATAAGAGAGGAGGAAAGAAAAGAAACCAGTATTTCTTTTCAGGTAATCACCATGTCTCTTGATGGCTTTGGATCCCTGCATTGCAGACTTGTGCTTAACCGTGTATATAGCAAGAACCAAAATGAGTGACCTGAGTTCTGCAGAAGAAATGAATGGCACTGAGGTTTTAGGCTGCATTAAGACAGCCCAGACCAACAGTGAGTCTGGATGAAACCTCAGAGGAGTGATCCAGACAGAATCCTCAGTCTTCCCAGCATTGGGTGGTGGCATCCATGGGTGGCATGGCCATAGCATAACTGCATGACTCCCCTCCCATTAGCCAAGGGTTAGAGCCCCACTTGAGGGAATAAAGCAAATGACTGGAGAGATTTGGGAGGGAAAGGCATCAGAAAGACAGAAAAGAGAGAGAAGCAAAGCGTGTGACCTTGGGTCTCACTGGGACCTGTGTGGGTTCTTGAAAGCAATCAGGGTGGGCTTTGGGGTAGAAAAGCAAGCAAAAATCATATTTCAAACTCTTTTTCAGAGGCTCAGTCTTCCCTTCAACAACAATCACTCATGAACTGACTCTCACAAATGAAAGGAGGTGCTGCCATTGTTTTATTTTTTCTGGGAAGTCGTAATAGGTTTTAAAAGGTTAATCTCTCTCTCTCAGCCCTGTTTTTTTCCCTTCCAGTGACTCCAGGCTGAAAAGAAAAAATATTTGCACTTAGTGTTTAAAAACCACAGTGAATTAGTTTTTGTTGTTCATGGCAAAGCCACTATTTAGCTGCCCCGAATCAAACCAGACATCAGGGAAAGAATGAAGGCCCTGCATCTTTGCAGGAAGGGCTGAGAGGAAAGCAGGGCTAAGATGACTAAATCGAGGGAGCTCGGTGGTCAGCAAATCTGCAGCTCAGATTTCATGCAAGAGAGGTTAGCTCTCGGTGGCATGCTGCCTGTGAAACCAGGACGGGACAGCTCTCTGAGCCTGGATGTACAATGTTCCTCAGTTTCTATAAGTTTCCTTTTGTGGACACTAGGCCACTACTCCCATTGATGGCAGAGACCAAGGCGAGCCATACAGACAGATGGAGAAAAGAACAAGGAGACAGAAAAAAACACAAAGTGAAACCAGCAGGACTCACTGGGATACTGAATCTATCAGTGAAGGTGAAAAAAAAAACTGTGAAAGGAAAAGGATGTTTTCTTTCTGTGGCCTTCTAGGAGAGTATGAGGAATATATTATTATGTAGTCCTGTTTTTCTTTAGGACACCACACACCAAAGTGCACAGTCTAAATTTGGAAAAAAACAAAAACAAAACAAAAAACCAGTCCCTTTGGACTTAGTCTGATTCTCACTGTTTTCTGAATCTAGCAGCATAAGTAAGCAGGAGTCCTCTGAGCATTCAGGCCCCTTTTCTCCATGCAACATTTACTAAGCCCACACATTGGTCAGGTATTTCCTGATGTCAGAAAACTTTGAATACTATGTCTAGGAAGAGGAGTTTATAGCCTAATGGGAATACCTCATCAGGGAAATATAATTTTTAAAAAACACCCAATAATAATAGTGAATGGTACAATTTTCATCATTTTACAATGTGCCAGTGACTGCAATTCATATACAGTATCTTACTTAATCCTTACAGTAACACTGCATTAAATTTTATTATTTGCATTTTATGGATGAAGAACTGAGGTTTGGAAAGCTTAAGGAATTTGACCAAGAACAGAGTTACTAAGCTAGTGGGAGCCTTTGTTTCTTGCTACTGATTAAACTCAAGTATTTAGAATAGTGCCAAGCACATGATAGTTGCTAAATAAATATTAACTGAATGAAGAACATAGCTGGGGGTATAAGGAAGGCATTTCTGGAGCATTGAAGCTGAGCTTGGAAGAAAGGCTATGGTATATGCCAATAATGGAGGAAAAAAACACACTAGGAGCAAAGCATAAATCAGCAAATGCATCTCTAAAGTTTACAAAACAGCAAAAATGGGCGCACAAGAACAGTGGTCAAGAGAAGGATAGGCAGAGATCTCACATCAGAGATATTTAGGTCCTATTCTGCTGCCTACACATATGGACTTGGCCAAGTCACTCAGACACTTAGGGGCTCAATTTCCTATCTGAAAAATGGGAGCAAAATATTACCTGATGTGACAGAAACTGTTAGTTTGATGACACCTCCCATATTAATATTTTTCCAGTTGATAAACCCTGATTTTTTTTTTACCTGAGCACTTTGCCTTACAACAGAAATGCTACATGCCTAGACTCCCTCATAGCTAGGAGTTGCTATTTAGCCATGTAAACAAAAAAAGTGTGATATGGGATTTAGAGAAAGTCTCTTCAGAAGACATGAGACATACTTTTTATCTTCTGCTTCTGCTTAACTCAATGAAGTGATGCATGGAGTGCAGCTATCTGAGGCCAAAACAACAAGGGCCAGGTAATCGAGCAAAACTGGAACCAGAGACGGAAGGTACCTTAGGTCCCTTGACACATCTGAGCCATCATATAAGTTCTTGGCTTACATAAAAGAAAATTAAAATCATATTTTTTAAAAATTTATTTTTTATTGGAAAGGCAGATTTACAGAGAGAAAGAGAGACAAAGAGAAAGATCCTCCATCCACTGGTTCACTCCCCAAGTGGCCACAATGGCCAGAACTGAGCCGATCCAAAGCCAAGAGCCAGGAGCTTCCTCCAGTTTCTCACATGGGTGCAAGGTCTCGAGGCTTTGGGCCGTCCTCGACTGCTTTCCCAGGCCACAGGCAGGGAGCTGGATGGAAAGTGGAGCTGCCGGGATTAGAACCAGCGCCCATATGGGATCCTGGTGGTTTCAGGGTGAGGATTTATCCACTAGGCTACTGTGCTGTGCCTTAAAATCACATTTTTAAAGCCTTTGTGTATCCCTAACAGATATATTTACCTCAAAAAGTTGCTAGGAAGATTAAATAACATAATAAGGGTTAAGTAATTAGTAATTAGTGTGTGGCCTTTCACATAGTAAGCACTCAAACAAATCTCAGTAATCATGTTTTGTTGCTATTCTTAACACTATCATTATCATTATGAAACCCAGAATACCACCTTGTTCTGCATTAGGCTGAACCACCTTCATTCCGTTAATTAGTCAGTTTGCTTAACATCCCTATGATTGTGCTTTCATGACTACCTAGTCACAAATCTTCCTTTCATATACTCACTGCTAACAAAAACAAAGGGTTTCTCTTTGAATTTCATCACCAAATCACCCATACACCCAACAATAAAACTTAACAACTGCTAGTGAATGGGGGTGGGAGCGTGTGGTTAATTGTGAACATGGAGGGTGAAAGTTATTAATTAAATTCTATGTTTAATTAAATGTTCCTTTTTGGAAAACTTAATGCTAACTCAGTGCCTCTAAAGACTCTTCTTCATCAAGAAGGACCTTTACATTTCAGGACACACATGAAACTAATTTGAAGAGGCAATTTACTTCGAAAGTTCTGAAAGTCAGCATGGTATGTTAGACCTCAAGAGCTTTGCCAAGAACCATAATGCTTTTTTCTTTTTTCTATCTTTTTTCTTTATTTAAATCTTTGTTTCTTCATGCCTTTGGCAGTACAGATTCTTAAACTTTATCAATGAATCCTTCATAGAAGATCTAAGAAAAGAAATTAATGTGAGGGGCTGAATGATTCTCACTGGCCACAGGATTAGGTGCATTGAAATTATCAATAATTGATAATAATGATCAATTATTATTAGGAAAACTATAAAACATGAACCTTAATCCTAGACTCACTGAATCAGAATCACGAGAGCTTAGCCCTAGGAACCTTAAGCTACAGACATGATTCTGATGTAGTCAGGTTTGGGACAGTTTTGAAATATCCCTCAACCCCAAAATCTGTCTTGGGCTGGGTTAACTAGAATCAAAGGCTAAGAGGCATTCTTGTTCAAGTGATGTATGGATGGGATGCCTTTAAAGGATGGGGAGTGAGGGAGGAGAGGTTCCAAAGGAAAGGGAAGTTACCATAGGAAAGGGCCTAGGCAAGAACGGCTTCAGCTAATGCCACAAGGAGCTCTGGATTACAAACTACCAAGAGAGCCAATGGGGCCCACATTTTTCCAAATTCAAGTCTCCAGGGAAGGGGCAACTGTGGCCTTTCATGGACAGCAGTCACAGCTGCTGAAGGAAGAGGCAGTAGCATGGAGGAGCTATTGGTAGGGCATGAAGAGTGGTCACTACTTTTTCTGATCTGCTAAACTGTAATGGGATTAGCCTCAACATTTTGTAGCTCTGATACAAAATGTCCTAATGTCCCTAATATCCTAATGTCCCTTTACTCAAGATTCCCCTTCTCAGAAGAGTCTTGGAAGTCCAGGAAGAGTTTAACCAGTAGAGAGGTTTTCAGAATTCAATTTGGTCCTTTCAGTGACCAGAGACACCAAATTGGCACAGAAGAGTACAAATGCACCTGCAGAGTTTCTTATCTGCATGCTAAGTTATGCCAGCTATCCATGTCTCAGAGCCCTTTTGATGAGTTACAGCCGCATCCACCCATACACTCCATAAACTGATGACTCAGCGAACCCATCTGCATGACTGTATCCTCTCTTTTCTCCCTTGACAAATCAGGATGCAGGCCAGTGAACTTCTTTTGCCTTATTCTTGATGATTTCTAAATAGGTCAAATCACTTTGGAGGATGGCCAGAATGTAATTTTATATTAACTGCTGACCGACTTTATTCCTCTGGTATTTCAGGAAAAAGTTGGGTAAATACCTTCTCTCTCTCTGAGCCCAGTCTCCATTCCCTGGAGCTAAACTTGCAGGTCAAGCCAGTGTGACTTATTCAGTTACTGCTATCTGTCAGTGAACTGCTGCCCAGCCTTGCTGGCTGTCCATCTGCTGAATTCCTATACACATGTGGACATGTGTGGAAAATTAAAGGCCTAGCCAACCACAGTCTAGAGCTGCCTTGCCCCACAGCTGCTCCAGCTTCCACCAGGCCTGATGTCAGGGTCCATAGCAGCACTCCTTACCACATGGTCAAGAAATGGGAACATCAGTTATAGAGCATTTCCCAATTCCTGTGTCCATCAGTTGCTGTTCATCAGATGATCAACCACGTAGAGTTTACATGGCACTCCACTACACAAAAGACTCCTACAAGTACTCCATCTTTGCTCTTATCAAGGAAGTGCTGACATTTTAGTTTCCTATATCAGGGCTAAGACCCAGTGCAGAAAGCAGAAAAGGAAGCAATGAATGACAGATAAAAGGCTGAAAACAAAGGAATATGCACTTTGCTTTCGTGGTTCACACAAATCCAGAGGGATGCTCCATACTTTCAACCAATGTTGGGAGCCAGAAATGAAAAACCTATGCCTGACTTAGATGTCTCTCCAGAAAACACTCTGGCAATATCAATACAAAATTACATGATATTGAAAAGAATAAAACAATTACATGATATCACCCTCCTTGTATCACTCTTCCTCTCCCTCTTAACCCATATTTCGTGGTTTGCCTCATTTTGAGGCATTCAAGTTGTTGTTTTTCCTTTTACTTCACAGGCTGAGAAATATTTGCAGATGAGCTGGTAAGGCAATCTGGCCCTACCATAACAATTAAAAGTCACAGTGCTTAACTCTTTCTCTTCCCGCTAAATCTAAAGCTGTCATGCAATGAAAGTTTCCATGTAGCAGTAATAAAATAATTATAAAAGTAATATTTTAGCAAATAGTTATTAAGTACCAACTATGTGTCAGGTATTGTTTTAAGTGCTTTGCATGTTCTATTTCAGTTAATTTTCACTGTAACTCTATGAAGTAGACACTAGTATTATCTTTATTTTACACGTCATGAAATGGAAGTGTAGAGAGATTACATAATTTACCCAGAGCCTTGGACATACTAAAGTACAGAGCCTAGGCTCCTACTTACTATACTGGGTGTGATGGTTAATTTTATGCTGTCAAATTGATTGGGTTACAGAATGCCCAGAAACTTGGGAAACCCATTAGGTTGGGTGTGCCTGTGATGTTGTTTCCAAATGAGATTAGCATTTGAATCTGAATATAAGAGGTGGTAAGCTCTCACTTTGATGCAGGCAGGAATCATTAATGGGCTGGGGGATTTGGCAAGTACAAGGGGAATATGATTTTTGACTGTCTTGTAAAGACTTCCCAACTCTTTGCTTGGGATGTTCATTGCTGACTTTTGGACTCCAAGACTATAGCTTATGGCCCAGGCTTTGAACCTCCAGCTGAAGGCCTCTCTGGTACTGATGCCCTAGAACTTGGACTGATTCACATTGGATGTTACTGGCATCTTAGGCTCTCCATCCTGTAGACAGCCTGTTGTGCGAATTCTCAGGTGCCATAATTGTGTGAACCAACTCCCTAATAAATTCCATTTCATATATTTCTATGCATATATTATCAGCTGGAGAACCCCTCCCATTATACTGAGTTAACCCAATGCACAGAAGTCAGAGGACCTATTATTCTGCCTCAGAAGCACAGACTCACTATCTCTCATCACTCACACTACAAACCTAACCCAACACACAATAAGCAAGACCAGGACTGAAATCCCACTTCCTCCCAGGAAATGTCTGTTATTTGCCTTTCTGATTGTCTTAGGAGGAACAGGTATGTGAGAACAGTATTGTGTGTATATGTAAGTCCATGTGTGTATATACAGGGTGGGTACATATATCCCCATAAGCAATGCTCTCCTTTGAGCCTGTGTAAGGGATTTCCATTCATAATGACTTTGAAAACAAGATCTTAACTTTCCTACCTTGCCCAGCTTCCCACTACTGTTTCCACTAATACACTCTTCTAACATGGCACCTGGCCCATGGTATCAGAAGCCTGCACTTGGTGGGGCTCCAGCTTAGGCAAGAACACTAACCATGTACAGTCATGTGTCATTAAATGATGTTCTGAGGAAATGCTTCCTTAACCAATTTCATCACTGTGTAGACATCCTAGAGCATTCTTATACAAACATAATTAGTATTGGGCAATCATTCAGCATGGCCTTTAGATTAATCAAAAACCAGTAAACATTGGATGCACAAGGGGTCTTCAAAAAGTTCATGGAAAATGTTCATCATGTTTTAATTGATTCTATAACAATTCATGTTAGGCAGCTGCTGGTCCAACATAGAACAGTGTATTTTAAGATTCAGTTTTTCAGTAAATAGAAAAAGTACACTCTAAAATACAATAAAAAGTATAGTAAATACACCAACCAGTAAATAGTCCTTTGCTATCATTATGAAGTATTATGTATCATTATCAAGTCTATATATGCACTACAGTTTTACATGACTGTCAGCGCAGTAGGTGAGTTTATACTAGCAAATCCAGAAACACATGACGAATGCATTTGGGCTTCAGCAAGGTAACAGCTACAGTGTTAGTTAGCAATAGGAATGTTTTTAGTTTTAGAATCTTACAGGACTATTGTGATATGTGGTTTGTTGCTGACCAAAGTGTCCATGTGCAGGACATTGACTGTACTTAGACTGCCACAAGGAGGCCAAAGACAAATGGATACAAATGAAGACATTTGGTGGCACAGGTTTAGAATCTGTTGAATTGCCAAGAGGGCCTCCAAGTTTTCATTTTGGAGCTTTTTATCCTCTAGGTTAGCATTCACTTTTTCTCTCTCCAAACCCCTGGTCTTGACAGTACCAAGCCCCTTTCCTTCATAACAAAGTGAAAACAACCAGGTAACAATTGGCCTTTCCTAGGGTGTTTGCATTTTAATGACAGTTAAGCCTATTGTTGCAAGGACAAATCAAAATGATGGAACAGAAGGCATAAGCCAGAAAGTAGAGAGGATGGGGGCCTGCCTGGAAAGAGGAATCCATGGGGCTTTTGACTGTTCTAGGCAGAACTAGTTAACAATTTACTATAGTTTAATGAAGACCCTAGGAAAACAAGTACTATATTCTGCTTAGAAAGCAGACAAAGAGAACACTGAAATAGTCTTAAGGAAAAAAACATCCAAGGACCAAGGAATCACATTAAATGATCCCAACAGTCTTCAACAGTTTTGACACTGATTTAAAACTTCTCCTTTTGACGATGCCATCACTTCAGTGTGAGTGCTGTAGAAGGTATATTCAAGTGCTGACCCCACGGACCCAAGATGCTGCACAACGGCTGTGTCACTTAACCAACTACTAACTCTGTAAGAACTGACAGTATTCATTGAAAGGCATTTTGCACCTGGCCAGTGGGCTCATACGGTCCTAGCTCCTCTTATGCTATACTGTGGGCTTGGATACAGAAAAATTAGGGTATGTGTTTTAAAAGAAGCCTAAGAAAACTGAAGTCTTGACATGTCATGTTTCTTTTTCTGCTCTTCTGGGATTTTATTACATTGCTTCCCTTTATCTTTTGGATAATATAGGATTATAGGAAAAGGAGAGAGAGACAAAAAGAAAGAAAACCTGTCTTATTCTGATATTAACATGTACTTCATCAAGATGATATTAGCAAACTTCCCAGTATTTAATTGGAAAAAAAAAGGCGCACAGTAGCTTAATTGAAGTTCTCCTTTGTGTCAACCTCTTTGATGTCCCCATTCATGTGCAAAGTCCATTCCAGGCCTGGCTAGGAACAACAGCATATTTTATAGTCGTGTCAAAAATAATGTGAGGTTTTCTTTAAAAAAACAAAAAAAGATTTTTTTTTTTTACTTTAAAGTCAGATTTACAGAGAGAAGGACAGACAGAAAGAAAATCTGTCTGCTGGTTCACTCCCCAAGGAGCCACAATGGCTGGCGCTGAGCCAATCCGAAGCCAGGAGCTAGGAGCCTCCTCTGGGTCTCCCACATGGGTGCAGGGTCCCAAGCCTTTGGTTTATTCTCTACCGCTTTCCCAGGCCACAAAGATGGAGCTGGACGGGATGTAGAGCAGCAGGGACTTGAACCGGTGCCCATATAGGATCTTGGTGCACATAAGACAAGGACTTTAGCCACTAAGCTAGCATGCCGGGCCTTGTGAGGTTATTTTAGGTATGGGATCTGCCATTGCAGTTCCACACCAATTCTCCAGCACTTAATTCCCTTTTTTTGAACATCTTAATCCATCTATGAGTAAACCTACTGTGGCACCAGTTTTCTAGAAAGATAATGAAAATTAGTGTTTTGTTAAGACTGTAAGCACTAAAGAATCAAGAGATAAGACAGATAAGAAAAGATGGAGAACTAAAAAGAAAAACAGATCTTCTCTGTTTAATATGGCATCCACCAGCCATCTGTGACTATATTGAGCAATTAAATGCAGCTATTGTGAATGATAAACTGAATTTTTAATTTATTTTACTTAACTTCAACACTGATACACTATTCAGTTACTGGAAAACTTTTAGGTATGGTTAGAAGAACTTGGATATGTGAATTTCCTTTTTAACATTTTGTAGAAGTATATGAAATCTAAATACTGAGTCAGTATGTCTGATGAAAATTTGCTATTTTAATCGAGACATACTATAAGTGAAAATACACACTGGATTCTGGAGTCTTCTTATGAGCAAAGAATGTAAAAATCTCATCAATATTCAGATTGGTTTTATATAATTATGTTTTATGTGTCAAATGATAACATTTTAAAAACACTGGGCTAAAGAAAATGCATTAGTAATGTTAATTTCACTTTTTTTTTTTCAGTTTTGTAAGTGACCACTGAAAAATTAAAAGTTACATAAATGACTTACATTATTTTTCTAATGGATCTCATGGACATCATTGGTTTACAATGAACAAAATGAAGACATTTCATTTCTTTTTAAAGACTAATTTATTTTTATTGTAAAGTCAGATATACAAAATAAGAGGAAAGACAGAGAGGAAGATCTTCTCTCCGCTGAGTCATTCCCCAAGTGGCTGCGATGTCCAGAGCTAAGCTAATCCGAAGCCAGGAACCAGGGGCCTCTTCCGGGTCTCCCACACAGGTGCAGGGCCCCGAGACTTTGGGCCATCCTCTACTGCTTTCCCAGGCCACAAGCAGGGAGCTGGATGGGAAGCGGGGCTGCCAGGACACGAACTAGTGCTCATATGGGATCCTGGTGCATGCAAGGTGAGGACTTTAACCACTAGGCTGCCACTACGCTGCCACTAGGCTATCATTAGCTTTAGCCCCTTGGCTACCACGCTGGGCCCAAAGTAAAGATATTTCGAACTGGAGGATCATCAAGTGTTGAGAAAAAACTGTGTTTTTAATCAGAGGTAAAGTAACTGATGATAGTTGCAGTAAATATTTTCTTTATAAAATGTTTTAAGATTTAATTATTTTTTCTTAGAAAGCAGGAGAAGGAAGGAGAGAGACAAAGACCCTACTCATTGATTCAGTTTCTCTCCTCAAATGCCTGTGACAGTTGGGGGGCCAAGACAAAGTCAGGAGCTAGGAACCTCAATCTAGGTTCTAACCACTTGAGCTATTACATGGTATCTTCAGTGATGCACTTTAGTACAAAGCTGGGATTTGGAGCAGAGCTAGGACTGAAGCCCAGCAACTCTGTTATGAAACATGAGCAAATAAGCAGTAAGCCAAATGCTCATCTCACAACCTCCTCATGAATGGATTGACTTAGCAATACCTGTAGACTAGAGGTTTCCATCATAAAACTGGTTGTCTCTTGGCCATGCTGTTCTAGAACAGTGCTTCTCAAATTCTGCTCAAATACTTCTAAGGAATCTGCAAAATGGAAACTATTTTCTTTTTTTTTTTTTTTTTAATTGTTTATTATTTAACTTCAGTAATTACATTGTATTATGTGACACAGTTACATAGATACTTGGGTTCTCGCCACCCCTCCCCAAACCCTCCCACCATGGTGGATTCCTCCACCTTATTGCATAACCACAGCTCAAGTTCAGTTGAGATTTCCCCATTGCAAGCGTATACCAAACATAGAGTCCAAAATGGAAACTATTTTCACGATACTGAGCCATTGCTTGATTTTTTCACTCTCCTTCACTCATGAGTGACAGGTGATACTAAACCAGTCGTCTACCACGCAGATTGCTAGCTGAGAGATTTATTAAAAAGCAAAAGAATGCCAGTCTTATTATTAACATATTTTTATCTGGAAAAATATAGTATTTTCCCCAAGATATTTTATTTCTAATCATATTATAGATAGATAGATATACATAGATATGTGCGTACATGTGTGTATATGTGTGTGATATATACATATATATACAAACACACATATGTATAACATATTATACATGCTTCATATTGTTAAGCTTGCAATAAGTTACCAAGTTACTATTTTTTCTCATTTTGAATTTATAATATGATAATATAACTCATACAAAGAAGAGGTCTTTGGGGTCGTCTTAAATAATTTTCCAGCATATAAAGGGATCCTTACCCAAGAGGTTGAGAACGGCTGTTCTAGAGAGTGTTGGCAACAGAGGATGTTGACTCCTCAGCCCACCTCTGAGTACACAACTGCCACTTTCCACCACTTTCCATCTCAAACACCCAAGTCTCTCCATTGTTCTGCCTTAGGGTTTTCTCTCAAACTGCAGGCCTCCAAGGAAAGCCCCAAAGTAGAAAATAACCAAATGTTAATGAATAGTAGAATGAATAGATTCATTCTGGTGTTTCATACCATGGAATCCTAGACAGAAGATGAGAATGAATAACTCATTGCCGCATGCCACAAAGAGGTAAACCTCTGAAATACACTGTGGAGTAGAAGACATCAGACATGCATTAGTCCATTTTAAGGTGTTAAACATTGGGCAAATCTAATCTATGGTTTTAGAAATCAAGACAGTGAATTTCTTCAGGAAGGAGGAAGAGTCCAAGGGGGATTCTGGAAACTACCAATGTGTTTGATTTTGTAGGTCTTCACTAATGGGCCAGTGCAGAGGTTGTTCATTTCTGTAATAATTCACTGAGTGATGTGATTTGCACACTTTTCTGTAAGTATGTTAGATGTTACTCAACAGATTTTTAAAAAAATCTGATAGTGATCATTATTTTTAAACAATGTTCTTCTGAACAGGAAATAAGAAAACAGATTTTTCAGACTCGGTTTATACAGTGTCTGCTCTTTCATCAGAGTTTGTTAGAAATAAATGATAGATTTCACCTGAAGATGGGCAGTATGGAGTAGACTGTTTTGCTTAAATACCATGACTTATGTTTGATTGCCTTTGAGTGTCTTTATTTACTTAAAATACACATAGCACCTCAGTCTGTACCGCTCATTATTCTACATCAGCCCTGAGTCATATCTATCCACTTGATCCTGAAGGAACTTAAGTTTGAGACTTCCAAGTCAAATGATCATTCCAGGATTGACACAAGTTATTGTGCCATGAAGGCCCAGATCACTGTACTAACAGTGCTGGCAAAGGCTATGGCTAGAGAAGAACATGGGGCATGAGTATGGAAGGCTGCAATGAGGCGGGCTCTGTGTTCCCAAGGAGGGCCTTATGATAGAGCGTGTATGTTGCTGTGATACCTGAGTCAGTGATTTAGAAAGAAAAGTTTATTTTGGTTCATGGTGTAAGAAGCTGGGAAGTCCATGGGTATGGTTCAGGCATCTTCTCGGCTTCAGGTAAGGTTCTCCTGCCACTTCAGCTCAATGAAGAAAGCCAAGGCAAGTGGGCACATGTGAAAGAGAAGAAAGAGTGCTGAGCCTGTGGGGAAGCTACTCTGTTCCCATGAAAAAAAGCATTCTACATTCAGGCAGGCCGCAGCTCCCCCAAAGCACAAACACCTGCCACCAGGCTCCACTTCCCAAACTGCCACATTAACGAACTGAAGCTCCTCAGTGACACCTGAATTTTTGAGGGACACACTCAAGCAGGCTGAGAGGCCAGGATTTCAGACAAAGGCACTGCTGCCCAGAGGACCAGAAGATCAGAAGACCTCTCTCAATTCCCAGTACTCTAACCCTGATGTCATGAGGAATAGTTCATACCTCCTAGTCTTGCCTCAGTTCCAATTCCCATCACTCACATGCAGACACATACACATGACAGCAGGAGAAAGACCCTCCCCACTTCCACAAGGGTTGCTGAACAATACAGTCTGGTTATATACTAAGGAAGAGCAGAAAATGAATACTGGGGAGACATGTCTCCCTCCACTCATGTTAATTCCCTTCTAGGAGCCAATGATACTTGATAGGGGTCATAAAAGAGGCCACTGAGAAAACCCCTCTCTGCCACTGCACTGGCCCTCACATGGTACTCTTACACACTCATTGCTCCCACTTGTTGGAGACTACTAAACTTCTCAGATCAATACGTGCAGAGCCCTAAGCGCCCCAGGCGCAAAGCCCAGCTGGCCTATGTAGCCGTGCAGTCCTATGCCTGGCCTCTGCTCGTTGGTGCTGCTGCTGCTCGCTAGAATCACATCCCTGCTTAAGGCTTGCTTGCCAGGTATACCCCAACAGCCTAGAGACCATCAGCTTCTTCCTACCCTAAACACAGTAGGATGCTGCCTCACACATGATCAACGTGCTGACCCCACAGAAGTAGGAAGCGGCTGTCTGAGGTTCCAGACACCTTATTTTGCTTCAAGATTAGCACAGTCGGTAGCGTCTTCAGTACAGACATCTTTCCTCTCAAATCATTAAGAAATGTTAGACCAACACCACTGCTTACAAAGTGAATTTGGGAGGTGAGGGGTTGGAATTAATCCTGTAGATTAGTGCTGCCTGACACCTACATCAGAGTTTTAAGAATTCAGATCTATTCAATCAGTTGGTGAAGAACGAAAACATAAACAAAGCAAGAGGTTTGCATGCATTTTTAATCGAACAGCTATAGCCTGTCTAGTCTCCATAAGGCCACACACACATACACACGCACACACCCCACAAAGCTATTTTAGCTTAGGTAGTGAAGGCTATGGCATCAGCTCCTATTGCCAATTCAAAGAAGAGGTCACTCACTTCACCCTGAGGGTGAAGATGACTGAGAAATCAGAGGATGTTAAAGCTCGAAGGACTCTTGAGCCTATTGTCTTCATGTCAGAGAGGCCAAAAGGAGGCATGGGCCATACAGCTAGGGAACGGGAGAGTATTTTTTTTTTCTCAGAATCTCAGCCCCATCTGATAGTTTTTATTTGTTTGTTGTCAGTCTGTCCAGCATTCAACCATAGCCTCCTTGGCAGCCAGGTCATGTGTCTGTGGATCTTTGTGTTGTAGCACCTAGAACCAATCTCTGCCACAGAAAAGGTTCAATGTCTGGCAGATGAATTCATGAAAGAATAAAATATTGTGATCTGTCCTGCATCGTAAACTGGATTTAGCCTTAACTTCTATTTCTTTTTACTCTCAAATGTTTTCACTGAGGGACTCAGGCTGCCAATCAGTTCAGCTCCAAGTCTTAAAAACTCACGGTGGGAGACAGGCATTTGGCCTTGCAGGTAGGTTGCTCCAGCCCACACTGAAGTGCCTTGGTTTAAGATGTAGCTCTAGTTCCCATATCAGTTTCCTGTTAATGCTGGGAGACAATAACTGATGCCTCAACTTGAGTTCCTGGCACCTATATGGGAGACCCAGGCTGAATTCCCAGTGCCTGGTTTCAGCCTGGCCCAGTCCCAACTGTTGTGGGCACCTGGGGAGTGAACTAGTAGCTGCAAGTTCTCTCTGTATCTCTCTGCGTTTTAGATAAAATAAAAATAAATTTATTTTTTAAAAAGCAGCTAATGAAACACCTTCAAATGGATCACAATTTTCATTTTGAGTTGATAATCTGCTTACCTCCTTTTTTAGCTTTAAAGAAGGGGGAAAAACCCAACCCACCACATTTAAGTAGTCTGAGGATCCTAAGACCATGCTTGATGATCAAAGTTGCATCAAGACTCATTCCTTCAGTCATCCAGTCTATCATGTGTATGTGCCAGGCATAGGGTAGAACTCTAGGGACACAACACAAGTCGAAATGGTCCCTTCCTTCTGAAATTCTCTCTCTCTCTTTCTCTCTCTCTCTCATACACACACACACACTCACACACACACACTACAACAGAGAAAAGATTACAACAGAGGAAAAGCAAGATCAAGAGCTAGACATTACAATCAGTGAAGTTAGAGGTCTACTTTAGGCACATGGGCATTGGGCAATAAACCAGGGTAGGAGGCATGGGATGGGACCTACTCAGATATGAGTGGAGGTTAGGAAAGGCTTCTTAGAGAAATAAAGCCAAAGCTAAAGTTGAAGAACTTGGTACTTTGTAAGGATTTCTATACCTTCTACTTCCTGCTCTGGAGAGGTCACTTATTGAAATGATCAGTTTTCTCTACATAAAGCTGTCCATAGTTGCTTCTGCCCCAGATAAAAGGCTGACTCGAGCCAGAAAATCATATAACCATGTGGCTTAACTGGAAATGATGATCAAAGAACCACAAGGCTCATTGGTTCCACATTTTCACAACCTACTATTCAACACCAGCAATGTGCTTAGGATGCCCCTCTGAAACTTGCAGAATGTGTACGAAGACAGTACTGATTCTCTGCTGTGCCTACAAGGAAATTAGTTAGGGTAGGCTAACTTGTGTAACACACAGCAGAGGTCACTTTCTTATGTGTGTGACACCTGAGGCAGTTCTTTTAAGATGCTCCACTCCACGCAGCCTTTCAGGAAACCACATTCCTTCTATGCCATCCGCCAGAGGCCTAGGGACTGCCACTGAATTCTCTGCATCTGGCTAACTGGCAAAAGCAGAAAGGACGTGCAGATGACTACAAGGGAAGATTTTTGAGGAAAGGGCTAAAAATGGACTCAATTGTTTCTGCTCATGTTCTATTGGTCACCATTCAGCCACAGGGTAAGTGAACTTTTATAGATTTTCTTTCAATTGGCAAATTAATCCTGCTCACTTACTCAAAGCATTTACTCCTCCAAGTGACCATCTGAATAGTTATTAATAGATAGAAATAAATTGTCCAATGCACCAAATGTAACTCTGAAAATGTCCATGTGCATAAAATGAGTAGAAGCAGCTAATGCTTGATGAGATGCTCAAAAGCCTATTTAACTCACCAATCATTTACTAAAGGAATATTTACTCAATATATCAGCCACCATTTTAACCTGTACATTGTATGTCTATATTCTGAAGTGAACACATGGAACACCATAACATTTTTTGCTCATTGAAAAAAATCCTACTTGAATAAATACAACCAAATATGCATGACTCTGAGGATACCTATTTGTACTCAAAAAAAAAAAAAAAAAAAGTTTGCAGAGGACCTTGCAATTTTCTATGAAAGTTGCTCTCTAAGCACAAAGCATTATTTGATTTGTCTGAACAAAGTAATGGAGCTAGGTCAAAGACTGAAGTCTCTGGGAAGAAGGCAAAAATTAATGATGTGGATTTGGCTGTAACTGTGCCCAAGAATGTTCCATAATGGTGGTACTGTGCTCACTTCAAAAGTAATAATGATTAAATATACTGAGTCCTTATATATCATCACCCCCAAACAAAGCCAAAAAACAGAGTTCCAAGGGCAAGAAATGTGTCAGCGCCACACTGTCATAGATCACAAATCCAGACCACCCTCAGGATACTTATTTGGATAGGTAATGAAATAATCGACAAAAGCCATTCTGAGGGCCGCGACCCAAATGTGTCAGCAGATCTGAACATCTAAAGTTCATGTGGCTTGGTAGCACAGAGGCCTGCACACATTTTTCACATTAGGGAACAGATGGAAGCTGTAATTCCCGCCATAGCTGAGAGATGCCACACACCCAACAGCAGCAGATAATAAGCTCATTTGGGGAGAAATTTGCCATTTTCATCCAAGAGCTCAGTAAGCTGCTGCAGAAACACTCATCCAACTGTGGACATTAGGCTTCCCAGAGGCAGAGAAGAGACTGCCACCTGTTTCCAAACCGGGTCTGGAATCATTTCACTTTCCTTCAGGCCTCAAATCTTAAAACAGATCTGGCCCTGGGGCCAGGCCTTACCCTAAAAGCATTCCCAGGAAGTGAATTACTAACCCTGATTTCCCATTATAAATAAATAATGCCACATGTTTTCATGATTTTCCATGAGACATGGGCTTGACATTGGCTTAGGTGATACTGGTCATCTTCCTGTGTTACAGAACATTTTTGGTCTAAAGTTTGCAAGCCTTAAATTGGTCTCCTGAGTACCATTCAATGGGAAACTTGCAGGAAAAGAGAAAATACATTCAACTATTTTGGATTTGGAAAACAAGTTGTTTGGCTGAGAAAGACATTTTCCACATATTTGATCATTCAAAAGTAGTTAAACTGCACTGAAACTTCAAGTAAGTTCTAATCTTATCCAAGTCTGAGTATCTACTAATGTGCCATTACAGTGGGGTGGATGAGAAAGCAAATAAAGATGTGCTGTGAGATGAAAAGGGAGACTTTGGCTACACAAGGCAGCACAGATCAGTGTGTTGTGTGGGGGTGGCTGCAGTGTAAACATAGAACCCAATAAAGGCCAGACTGGCCATCTTGTCTAGGAATTACATGGGCTGTTGCATCCCTGGACATTCAAGTACATTGTCTCCAGCATCTTATAACTTTTCACAGCAGCCCAAGGAAGCCAGCAGAGTTCTGATTTTACAAAAAGGTGGCAGCAAGACTGGGGAAACATAGGCAGCTAGCGAATAACAAGTTCTCAAATGACTCTCCAATTCACATTTTCTTCTCGTCTTTTAAAATTAAGTTGCGGGGACAGAGAAATGAACTAACTAATACTTAGAAATCTTTGTGCCCTAGGGCTGCAGGCTCCTCTAAGAAAGCCACTAGCCACATGAGGCTATTGGACAGTTGAAATAAGATTAGTGTGACTGAGAAATGAAATTTTCAATTATGAACATTTATTCAAAGCTACATTTCAAAGCTGATAGTGAACTCTGTTACTAGGTAAACTTCAAATACATTTGGAAGAATGCACATCGCAGGATCACCTTTTCAATTGTAAATCTTATCAAATCTAAATTATAGATAAAATATTTTTGACAAAATTTAACATTTGAGTCAAGATTTGCTAGAAGTATACAAAGCACACTCAGTTTTTGGCAACTTAATGCAAAAAGAAACTACAAAATATATTATGTATATTATATAATATTCATTCCATTTTAGAATGGCAATAGTTTGGATATTGTGTGCTAAATAAAAGGCATTTTGAAATTAACATTATCTATTCCTTTTTATTTTTATACTTTGCATAACTGAAAATTTAACATGGCTTTCACCGTAATTGTTTTTGGAAAGAATTTTTACCTATTTGAGAGTCACAGAGATAGGTTCACTAATCAGAGGGTAGCAACAGCCATGGCGGGGCAGTGGACAAAGCCAGGAATAAGGATCTTCTCCCAGGTTTCCCATGTGGATAGCAAGGGCCTAAACACTTACGACATTTTCTGTTGCTTTCCCAGGCCATCAGCACTGCGCTGGATTGGAAGTGGAGCAGCTCAGACATGAACCAGCACCCACATGAGACACTAACATTGTAGCAAGCAAAAACATCTGCTAAACCACACACTGGCCCTGATATTTGCATGGGCCGGGTCTACTCAATGCTAACAGGGGACTGGCACAGATAGGCATCACCTAGCTGCCTGCCCAAGTTGATATTGCAGACAGGTCCACCCTACATATAAATTGATATACTGCAGTTAAACATCTTGTACCAAGATCTGTAAAACGGTGGCATTACCCAGCCAGCTGAAGACTATGACAGAAGTGACAGTGTTCCTGACTTGACTTGTCCTTTCAAAGGACATTAGAATGAATGAATCCCTTTATCTGTCTTTAGAGCAGCAAACACTAACCTCTTTTTACCTCCAAAACAGGGGTATCCACCATTCAGTCCCTGGTGGGCTCTGATAGGGACAGGCTACTTACTAGGTGCTATAATGGAGCACAGGGACAAATAACACATCATCCCTGAGCTCAAAGAGCTTGCAGCTTCATCATTTCCAAGTAAGGAACAATTTTTACAACTAGGTAGATGGATACAATGATGAAGAGTGCTGCACTGGGCTATGCGGGGGAGGATGTTCCCCATTCTCCTACATTCAGGGTGAATCATGATAGGCAGGACACATGCTAGTCAGGAGGATGTGGAGCGACATTACCAGCGACACAAAGAGCCTGAGCCAGGGAATGGATGTGGATAAGCAGATGGCATACTCAGTAAATGATGGGGAGGAAAAGGAAGAGACATCTAGGCAAGTGAGGATGCAAGAGCCTTAGCGGACCAGATGGTGAAGGACCAGGCATGCCAAGTGAATCAACTGGCACCACCATGGCTTTGGAGGAGGGATGTGACCAGTTAATGGGGATCACAGCAATATTATAAGCAGGAATGATGAGAGCCTGTCCTGGGACAGGAAAAGAACAAGTGAGAAAAAGAGGGGGCCCATGTAAAAGGCACAGTGGAGGAATGTTTGGCTCTCAGAGAAGTATGCAGAGATGGGAGCGGCTTAAGGGTGTTGTCATTAAACAAGAGGAAGAAGAATACATTTGATGATGTGATATGTGGAAAGAAACAGCACTACAAACTCTTTGGAAAGAAGTTTGGCTTAACCCAAGACACTGTAGCTGACCCGCAGGCCCACTGCAAGCCCAGTGTTGTACTTGGTTGTTCCCAAAGACCTTTAACACCCAACGAAAATGAGAGTTTGCCTGAGGGGAAAGAAGGATGGAGTATCCTCATTGTGGGATTTCCTGAGTTAAATTTTGAACGTGAGGTAGCGTGAACATAGCTTGTTGACACTTAATACATGAAACATTGGAAACGAAACAAACACACGTTAAGTATGAGGGCTGAAGCCCTAACAATACACCTATCCTCAGCTGAAAGTCAAAGGCGTGCCCTTGGAAAAATGTAACCCAATGTAACCCACCGTGATGAAAGGATTATGTAAGTTTTGGGGGTCAAATTTATCAGAAGGTTTGCTTGTACAAGTGGAACATAGACCAACACCTCCCCGCTTCCCACTCCTACACCACCGTAACAACACAAGCTCAGGTTTCAAACACTAGCTTTCAGCCTAACCTTAGCCCCCAGGGCTGAGGCTCTGTGGTTTCAGAATGGTTTTGGCTTCAAGCAAAAGAAAGTACTTCCTTCTGCTCTCTGAACTAATTCCAGCATTGATGGTTAAGCCTTGTGGTCCCTTGTCTGCTGACCATGTGGGGAGCTTCAAAGACTGTTAGATGTGATTATTTGTTCTGTCAACAGTCCCATGCCTCTGCAAAGTGTGGGCCACCTCCTATAGCCAATCACTCATCCTCTCCTGTATCACTTCTCAGTAATGCAGCCTTCCCTCTGGAGGTCGCTCAGCACTTTACCGCCACCTCCTCAAGCTAAGTGATGCTAAGTGATACCAGGTGTCTCTTTGAATCTCACAAGACCAAACCAAACACTCTGTTCTTGTTCCCGCCCCAGACTTCCCTAAACTCCCAGTGGACGAGAATTTCAATGGAACTAACATGCCAAGCCAACTTTATTATTAAAAAGCCAGACAAGTTTCTATAAAGAGGAAGACAAACAAAATTTTACAAATGTTGCTTTCCCTGTTATAGTTGCTCCCCTTGACTTTGAGGGGAAAAAATGACAAGCAGGAAACTCTAGTGCTTCTGCAGTGGGGGCATTGCAGGTGCTGTGCCACGTGAGGGCTCATTTTGTTTGCCAACCTGGCTGTGTGTGTTGGTGCAGCCTTAGGCCTCAATGCAATAAAGGTGCCTGGAGAACAAGAAGAAAAATGGGAGGCTGCGTAGGACTGCAAGGGAGAGTGCGGGTCTCCTCCCCTCTGTGCTCACTGGCTTCCTTCACAGAAATGGGAGTCTGGAATTAGTTCTTAAATCTGACAACGTTCCTAATGACAGGATATGGGTTGAGATCAAATAACCAACCAAAACAAGGGGTCTGTTTCACCTCAGCCACTCAGCATTTCGCTTTTATCTGCCTATTTGTTTCATGATAACTTTCAAAGGAGTTGACTGATTCTGATCACATGTGGAGCATGGCTAAACGGTTTCTAGCTACATCTTAAGCTCAATTTGTGGTACTGCCAGCCATTCTGAAACAAAACAGTAGCCAGTAAAGCTTTCTAAATGGGCATATCTGCTATAATCTTTAGCAGACTTCACCGAAGTTCAGACATGAGTAGTGGTTACAGATCTATGTGATTACACAGAACGAAGTTTGCAGATCATAGAGGCACAAAGGGATCTAAATTCACCGCATACAATGACTTCTCAGAGCCTGCCCAGCAGCAAGCATTACCTCTGCCTGGACAAGGGGGAATAAGACTCCAAAGTTATATTACTTTATATTCTGTGACTGATGCATGAGAAAAAACGGTTCGGTGGGTGGAGAATCTAGTTAACAGGGACAAGCAAAAGCGCTGCTTGGTAAATCTCTGTGGTGGAAACACCATCTTCAAGAGGTACATGGCCATGAGGCAACACACAAGGCAACAGATCCAGGCAGCAGAGGAAGAACTGCTCAAACGGATACACTGCAAGGAAGATGTTAGAGTAATGGAACCAAAGGATTGTGTGCGAGGGGTATACACCCTTCAAATCACCATCAGATTCCCACCCAAGCCCACCACAAATGAACAATGATTCTGCCTTTATGAACCCACTGAAGTAGCCCTCTCATTGAGAACAAAATCTGTAGTTCCATGTTTTCTTGAACTGTATTTGTTTTTTTCATTTTAATGTTGATCAGTCCCAGGCCACATAAGTGATCTCATCACTCTTGCAGCAGGTCAACAATGTGTGTTAGTACTAATTAATTTATATTTATGATGCATTTTATATTAGTTCTGTTTCCTTGTCTAGTCTTTGTAGATCCATCCTACACGATTCAGTGAAAAGCATTGTGCATTCTGGGCAACAGAGTTCCAAGAGAAGTCCTTTGCAAGCAAGTAGTAATCTTGAAGGCCCTCCTCAGTTGAACTTCTGCAGTTCCCGCAAATCCTGATTATTCAGTTGTGTAGCAAATCAGGAATTGAAAATACAAGCTCAATCCAGTTGTCAATCCAGATAACCGAACATAATAGATAATTAACAATTCAGAAAAGCCTAAAACAGAGAAGCCTTCACATCCAATTGTTGGGCTAAAATAACATGCTGATGGATTTCCTACAACCTCTGGCACAAGCACCTCAAAAGTCTTGTCCAGACCCAGACATCCAATTTCCACCCCAGACTTCTGCATCTTGATTCAAAATGTCTATTTCCTCCAGGTCCACAAAGCTGGAATTTTTAACACCATCATCACTACCTCCCTAGTTTCCAAAGCCAATACCCAACTGCTGTCAACCCTGTGTACCAGTAGCTCTCAACTGTACCTGTTCCTTCAGTCTATCACCTTAGCTACAGTCACAGGTCCACAGTCCTGTTATCTTCCAATGAACAGTTGACCACTTGATAATTCCCCTAACATTAACTCGTTTCTCCCCTCTAGTCACATGGTTGTGCCGCATCCCTCTAAATCAATCCCTCCCATCTGTTTCCATTCTGAAACAATGTCAGCTCCCTGTTTGCAGATTTGAGTCTTGTTCTGCTGAGGCATTTGAAGCATTTCTGAATATGACATCAACATAGACTCCCCATTGTTCGTCTCCTACTGGACTCCCCACTCCTACTACCAACACCTAGACTATGCTCCACACACATGGCACCTGTGTGTCTTCTCTGATGCATTTCACATCTGTCTCAATGAGTTTTTACTCATCCTTCAAGATGAAAAGTCAAACATTGCCTCCTTCAAACTTTCTTGATGCGTTAATGTCAAAACAATGTCTTCCTCCTCTGGCTTTCTCACCTTTCCATGGCCTTAGCTCTAATTTTTCCAAAACTAACTATTAATTTGTCTGTCTATCTCTCCCAGTGTCTGACTCAATTTGGTATTAAATAAACTAACAATAGGGTGGCTCAGTTCCATCTCATGGAAAGAATTTTATTTATTAGAGGTTTGGCACAGTCATGCTGGGCAGCAGTGATATGCAAAATATTTCACAACTGTACAACACCAGCACTAACCAATCAAATGTGTCCTGGCTGGGCTGGCATGTCTCAACTAAAGCTCAACTTGGCCTTAACCCAACAATCAGGATTGCAGTGAAGGGTGTCCTGTATCTGATTCAGTCTTTACAAATTGCTCAGATTTCAAACTGATTAGGTCAGCTAGGGCCTGCGTCTTTGGGTACTGTTTGTTAAAGCCTTCAGGATTCAAAAAAATCACCTGAGTACAGATAGTAGAGGGTTTTTTTTAATTTACTATCACAATTATTTTTTAGAAAGACTGCAGTCAAAAAGGTGAATAATACCTAATTGTGAGATTGCTTTGCAGAGACAAGAACTTCAACACACACACACACACACACACACACACACACACCCCTAAAATTCAGAAAAGAAAAGTATTTTCATTGTCTCCACAGCCACAGTCTAGCCACACAAAGAGGCTTTCATTTATAGCTCCCTCTCTGCAAAGCCGGGCCTGAGAGTAAAAGATATCTTAATGTTCCCTTTCAAGACTTTTGAGATTCAGAAACAAAGATTGGTAGGATGCTACAATATCAGCCTTTCTTTCAGTCCTCTCCTGCCCTTTCTCTTACCTTCTACTTGCCTTTTTCAAGAAAACAATTTTTAAGCATTGCCTGTTTTTCTGAACTACCTGGAAATGTATTCAAAGTACATACCAGTGAGAAGAAATTCAACTCTGATGAAAATGGCTAGATTTGGGATTTTGTAGCCCAGGCTTATTGGTTTATGTTTTATCTCAACAATAGATGTTTGCAATTTGCAGTTCTGGCCACCTATTCAAACTTTTCTTAGTGAAATTGGGGAACTGACCATTCAAATAACCTGGACTAGAGCAGTAGCTTAAATTCCCCTTTCAGGGCAGGAATTTTTTAAAGGCTGTGCTGTCTGTTCCTAGAGTCATTAGCCACATGTAATTATTTATAAATTCTAATTAAAATTCAAGTATATTTCAACTGCTCAGAAGCCACATATGACTAGCAGACACCTATTGGGTAGCACAGATACAGAACACTTCCATCGGCACACAAAGTTCTAATGTATTTTGGGTGGCATGATCAGTGACTTGACTTGTTTGAGGAGTCATGCCAAGAAATGAAAAATTTGCTACTAGAGGATCGAAACAGAAAAATCTGGACTATGTCTTCTCTCTTCTCTTTCCCTGCTTTCCCACTTATTTTCCTGTCCCTAACTGTCTACTTCCTCATCTTTGTGGATGATAGAGTCTGGCTAGGACATTCGCTGGAATGGGACTTCCCCAAGCAATGGAAGTTAGGATTCTTTGGTTCATTGTTGCCACTCTAGAACTTACAAGTTAAGTGTTTAGTAAATGCTTATTGAATGAGGAATGCCAATGAAGTAAAGTGTGCCTACTTTCCTTTAAGAGGCAAGAAAACAAAACACTCAGACATCCTCCATTTCCTTCGTGGCTGATGGAAGCTGTTGTTTGGATCCATCAGGTGTACAAGGGACTACCCTACCGAGGACAGCCTCTGACAGTCTCAGCCTTGGCCTCTGTCAAGTGGGACAAAATTCTTTTATTATGAGACTCAGAGGGGGCAACTGCCCTAGAGGCTGCAAGGTCAGGTTCTGGAACCACACTGAGTATGAACACTCTTTCTGTGCCATTTAGCAGTTGTGTGGTCTCAAACATGCCATTGAACTTTCTCTGTGCTTCAGCTGCCTTATTTTTTAAAACTGAGAGTAGTACAGGAGAGTTCCTGCCTCTCAGGGTTGCAGTTTACAAGTAGGTGGGCAAAAGGAACTGGAATACTTCTGGGCTCACAATCAGTGGTCAATCAATGCTAGCTACTGAACAACCAAGCTTAGCGGTATGAAGAGGTTTGGTATGAATTGCTTCCATGGAGCTTACACATGGTGCTAGAGCTGAACTCCAGCCACTGGAAATGCATCCATTAGGGAGCTTCTGGAGTGTGAGATGTTGGAGAAATTTAATAGTATTATGAGTCACTCTAAGTAGGAAATGGAAAAACTGGGGATGCAAACCCTTTTAGCCCATCCAACTGGTCACTTTCTTGGACATTAAGTCAGTGGGGTCATTTTTAATGGAAATGGGCTCTGATGATCTTCCACTGACAGAGGAAGGGGGGGTTATTCCATGCAAACAAATGTTTGAAGAGCCAATACATCATGGGCTAGCAAGCCGGATGGGCAAGAACCCCTGCATATCAGCCCCAATAAATGCAGAAAGCATAACCACCTTCTCCTACTCTAGAGTCTACCAGGGACCTCCTTTGCTTTATCCAAACACTCCATCTCATGAGACTAGCCCAAGATACCACTGGGGTTGAGCTTACTTGCAAAGAAACTGGATAGAAACTCCCAGGGCCAGCAGGGCAGTTTCAGGTACCCCTGCTTTTGTGGGGGGTGGGGGTGGAATGCAGAGGGGTTTGTAGGAGCCCACGTGGTTTTCTGGGTCTGGAATTGGCAGCTCAGTTGCAAACAGGAAAGACGTATATCATAAAGGGCCCACCTTGCCTTGTTGAAGCCTCTCATCCCACAGGAGGCAATATTGCTTATAAACAACTATAACTTTCAGGGACCCCATAAGGCACATGCCAGTAGCAAGTCTTTCACACTCAGGGAAGCCCAAAGCTGTGGCTTCCTGCCAGGTGTTTAGATTCATTTACAATCCTGCAGCACTAGAAGCAATTTAACAATTGGGTCATTTTTACTATAAGCAATATTGCCTGGTAACACAGTTGACATTCCACCTTCCCCACGTTTCCAGGGCAACGGAGCTGGAAAGTTAACACAAGGACAGATTTCCACAGAAAAGGGGAAAAGGTTATGTTAACCCTTTATCCACAGTGACAAAGTCTTGATAGATGGAGGCTTGCTAGTCCCTGCTAATTGGATACAGGGACAACAGGGAGTGCAGGGAAGCCAGATTATTTTGCATTTCTTTTTTAAAAAAAGATTTATTTTTATTGAAAAGGCAGATTCCAGACAGAAGGAGAGACAAAGATCTTCTGTCTACTGGTTCACTCCCCAAATGGCCGCAACAGCCAGAGCTGAGCTTATCTGAAGCCAGGAGCCAGGAGCTTCTTCAAGGTCTTCCACATGGGTATGGGGTCCCCAGGGCTTTGGGTCATCCTCCATTGTTTTCTCAGGGAGCTGGATGAGAAATGAAGCATCTGGGATAGGATCCTGTGCCCATAATGAATCCCAGTGCTTGCAAGGGGGAGGATTAATTAATTGAGCCATCGTGCTGGGCCCAGGGAAACTAGATTTTCAACTTTAGGCCTCAACAGAGAGCAGTCTGAATAAATTCTTAAACAAATGATGCTTCCTTGCAATGGATGTTTAGTATTGGGACTGGGGCCAATCCTGCGAGAAAAACAGTGTGGCAAGATGCTTCAGGATTCCCACACTACAAGGCTGAGGCGGCTGACCCATAAAGACAAAGCAAGGTGACACTGTCAGGGAAAACACTGTGAGTCCCAAAGGAAGAGAAAAGAAACTCAGTTAACCAAGCTACTCACTGATGCGCAGTTAAGGGTCTTAGAATTTCCTTTCTACCAAGTTTCTCTTAGCATTTACGTGGAAGCTGCATTTCTCTAACCTCTATTACAGCACTCATCATTTTTGCTATAATAAGATGCATGAATCTGATGGTCCATGCCTGCGCAATTCTTGAAGCAAGCTATTTTCTCTTTCACTCAGAAAATCATAGCAAACTGGGAATGAGACTGAGGGGGAGTTTCAGCCTTAAATCTGCTCTAATTCATATTTAAATCATTCACAAACGTCTGCCACTGATAACAAAGTAGTTGAGGCAAAGCTCACAAATGATGCACTGTTTGTGGAACTTATATTCCAGAACTGACGCCTCTTTATGTCGGGATAGGAGCAGTGCAGTGGAGGGTCATCCCTGCACCGGCCTTAAAACCTAGCTCAAATGCAACCAACAGGTGCTCTCCTTTCTTCACACAAACCGGGAGTCATCAGGTGCTTTCTGCCCCAACATATATGGCTGAGTGTCCCACTGGGGTTAAGCTACAGCTCTGGGACAGCCAAGGCGAACCAGGTCCAATACTTCTTCTGACCTGCCTACTTACTTACTTGTGAGCAATACCGCATTTTTATATTCTCATATGATCCTGAGTCAAAGAACAAGCAGGATCAGCCAGTGTTTGGCTTGCTCCAGTGTGGAGAAAGCATTCATCTGTTCACTCACCAATCAAGCAACAGATCCCTGTGTCACAATGCTGTGAGGGTGTCCGCCAAGGAGTTCCTAGCCCCAGGATCTTGATTATTCAGAGTTACCTTCTGTCATCGAATGTCTATTCCTCTTACTTCCAAACAACGAATCCAGAATTTCTTTATTATTCAAGGCATAGCCTGCGGGCCCTGTAAAGGCTCCCCCTTTCAGGAAGCTACCTTCTACAACAGCATCTCCCAAAATGTGTTTCATCCAAATCGCAGTAACAGAGTTAGATGTTCTAATGAGTTTAGGAAACTCTTTATATCTGATCCTCTTATCAAGAATTATAATGTACTTCAGGGCAGTAAAAAGGCTTCACTAGGCTCTACAATAAAGAAAACACTAAAAGAACTCATCTAGTTTTTTCAAGCCTCACTGACTATAGAAAGGTAGGGGTGTGTGTGTGTGTGTGTGAATGATGTGTGTCCCCTATTATCCTGAGGAGCACACTCACCGTATTTTACTATGAGGACACAGATATTGTCCTGTGATATCCATAAGGTCCCAGAGTGGAGTGATGGAGAGTGGAGAATAGGTTATTAAAGAGGCATATGAATGGCTATCAAGGAGGGTTCAATTTTTCCTTCAATGATTCTAAGAGGTCAGTGAAATTCAGCCAGTTTTTTTTTTGAACCTATATCCCAGGGTACAAGAGCAAAAATAGTTTTAGTGTGAACATTCTAGTTTGGGGTACCAATCACAGTGCAGGCTAAATAGACTTCATGAGTTGGCTGTGGAGGAGTCATGGTAAGATAATGCTGAGCCACGCTGTGAAGTCAGAGAAACATCTTTTAGCACTTCTGTTTCATTATGTATGCTCTTTCTTTGCACCATTAGCAATGGGAAAGTGAAGAGCTGAATAACTGTCTAACTATACAGTATGTTTGGCAGGCATTGCTGGGAAGCTGTGGACTCTGGAAAGAAATGCAAATTCCTTTTGTTCTATTTTCTGAACGCTGTGGTATCTTGGAGAGAAGTCTGAAATGGTTACACATATCAATTCAATGTCCCCAAATGAAGCCAGTATGTTTTGTCTAAGATTGTTCTGACTCTTGGCTGACGTATTTCTTGAATCCTACTCTTCAGAAAGAAAGAAACTAGTTTATCTTAATTTAAATCACTGCTTCAGCCTGAAGTCACTGTTGCTAAATTCCAAAGAAAAGAAATGCAAATGCATGTGCAAATGTATATAAAAATGGAAATTAAAAGTTTAACAAATTTATCACGTCAACAGTAGCTGAGTTGTTGCCAAGTAACCTCTCATTCTAAGATACCTCCTCGTGTGCAGGCTCAGGAAGAAACCTACTTAAATAATTGTAAAGATCTTGCATCTGTCTTTCCCTAAACACTATTCCCTACTAAAGGTCAAAGTTGCCTGGCTCAGCAAAGCAGCAGGCACCTTGCAGCATCCAAGCTTCTCTATAGAGCTTTCCATGCAAGGAGATACAGATAACATCACAATATTCCCCCTCTAAATCTACAGAACAGATACTACCTTTTTAAAAATAGTGTCTCGTTGGCACCTGCCAAAGTCTTTAGAGTGTACTGGGCCTTCTCCAGTTGAACTACTTCAGAATCCTAGCTTGCAAGACTCGGGAGGAATTGGTTTCCTTATTCTAGCCCAAAGCTCTGTGCTTGCCCTGGGGATTCATTCTGATTCTCTTTCCTTCCTGGCATGTATTTGTATTGACACCTTACATTTATATGTTAAAGGCGAGTTTATAAGAACCTGCTTGGGGGTGGGGGTGGGGCAGTACAATGGTTCAGTGCCTAATCCTTCACCTTCCTGAGCTGGCATCCCAAATAGGCTAAGCTCCTGGCTCCTGGCTTTGGATCAGCTCAGCTCAAACTACTGTCACCATTTGGGGAGTGAATCAGCGTATGGAACATTTTTTTCTCTGTATATCTACCTTTCCAATGAAAATAAATTTTAAAAAAAGAAAAGAAAAGAAGAAAAGATTCTGATAGAAGATGACTTCAAAGCAAGCCAAGTAACAGTAGTGGGAACCTGATCTGGAACTTGGCTGGGGCTGACCCTGTGGTTCAATAGGGTAATCCTCTGAATTATAGTGTGGTCATCCCATATGGGTGCTGGTTCTAGTCCTGGTTGCTCCACTGCCCATCCAGCTCCCTGCCTTGAACTTGGACAAGCAGGGTCCTTGAGACCCTGCATCCATGTGGAGGCCAGGAGGAAGCTCCTGGCTTTGGATCAGCTCAGTCCAGGCCGTTGTAGCCATTTGGGGAGAGAACCAGCAGATGGAAAATCATTCTGTTTCCCCTTCTCTGTGTAACTCTGCCTTACAAAAATAAATAAATAAAAATAACAGCCTGGCCACTATAGGCTGCTTCCCAGAGTGCTGAGGCTGGAATCAAATGAAGCACCCGTGAACATCAAGCCCCTGAAAAACAAGCACATCGTTGTGTTCCTGAACAACTCCATTTCAATAAACTAGCATTTGGAGACTATGTTACTAAAGCCACTGAAACATCCAAATGGAAATAGTACTCAAGCCAATGTGAGCGTGTTTTCAAGCGAGATTTCATAAGACACCACACACAAAAAAATCTTTTAGAGCTCTAAATATAATGTTCTCTTTCTTTATCCAATAATTATCTAATTTTTTAGGACAAGTGCTCCTTTCCATTATCAAATACATTTGTTCTATTTTCAGATATGTAGGCTGTCCATAACAAACAGTCTGCATGCTCGGAATCTCTCAGGGCCTTCCTCATGTGTTTACTCTCCCCTTTGATAATGGCCTGTAATTGGCAAAATTGCACTTTACGCCCCCGCCCTCCATACAAATTAAATGTCCAAAGCTCTGCACAGCCTTTGCCACTTGACAAGCTTTTTGCCTCTTCACAAATTTTCAAAACATCCCTGGCAGGAGGCGGAATTTGTCTACCTCACCAAGATCTCCAGCCATCACAACTGCTGAGTCTATACATCTGGGCTTTACAAGCTAAATGAAAAAAAAAAAAAAGTTCCATATCCCTTCTCTCCTCCATGACCTGCCATGACCATCCTCTAGAATGCCACCCACCCACACATGGTTCTACCACTTCGTAATTAGTTACAGTGCTAGCACCTATACTAGCTTCCCAAGCTATTTCCACAAGCATCAGCGACCTATTTTCTCACTAGTTTCTTTATGCTTCCCAGTACCCCAAACCAGTATGACAAACTGCTTTTTAGAGTCCTTTTATATTTGTTCTTGGAGGTTTGATCTTGGCATTTATTACTACAAGATTGGCACCTTGCCTTGGGGCCCATCGTGCCAGATAACAGTACAGAGTGAAAAAGCTCCTAAGCTTGCGCTTGCGTTCTCATTCTTTCTCTCCTCTCCCTGTCTTTCCCCTCAACTCCCTTTGCTTCCTCTCTCCATACCTCCTCCCTTCACCATCCACTGAATTAATTCTCTCTAAATTCCACCTCTCTGCGAATAGAGCTTGACAATACCAGACAGCTGAGATCTACTGGAAAATACTAAAAATAATTGCCTTTTGTTATTAAAGTCAGAATTGGGGCTGTAGTTCCCTCCCAGGAATTTGGAGAGTTTCCTGCCAGGAATTCAGAGGTCTGTACCCCAGTGCTTTTTTTAGGATGTGAAAGGCCATTTCAATAAACATGCCACTAAATTGACAAAGTGTCTTAAATTAACATGTATTGTCTCTTGTCCCATTTAGCCCAGGCTGCTGCTTTTCTGGAATTTGCCAATGGAATGTTTTACACACTGATCCCTTCCTCCTGTCCTCCATGCCCTGACATTAAAGTTCCTTTTGAGATTCCAAAGGGGCCAAGGTGCCCAACTCTCTCAGTTTGAGCTTCCTCAGCCCTGGGGATCAGATGCATCATTAGCTTCCCAGTGCAACCAGTTTTTTATCCAAGGTCTTGGGAAACCTAGCGCAAGAGCCACCTTCCTTCGGGCTCACACTGTGAGAAAAAGAACTAAATGAGCTTCTTCATACTAGCTGCCCAGCCCAGAAAATTACACGGCTTCTGGCTTTGGAATCATTTCGGCACTATTTGCTTACATCACTGTTCTGTGACTGGAACACAGCTTATTAGGCTCTCAAGTGCCTTCGGACCATCCACATTTCCTTATCCAAAAGGGCATCTTCCTAGACTGCATTTGCAGAGTGTGAGTCTGTGCTAGGACTCCCAAATAGACATTTTAACAGGAGCCCCAAGGGCTCCTCTGGCCCATATTTGGAGAATGTTGATCCAGAATCATCATCATAAAGGTATCCATCAGGTAAGAACTTCGCGAATCATCTAGCACCTTGGACTTCTGCACTAGGAAACAACTGCACCAGAATCATCAACCCACTTCCTGTTTGAAGCATGTAACAGTGAAACTGTTACTTAACAGTCCTTCATTCTACAAACCCAGAAGATATTCACAATGTTATTTCTCAGGTTTGTTTACAACTTAAAAAGAATTACACAAACACCCATGCATCAGTTTTGGTTCATGACTGGTACAAAATGACCATACTAATGAAAGATGTTATAACCAAGGCAACTGTATACTCCCTGGACTTCTCAGCTTGTCTCCATTTATAAAACGATTCTAAAAAATAAAGCCTAATTTTTGCAAGTGTGTAATACAAAAGGACAGGAAATTCCAAGCATAAGCAAGAGTGTGGAGTAACTGGAACTCTCTCACACAGACGGTGGAGTTGCCCACTGATGCTCCTCCTAAGGAAAGCCATCTGGTAGTATCTACTGAAGCTGAACACCTGCATACCCTCTGGCCTCACACTGCTAGCTATATATCCAATGGCAGTATGTCCATGTGTTGACCGAAAGATGATTATATAGCAGCACTCTTCATGTAGTCCTAAACTGGATACCAGCAAAATGCTCATCATAACTGAATGGATAAATCAATTTAGGTATGTTCCAAAAAATGAAATACTATATGATGATGAAAACAAAAAATTAAACCAGACCCAACAACAACAGTGAGGCAGAGGGAGATAAATCAAACAGAAATCAAACAAAAACAAAAAACACAATCTATGAATCCATTTACAGAAAATTGAACAAAAGTGGGAAAGAAGCCATGCTGTAAGTTAGGGGAAGGATTATCTTTGGGTGTGCATGAGGAGAAGGGCCTGTTACGGTGCTAGTGATGTTTTGGAGCTTTTAAGGTGCAGGGAGGGGGTGATTGGCACTTGGATGTGTTCAGCTTAAGAAAATCTGCTGTGTATTTTGCATGTATGTTACAGCATTTTATAAAAGCTATCCGTATATTCTTTAGACTTAGAACAGTCAGTGTAGTGAACACAGACTGGAAATTAGACTTCCCGTGGTTCAAATCTCAGGTTTACCACCTGCAAACCTCAGGACCCTGGCTAAGTCATCAGCCCTTTCTCACCTCTATACACCCAGCTGTAAAGGGGCTAAGGAAAGTGCTTGAGGCATGAATTTCAAAGTGTGAGTAATGTAAGGCACACAGCAAGTGATCTTTAAGTGTTTGTTAAATAAAGGAGACAGTTTTCTTTGGAGTGGAGAGAGGGGGCATTTAAAAGTGCCTTTTAATGATCACTACTCCAAAGGAGGCTGAAGACGAGATAAGCAAATAAGAAAGGAGTTAAACCTATTTTCTAGGCAGCAGTCTTGCTCAAGAGGGAAAATATTCTCTTGGCACCTGGCCAGTTAATTCTGTTCTTCTTGACTTGGACTCTGGACTTCCAACAGGCTGCTGGGCACCAGTCCAGAGGCTTGACAGCGAGCCACATTTGGGACTGCCAGATACTGCCATGGAAGAGTTAGCGCCTCGAGGGCCTGTGGGCACTGCTGAGGAGGAGAGTGTGAGCTGCTCAGGGGCCAAGAGGCTGGAGTCCCCAGGTGCCACCCGGCGGGCAGGGCAGGGCCTGAGCTCTCTCCTTCCCTCAATCTCCCTGCCAGAACCAGAAAGAGCTAAACTGGAGCTGCATTCACAGGCAGGGAAAGAACGAAAAGGAAAAGATAGTGTCCTCCCCGGAGTGAGTCAGAACACTCTGGCACCTTCTCACAGTCGGCACTGCCCAGGAGATCCCTAGTGAATGAAAAACCTGCCGAGTCCGGCCTTTCCCGGCCAACCTCCGGAGGCCACCACAATCAGGTGCCCGCCGTGGGGCTCGACCCACTCCTGCTCTCCCGCTTACTTTCTGACACAGCTGGCTTCTCAATCAAAGCCCAGTTCCCTCTTATCTAATCCTTTGCTTTAGGAACTTTAACTCACCCTCCAAAGCCTTGTCTGAGAAAAATCAAATCCAAATGAGCACATTTTTTAACTCCTATTACGAGGGGAACTGAATCTACTCAAGCTGGCAGCTCTCCAGGCAGATTGCAGTGAGTTTTAAGCACTTTATTGCCTGCTCTCGTTCATTGCTCTCCCCTCAGCTCACTGCCCAGTGCTCTTTGAAGTAAGAGTACTCTCCCTGCAATGCCTACTGTCCCCCACCTCTTCTTGTCGACAAAAAGTCATGGGTCCTTGAAGCCATACATGGCGGAGACTGGCTAGCTTTACACCAAACTGAGCCTCTTTACTTTTTGGGCATGCAGAAACTCTATTTCCCAGCCTTCCTTGCATGTTACTGGGGCCTTGTGACAGTTGTGGTCAAGCCTTCCATGCTATCCTCCATGTTTTCTCTTATGTGTCACCTGCCACATGGATGCTGTAGCTCAGGTGGAGGACTGGAAGGCTCCAGGGGACAGGGATGCAACCAAATGGAAGGCTTTGGGGCCCCCAAAGTCCTGCACTGAACAGAGGTCTGCTTCCCTCGGTTTACAACATGAGCAAGAAATAAACCTGAATTTGGGTGATGTCCCTGAAAGTTGGGACTGTTCGGTATGGTTGTTAACATGTCTTGGCCAATACATCAAATTCCAGACTTTCAAACTTATTTTTATAATAAGCTAGGACACTCCAGTCCTCTCTCAGTGGTCCCCTGCGGAAGCACCTTTGACCTGTCTACCTGGTAGCCCACACCTGGAGAGTCAGCATCAAAGTCTGATGTCCTGACTCTTAACCTCTGACCCTGGTTCATGTTTCAACTTTTAAATTGGTTTCCTGCTTGTTGATGAAATGTACTTGTTCGAAATGAATCGGAAGTCTCAGGAATGGTGCCCATTATTCCTGTAACTGAATCTTAAAGGCCATATGCTCTGGACATCCATGTGGGCATGTCTGGGATATCTAAATCGGTCCTCTGGCTACAGTGTAGACTAACAAGCAAAGAAACTCAAAGCTGCCAACTCCCTGCATGCTAGACAAGCTTCCCAAGCCACCCTTCCCATTCTACACAAAAACAATTATAACCACATTACAAAGAGCAGGCCATTCAGCATGTTGGCTTTGTGTCTGCCCTGACTTGCATCTACAATGATCAGAAGCAGGCAGTTTTGGGGTAAACAGAGGTTGGCACAAGCCTACTGACTGAGAAACTGACTTGACTTATTACATTTAACTTTGTGAGATTTGCGCCTACCTGATTTCAATGAATAGTGGTGAGTACAACACATTTCCAACTTTCTCTGGAAGAGGAGGAAGGAGATGAGTAAATTGTATGTCATTTAAACCTAGATCAGAGCTCTGAACATCCTTCAGTCGGTTCCTAGCTGTTGGGAAATTAGAGTTCTTAGAGTTACATAAATTCATTTTCCCATTATTAAAAAACCAACACGAGTAACTGTTTGACTCAAGTAAACAGTCACTCCTTGCTATAGATGATGAGTAAATATTTATCCACTAGCATAGCTGTTGAGTAATTGCCCATTAAAGAAGTTAAATGTTAATCACTTTTTTTCCGAATTGAATAATTTGAACACAATCTTATGACTAACCCCTAAGGTCTAAAGGCAAGACATTTGTGCGTCCCCTCCCACCCCACATCTGTTGGCTTCCTTCAGTTTTGACCTTATAGGAAAGACACTCCTATGAATGTCTCAAACTAGACAGGTAGCCAGTTTTTACTCCTTTAGCACTCAAAGTCTGCTAGATAATTGCCTTTCTGTTGTTGCTCACTGAAAGAAATGTTGAGCTCAGTTTAACTATTAGCAGGATGAGAGTGAATGGTTAGGCAGGAGTTTAGAAGGAATACAGGAGCATCTGAACTACAAGAAATAAAAACTGGAGAGAGAAGACTACAGAGTGACTCTAGCTGTGAGCATGGTGGCTTTCCCATATCAGAATTACACATGAGAAATGTCATTAAAGTCAAAACCCTAGGTTTTTTGACTTCACCAAGCATACATTTTAGCTGAAACAGAAGGGGAGGTCGGCATAGGCTGACAATGAGGCATGACTAGGGAATTTCTCTAGGCTATGCTGCAAAAGACTCCTGTCTGCCATTATTCCTGCAGAATCAAGGACTAAGCTGCCATGTGAACTAGCTTGGCTCAGTAAGGCAGCCCACGTATTGACAGAAAAGGTCCAAACAGCTGCAGATCTTCTTGCAGATATACTTCATGCTGGCAGGAACACACACAGCTTGGTGGATACCTTTAACTGGACTGGAATACCCTTCCCCAAGAGCTGAGAGTGCTGGAGAATTGCCCTTTCTCAGTAGGAGTCACCTAGTCCAGAGGTTATACACTTTGTCCTGAAAAGCACAGCCTGCGTCACACATTTTTCCTTGTCTTGACTCTCCTTCTAAAAGTACTTCCTCACTGAAGTACATGCCCAAGAATCACTGTTTCTGGTTCAGTTCCTATTTTGCTTCTTTTTCTAAACTAGAACAAAGATACAGCACAGGTAAGACATTTGGTCTCCTACACTGTCTCCAATGACTGTCTCTATGGACAGATGGAGTAATCTTACCCCAGGAGCACTACACACAGATTTAGAATAATTCATGACACTTCCCGGTATTTCCATCAGCCCACTGTCCCACCCACCCATCTCTTCAACCACTCACCTATCCATTTGCTTACTCGTAACTCCATAAACTCACCCACGTACTCATCCATCTAACCATCTGCCCACACCCCCATCCATCCATCCATCCATCCATCCATCCATCCACCCATCCACGGGGTACCTGGATATAGGAGGAGGCAGAACATGGGCTCATTTCCATAGCAAGAAGTCATTTGTTTTTAAATTTCTTCTTGTGTAAAGGGTTATAAACTCTAAACAAATGAAATAACTGGGTATTCCTTGGGATTTGGATGAAAATCAACTGAAGTTGCTGAAGCTGTGAAGGTTTAAAAACATCAACTTTGGGCCCGGCGGCGTGGCCTAGCGGCTAAAGTCCTCGCCTTGAATGCCCCGGGATCCCATATGGGCGCCGGTTCCTATCCCGGCAGCTCCACTTCCCATCCAGCTCCCTGCTTGTGGCCTGGGAAAGCAGTCGAGGACGGCCCAAAGCTTTGGGACCCTGCACCCGCGTGGGAGACCTGGAAGAGGTTCCAGGTTCCCGGCTTCGGATCGGCGCAGCACCGGCCCGTTGCGGCTCACTTGGGGAGTTAAACATCGGATGGAAGATCTTCCTCTCTGTCTCTCCTCCTCTCTGTATATCCGGCTTTCCAATAATAATAAAAAAAAAATAAAAAAAACATCAACTTTAAGATGTTGGGACTTCAGGGGCTGTTCCTCCCACAGGGCCTAAGAGCACCTGTTTCCATAATGCCCAGAAGAACGACTGCTACCAAACATGTCCTCTCCTAACAGACTTGCTAGAGCACATGGCATTCATTGTCCACCTCCTATGTTAATAACTGTAACAAGAACCATTTTAAGGGGGCACTTACTAAGACCTTGCCAACTCCTAAGGTACTCAATGTATATTTATTCCCTATGGCTCCAAAAATTCAGCAAGGTAGGTGTTACATCTTCAGTTCCAGCTGAAGAAACTATAACTCAAAGAGATTAAATGACTTACCTAGTGTTACAAGTAGAATAAGACACACTATGTGAATTCACATCCCACTTTCAAGCCTGTCCACTGTAACGTTTATGCTATGATATTGAACCAAATATGTTACTTGTCTGCTATTTACTTACTGAACGTTATTGGCCAAGTTTCTTTCCTTCTTAAGTTTGAGGTTGGGGGGATTTGTCAGAATTATTCTGTTCTTATGGCAAATGATAAATTTCTCATATGTCCCAAAAGAACTTTATAATGAAATTACACATATCGATCACACATATATTACAACCCACAACCTGCCTTCAAAACTTCTTAACAAGTCATATCCTGCTTTGTCCTAGCAATGCACTTTATTAAAACACTTCTCAGGGTTCACTTTGTTTTAAAAATATCTGTTTGAAAGGCAGATAGATAGATATGAATAGACACAGACATAAATACACACACACAGAGAGGGAGGGAAGGACAGAGGAAGGGAGGGAGATATAGAAGAAGGGAGGAAGGGAGGGAAGGAGGGGGGAAAGAAAGGAAGGAAAACGGGAAGAGGAGCAGAGCTAGGACCCAAATCTGGGCACTCCTATATGAATGTCTCAAGCAGCGTCTTAACCAAATGATGTATGAAACCCCACCTCCTGAGGTCCACTTTTACAATTACCATTGAACGTATATATTTTTTTCTCTTTTTAAAAGTTTTGTGAAAATCAATGAATTGATAGAACATACAAATTGGCTGCAGACAGCACACCCGAGTTTATCCTCAGACTTCATTTCCTAGGCAAAGTTTTAAGGTATCATTGTTGAGATATTAGAATAAAATAGAATTCAAGGTACTTTTACTGCATCAGGAATAATATAACCAGGTCACTGGCTTGTAAATTAGGGAGTACAAATAGTTCCTTTTCCTCCCCTTAATTACCTCTCAATGGAACATTCTAGAATAGCTGGAGGTAAGTTTCCACTATTCTTCAGGCTTCTTTAAAGCCAGTGCTGACACAAAAGTTAAATATAGAACAATATTCTATAAACAACATTCTGAATTTAAGGACTCGAATAACTCCGACACTGTTTACATTCATGGCTCACAAAGAAAGTTACCTGAATTGTATCAATGATGCAGTTCCTTCTAGATAGTACACTAAAGCACAAAAGACAGAGAACATCAATTTCAAGAAATTTTTAATATAATTGAGTATATGGACTATGCCTAACTTAAATGGTAGAGATACACATTCATGCAGTAATAGTAAAAGACAGATTCATGACAGTATACTGTCATACATGCTTGTCTATAAACATGTGTGTGCATATGTACAGAGACACATACGCCAACTGACCACCCCATCCCAAAATGCACAAATCACAGTATGATGCAAACACAGAGAATCACAAGATTACCCCAGGACAATGAGAGTCAGTTTTGGTTTCAAGTTGGCCCCCCTTGAAAAAGATAACCTAAAGACAATGGGGGAGACTTCTGGACATAATACTTAAGATTTGAATGTATTCCACCCATGGTTCAGCCTGTAATGAGTCATTTCTTTCAGCCAGGCAGTTTACTTCACTGGAGCTCTGTCTCTATTTCTAAGGCTCCTTCCATTCTATGATGTTTAAAAAGCAACCAACAAGAGCAACTCCACCCAGTATGTGTGTATGTGTTGGCTTGTGAGACAAGCAGTATGATTAGGTTCACACATTATCTGCTGTATCTTGGACAATTTGTTATTCTGCTATAACAAAATCAAGCAGTGTGAACTGACTTTGACCTGGACATGAAGTCAAACAATATTTATCTGTAATTTCAAGGGAAGAATGGGGGATTCTGTTTTCATATCAAATACTATGGGAATAGTGGAGACAGATGCATGCCTATCCATTATGAGGGCTTAAAATTCAATGTGCAAATATGTAGTGGCTTCTGAACATTCTAGTTTGGCTACTAGATCTTGGTTTGGGTTCTCTTAAGTGCAAAAGTTGCTGCGGTGACACCTCTTGGCCACCAGAGAGCTCCATGCATCCAACCAGAGGTGCCTATTGGATCAGTGAGCACAAGCCTATGAAAAACAGGCTGCCCTCCTAATCGCCTGCCTACATCATGGGTTTTCATACAATTTCTTAACATCAGCAAAATTCATTCACTTCTCCCATCAACAGCAGCTTTTGTCCCTCTGCCTTTTACAGCGTGGACCTTGGTGTATTCAGGAAACAGAGGATAAACAGGAGTGTTAGATTCCATGCGGGTCAAATGACATTCCAGCTGTATGGCAAGAGAAGCCTGGGCCCTCAGACCTATTTTGCTAGTGACTATATGTAATACAGTGCTCAAGCAAATTCCTTTATTTGGTGTTAATTTTCTTTCTTTTTTTTCTTTTTTTGCTCATAAAAATAATATATGCCAATTGTGGAAAAGCTGGAAAATACAAACTAGTATAAAGAAGAAAATCACAACAATCCATCATTCTACCATCCAGAGAAAATTACTGACAGGATTTAGATATGGGTTCTTTCAGCCTTCTTTTTCTTTTGGGATGCATGTGTGTTCTTACATAGTTGGAATCAATCTGTGTTCTGACTTTTTGGGCAATTTTTCTAACCCAATATTTTCTCTTAATTTTATAAACATCTTTCCATATTTTGATATGTGTAATGCAGGACATTTTGAAGAATTCAAAACAGCATAGGAAAAATAAAACCCCTTGATTTTCTAGTAACTAAAAATAACAATTTTCACATTTTATTGCTATACCTCTCATTTTTGTATGTATGACATTTCTTTGCTTTTGAAAACTGGGACCATGTAACATATGCTATTTTATAGACTAATTTTTATGTGAAATTATATCACACCCATTTTTCCACAGCAAAAATGTCTTCTAAAAATTATTTTTCATATTTTTGTAATGTTAAAATACATGAATGGAGTTTAATTTAATAAATTGTGTATTGTTGGTTTTTGTTGCTTTCCATACTTTTTTATTCCAAGTAAGGCCAAGCTAAACAACTTTGTACTAATTATATCCCATGTACACAACACTGAATATTCATCTAGCATAAATTCCTAGATTTTGAATTACTGGATCAAAGGGCTTGAACATTTTTGGAGGCAGAGTTTAATTGTCACATTGTCTCTCAGAAATTTTGTATCTATTAATAATCCTATTAGCACTGGAGCACTGGAGTCTTGCTCTCATCACACTAAGAATCACCAATTTCAACAATCTTTGCCCATTTGATACACACATACACATACCTGTCGGTGAACATTTAAAATTTTGTGTATTGATCATTTATGCTTTTTTGGCAAATTAGTGAAAACTAAGTAGCACTGTTCTGTGTCATTTGTTTGAAAGAGAAAGAGAGAGAGAGAAATCTCTCATTCTCTGGTTCATTCCCCAAATGCCTGTTAAGAGCTGGCACAGGTTAAAGCCAGGGTCCTGGAGCTCATTCTGGGTCTTCCAGGTGGGTGGCAGGGACACAAGCACTGGACTCAGCATCTGCTCCCTCCAGAGCACACATAGGCAGGAAGCTAGATTAGAACCAGAACCAGAACCTGTAGTCTCTCTGAGCAATTTTTGAAATGTGTTTTTATAGAGGAGATATAATTAAAGGTCTTCACTGTACATGTGACCAAAAAGTGTGGAGACTGTTGCTGCTTACTGAAACCTCTGAAGGTAGGGAAAGGGAGGAAGAGCCATGGGGACATTTTTTTTTTTTTTAATTACAAAGTCGACCTGACTTAGCAGATCCTGAAACCCTGAAATTCTGAGGAGTTACATGACTTGCTAGCTACAGAGCCTGACCACAGGATGGGGCAAAGGGGGCAAGCCAACACAAAGAGTGCAGTCATCTGCCAAGCGCTTTCACAGCTCCACATCTTTGTGCATTCAGCTTTCTGTTTGGCTATCTCTTCCCCATCCACCTGGTGACTCAGCTCAACTGCCAGGTCCTCTCAAAAACCTCCCATTATTTTTCAAGGCAAAATTAACTGTCTCTGCATTCTGTATGCACCTGTGCTAGAACACTTATTGTATCATGTGTCCGCAATGTCTAATTACCCCACAATTATTTTTAATCTCCGTAGCCTTGCGTGGATGATGGCAAGTGGGTACATGGCCAGACTAGATTTCCAGGCACCCTTTGTATGCACTGCTCCTTCTGTCTAGGTGTGGCTATGGGATTTTTGGGGGGCGGTGGCTGGGGGCAGGGCATGGTGTACGAAAGGATGGTATCTCCTACCATCCTTTCCTCCTGCGCTCCTATCCCTCTTACTGGTGTTTAACTCCAGGCAGCTGAGAAGACAATGCTTTGAGCAAGGCAACCCTACTGTAACCATGAGTTAGCAAAGCCTAATGACAAAAAGCAAACATGGTGAACTTGATTAAGCAAAAGAACGAAAAACACCAACTCTACAACCCCTCACCTTCAGACATGATATTTGTAAGAAGCAAATACTATCAATTACGCTACCATTACTAGAGTATTATGTCCTTGCAGTCCAAAACATGCCATTGGTGCTTTGGATTACTGACATGTGTGTTCACAACTAGATTGTGAAGGACATCCTTTGCAACGAATTCAGCTTTGGTTCCCTGTTCCTTAACCCCATCAGAGAGCCCTGTGAGATTTCAACAAATGTTCGCTGAATTGAATCCATCAATGATGTTCAGTTTTGAAAAAAGTCAGTGCTGTGACCAAAGAATTCTTTGATTTTTATTGGCTAAGTTCTGTAAGAACGTATTTACTTAAAATCAAATGCTCCCAAGTGTGGCTCCTGGAAGCTTTCCGTCACACAGCCCAGTACAGAATTTGCTAGTAAGTATTCATTTGCTGCTTGTTAATTACTCAAGAGCTGAGTGCACCACAGGACTCATTTTTACATTATTTGCACAATTGTGCAATTAGCATTTTAAAAGGTTTTCTAGGAGGTTCACCCAAGTAAGTTTATCTGGAAAAAAATGTCACAAAAGGCAAAGAATCCTTAAGCAATCTGTTGCTAAGCAGAGTTAGTGCACCACAGGCTTCGGTTGGAAACGCAGGGCACAGGACTTGGTCAAGCAAGGATCATTGCTGCACTGGAAACTCCTGTGGGAGCCTGCCCTCTCTCCCTCCACGGCAAAGTAACTGCAGACATCTCGGTCCAGTTTCCCCCAAGCTCAAGCAACTTGGCAGCTATCAATTTTGTAGTTTTTTGGAAGAAGCTAGAAAAGCACGTGGAAGGCATCTCTCCTTTATTAAGAGGGAAATAAGCATATTCTTTAATGTGGATTGCCGTGGTCTTACGTTTTCCTCAATATATCTTCAAAAAGTTCATGGCAACATGTGTTAGGAAAGAAATGTCCTTGGATTTCAAAAGTTTTGCCCCCAAATAATCTGTTTTAATAACAAACTTGCTGAAGTCCCCTCATATAAATCCAAGTATTTGTGTCTTCTAGAAACTCCAGCTTTTACTGCCTCAGCACTGTCCTGAGACATTGGAAAACGTTTTTTTTTGGTAGGCTCCAGCTCTTACCCTAAAACTCATTAGTAAACCAAGCAAGTCAATTCAGCTAAGAGGACACCTTGATACCATTCCCTGCAGGTTCAGAGAAAAGACACGAGGAGCCTGGATGAAGTGCATGGAGCAAGGCAGGCTGCTCTGCCATCTTGGACCTGGCGCACTCTTCCCATGGGGCTTCTGCCAGGACTCACAGGCCTGGGGACATGAAGGGTCAGTGGCAGAGCCCGGTCAGGCATCAGGCAGCCTGAGCAGCACTCTCAGACCTGGGCTAAAAGGCTGGCTATGCTTAGGCAGGGTGGCCTTGGCGCATATGGCTGAACTGGAGAACCTAATCATGGCACTGGCCAAGCTTCCTGTCACCATGTCACTTCTGTGCCTGTTCCCAGCTGCATGTTCTCGCAGGCCTCAAACCTTCAGGCTCGATGCTCTCATGGCATCTACCTTCATCCTCTCCTTAGTCAAGCATGTGAGCGGCTTCTTACATGTGTGCTTTACCTTCTCCTCGGTTCTAGGTCTGTCAGTGGCTGTGACTCATCTCTGGACGCTCGAGCAGCCATTCTCAGCCGGCCCATCCCGAGAGCAGAGACTGCAGCGCCACGTGCACAGCCAGGTCTATGCTCAGCTAACCTGCAGCTCCCGCTGCTGCTGGGGCCGGGGCCAGGACGGGGCGGCACAAACTCCCCTCTCTATTTTCTCAAGTGGGTGAGACACCTGGGTCACAGACAGGTTAAGTTACTTTTCGAGACCACACAGCTGCTTGATGGCAGAGGCCAGAGAAGGCCTAAGCTATCTGATAACAAGTACGCCTCTGAAATGGAGACTAAGAAAGCATCTCTCATCTGTCCTGCCTTTCACCAAGTGGCTTGAAGGCTGTTCTTGCTTTTTGTGCTTTCTCTACATAACCACAACAGGAGAAAAGCCACATCTAGAAAAATGGCATTCTATTGACAACAATGGCTATATTGGTTTATTTGAGAATATATGTCAGATGTTGCATGAAATCCTTTTAACAACCTTACAAGCTACACCTGGCCTTTCACACGTGGGGGAACTGAGGTCCAGAGAAGTCATGTAAGCAGTCCAGGGACACACCACTGGAGCAATAGGAAACAAGTGTTAACATGTTTCTGTGCTCAAAAAGTGTCAGCCTTGCTGTTTATCGTCATTATTTTTGCAATAAACAAGTAAATGTGTTCCTTTGTAGCCCAGAAATGATGTGGCTAGCACTATGGTATATAGCAGGTCAGCAGCTCCTAGCATCCCTTGTGGGTACCAGTGCTGTTCGAATTGCTCTACTTCCCATTCAGTTCCATGCTAATGGTCTGGGAAAGCAGCAGGAGATGGTTTAAGTCCTTAGGACTCTGCACTCATGTGGGAGACCCAGAAGAAACTTCTAGCTCCTGGCTTTGGACTGGCTCAGCTCCGGCTGTTGTAGTCATTTGGGGAGTGAACTAGCAGATGGAAGCTCTTACCTTTCTCTGCCTCTCCTGTAAATCTACCTTTCAAATAAATCTTATTTAAAAAATCAATGTTGCCAAGGTATGAGGTGAACCTCATTCAAACTAAATGATTCAAAACGGTAAATTCCAAGATTGGTGACAAGTGTCTGATGTAAAACACCTTAAAAGAAAGTATAGTTTTTGCCCCAATGAGGTAGCCTAGTGGCTAAAGTACTCGCCTTGAATATGCCAGAATCCCATATGGGCGCCAGTTCATGTCCCCGTGGCCCCGCTTCCCATCCAGCTCCCTGCCTGTGGCGGGGGAAAGCAGTCGAGGACAGCCCAAGGCCTTGGGACCCTGCACCCGAGTGGGAGACCTGGTGGCTCTGGCTCCTGACTTTGGATCAGCTCAACTCAGGCCATTGCAGCCTGTTGGGGAGTGAATCAGTGGATGGAAGAGTTTTCTCTCTGTCTCTCCTCCTCCCTGTATATCTGACTTTGCAATAAAAATAAATGTTTTTTTTTTTAAAAAGGAAAGTATAGTTTTCCCTCTCAGCCAAGTGTCACCCAGGACGATTTTGCAGGGTGACTATTTGTGACAAGATACTTGAAAACAGGGGTACTCAATTACTGGGCATGTTTTTGATTTCCTGAAGCATGTTAAGGGTTTTCCCAGCATCCCCGATGTTACTCTTTTTCTGATTCTTGGTGAATCAATATCCCCAACTCCACATATGCTGCCTGCATTCCTATCACAAGCCACTGAATAAAATGCACAAATCACTGCCAAATCCAATGTTTGCCCTGGGTGCTACCTCCTTTTGTACAAGAGAATATGGCATGGCAGCTGCCTTGCAGGCCCCGCTGATGAACAAAGGCCAGTGAGAGACTCACCAAGGCCTTGGGCAAAAGAAAAAGGAGTAGAACATCACCCAGCTCCGCAGCGCAGGCACAGGAGCAGCCACCACACCGAGCCTGTGTGCACACTCACCTCCACTCGGCCAGGGGGAGGCGCAGCCTCTCCTTTGTCCACCCTCCTCTGAGCCTCTAAGGGGTGAAAGTGGAAACCCAGAGGAAGTTCAGCAACACTGTCAGGATGGAATTGCTCAGGAAGGATAGACTTCCTTTGAGTCCCTAATTTTCAAATCAGAGAATCTAGAAACTCAGCAGCTCCACCTCTCTCACCACCCATCATCCCCGCCACCTCCTCCCCCGCCAGCAAAGGAAAGCTGTGTGTCTTCTTACAGACACCGTGCTGCCTGTCTCAGTGGCTAAAAGATCTGTTTTGATCAGGCCCTCTTCTAGGAGAAAGGAGAGTGACAGAGAGAGAGAGAGAGAGAGAGAGTGAGAGAGAGAGAGAGAGATGATTCAAGGCCATCAGTATGTGTAACAGGACCAATCATCTTTCTTTTAGAAATGTGCTACACTTCTGCATGAATGTTGCTCTGAAAACTCATTAAGATTCAATCTACCACCCACCAAAAGCAGTGAATCTTCCTGCACCCAAGCGAAAGAAGCCAGAGCACCCTTCTGGTGGTCCGTGGACATCTCTGGCCTGCTGTGAAGGGCAGCAGGCTGAGACGAGGGCAGAGATGTGAAGACCAGTGCCGCTCCTTCCCAGGAGCAGGCCCCTTCCACACTGCACATTCCTTCCCCAGCTGTCTGCTCAGCTCTTGCCCTACAAAATTCACCTGTGGAATTCCTTGGATGGCAATCATTCGTGCGGGAAGCCATGCCTGGCCGACACCGCAGTGCCCAATGAGTTCAGCTCACAACGAGCTGCTCCAGGCGCCTTTGAGCACACGCCGCCTTGTTTTAGGCAGGAAGTGCAGAGGAATGATTTGTGTAAACACCTGGAGGTTAGCAAGCTCTTTCCATCCTTGGAAACCCCATCAAAACCCACGGAAGAAATGAGTGCATTTGCAGGAACTACTTGGTGAGAGAAGGCTCTGTGACAAGCCTCCCACAGCATGTGACACAGCTCACTATCTCCCTCTCGTCCCTAGAACATAAGCCCTTTGAGCTCAAAGACCGCAGCACTTTGTAACCCGTATGTTCAACACCAAGAATTAGATAGCAGGAGGCCAGTAAGCATTTGCTGCCTATTAATCATCAGCTATGGGAAACCTCCGAAGGATGGCACTCCGAATGACTGAAGAGAGAGCCTAGTGCAAGGTTCTTCCAGCAGGGCCATACACTTGTTCAGGTTCTTCCTCCAGAGAAATTAAACCCTGATCCAAGACCAATGGCCCAGTCAGACGGCACGTGGCTCTGGTGGGAGCCAAAGGATGTTCTCAGACTGTACGATGCTGACCAAGTCAGCTCAGATTCACAGCTGGCTACAGCCTCTCCAACCTGGCAGCCATCACAAGTCCTAATCCATGGGTAAAGGTGTGCATGTCTGACCCATAGGCTGTGTGTCTTACTCTCTTCAATTTTTTTTCAGAAGAGAAAAACACTGAGGTACACAAAGACTAGATGACATGGCCCAAGTCAGAGGCAGAATTGCCTGCTGAACTTAGTGCTGAGCCCCTGCTGCAGCCTGCATGACAGGGAGGAGGCACCCTGGAGGTTTCTATGTAGAGTCTGGCTGCCCCCTGGCTCAGCAAGAGGCTGTATTGTCCCCAGTTCTCTGAAGAGCCCCAGTTAGCCTAGGGCAAGGGCAAGACCCACTCTTCTCAAAAATTACCAAAGCAGGGCCCAGCGGGTAGCGCAGTGGTTAAGGTCCTTGCCTTGCACGCACTGGAATCCCATATGGGTGCCGGTTCTAATCCCAGCAGCCCCGCTTCCCATCCAGCTCCCTGCTTGTGGCCTGGGAATGCAGTTGAGGACGGGCCAAGACTTTGGGACCCTGTACCCACATGGGAGACCCGGAGGAGTCTCCTGGCTTCGGATTGGCTCAGCTTCAGCCGTTGCGGCCGCTTGGGGAATGAACCATCTGATGGAAGATCTTCCTCTCCATCTCTCCTCTCTGTATATCTGACTTTCCAATAAAAAATAAATAAATCTTTTAAAAAAAAGTTACCAAAGCAATTCTTATTGCTTCCTCCCCTGCCCCAGCATGGAGCATCTCACCTTGCCTCGAGACTTGAATGGTGTCTGGGAGAACGTGCCTATATAATTTTGTTGTGTTTTTTTTCCGCCAAGAGTATTTCATTCTTTCATAGAAAAGCACATCAATTCCTAGTATCTCACAGAGATGACAAAGTCATACGATAATACGGGGGGTTTTCAACAATCTTTCAGCCAGCATTTCAACTTCTGTTTGTACCAAATCATCCTCCTAACAACATCCCCACGAAGTCAAATAAATGGCCAACTCTTAAATTTCTTCACTCCACTTCCTCCAAGGCAGTTTTAACCACAGAAACAGCTAAAACCAGCAATGGAAGAGAAAAGTGGAGGAAAGTGAGGCCTGGAGAGCAGCTCCTGCAAGCCCCAGCACACCTGGACACATGCCGGCCTCTGGGGACCAATTTAGGAGCCCATCAACAAAGGCCAGGTGGAGGCAGGGCCCTTAGCAACTTCCGGCAAAGAAAACACAACTTTTGTACCCACTTTTGTACCCAGGGACTCAGGAATCTTTCTTCTTTTCTTTCTTTCTTTTTTTTTTTTTTGTGTGTGGGGGAGATTAACATCACTAAGTAATAGAAGTCCTACATTCTTGAAACTTTAATGACTGTCCTACATCAAGCAGCTGTCGAATTTATTTGTTTGTTTTCCTGACAAAGTGTTTCATTCCAAATGTTCACCGGGACCTTGCCTTTATCAGTCTCAAATCACTCTGAGGTGGAAAGCGAGAGGCAACCCTAGGAATCAGGAAATCCCAATTTCCTGATTAACCCATTAATTCCCAAGGCCAGATCAGCCTGCCTTTTCCCCAAGCAACTCCATATAAAGCACAGAGCCCAGAGATGAGCTAGAGACTGTCTCGCTCTAATTTTTCATACTTGTTAGCCAATTCCAATCAGATTCTAAGGCATGTTTCTGACTTGTCTCTCTGCTCTGTTTGCTCCATGGCTGGTTTTCTCAATTCCCAAAACACCGGGCAAGGAGGCTCCCCAGCCTTCCCAAGCCTGCTTCAGTTCTCATCCCCTGCTCCCTCTTTCTCCTCTTCTCTAGGGCCCTCTGCTGGCAACAATGTGCTGCAACTCTCAGTCCTGCCCAAACACCAGTTCTCCACCTTCTCCCCAGCCATGAGCTTGGCCCAGTTCTCTTTCTACACTCATTCCCGATCCAAAACAATGCCAGGAATAGGCCTTGTCAGGAGTAATCTGAGCTCTGTCCTTCAACACCAATAGCTTGTGTGGGGGAGGGATAGCACAATTGCCTCCTTCTCCCAGTCTCCCTGGTAACCCCATCCAAAGTCATACCCGTGAGTACCAGCCTTTGTTTCAGTATTGTGTCTGCACGGTCCCAAGAGGCAAGAGAAGGTTAAACTGCATTTTATCCACTGTGCTTGAGAGCCACCCATGCCCTTGAAGCTCATGATTAAGCTTCATTTTTAATTACAGGGGAACTGGAACTATCCAATTTCTTCATGGCTCTGTTCGCCCCACTGGTCCTGGCTATGGCAAGGTTGCTTTCAAAGTTCAACTGGACTTGAAACAGAGAGGTGGGTCTTGACATGCCTGCTTCCTCCATTGAACTTTGCTTCTTGGTTTCTACTGCTAGCCAAGCTCCAATTATGAATAAAGAAGTCAACGTGAGCAAAGAATTCCATCTGGAGAGAAGACAGATGCTTATTTTCTGTCCTTAGTGACTATTAATAGTATTAGCTTCTCCTTGGAGACTAATTCAGGGATGGGGAGGGGCTCTGTGGTGGGAGCAGCACATCACAGACCCAAGCTCCACTCCTCTTGCCTCGGCAGGAGATGGCAAAGCTACTGACAGCCCTGCTGAAAATGCAAGCAGCCCCCTGCACTTCCTGCTGCTGAGCTCCTGCTTTGATTTCTTTGGTGCAGAGCAGTTGCCAGCTCCTAACATACTGTATACTCTATATAACCACTACATGGATTACTACTGTCAACCTCCTCCCAGCTGTCACCATGAGGGCAGAGCTTTCTGTGCTTCTGGATCATGGACACAATCCTAACCCGCAGATCAGAATGAGGTTCAAAGTAGGTGCTCACTACATATTTGTTGGCTGATTTACGGAAAACTTACAGCTGTGGAGTCTAAAGAGAATTGCATATTTTTACTGAGTGTGTTGCACAAAAATGCTCCAAAAGCTGCTTTATTATGATATATAGGTCATTTTATCCCTTCCCTTTTCTGGCATTCACCCAAGGTGGAAAGATAATGAGTCTGACTGGGGAAATGCATTTAGGTTCTTGTCTTCTTTTCAGTTCCTCCAAAAGGCAGATTCTGACAGGGTGATTTGGATGTGAGAATTGATTTAGATGGGAGAGGTGATTCCAGGAAGCCAGCATGAGAAGGGGGATGGGAGACAGGAATAGGGAGGAAACCAATACAAGTGACTATGGGTAAGGACCCTCAGAGGGAGAGTGAAGAACACTCCTCACCAAGGCAGGGAGAAGGAATCTAGCACACGCTTTCATTCTAGGACTATCATCCTCTCAGTTGCTAGGTACTTGTGTGTGTGTCTTGAGGGTGGGGGCATTGAAAGGAAGCGCAAGTCCCTTCCTGCAGCCCAGAGAAAGCCCTCAGACAGACTGAGCTTAGAAGCTGCAGGGGTGCGGGCCCAGTGTAGCCTAGTGGCTAAAGTCCTCACCTTGAACGCCCCAGGATCCCATATGGGCGCCGGTTCTAATCCTGGCAGCGCCACTTCCCATCCAGCTCCCTGCTTGTGGCCTGGGAAAGCAGTTGAGGACGGCCCAGAGCACTGGGACCCTGCACCCGCGTGGGAGACCCAGAAGAGGTTCCTGGTTCCCGGCATCGGATCGGATCCGTGCGCACCGGCCCGTTGCGGCTCACTTGGGGAGTGAAACATCGGATGGAAGATCTTCCTCTCTGTCTCTCCTCCTCTCTGTATATCTGGCTTTCCAATAATAATAAAATCTTTGGAAAAAAAAAAAAGAAGCTGCAGGGGTGCATGCAGTAGACTGTGCACCAAGCCATGGGCAACTTTCTGGGTGGATCAAGGTGATGGGGGCAGGGCACTGGCAGTGTCTGCTACGCTTCTGCATTCAGTTTCCCTCTGGACTCTCTCTACCTGCACGCATAGGGGCAACTGTGTTCTTTGTCAGCTGTCAGGTCAGCCTGTTCTTCATTAACCTGGCTGCCTGATGTTTAGAGTTCTCCTCTCCTCATCAATAAAAATAATTGAAGCATTTCCTTTGGGGGGCGGAAAGAGACAGAACCAGAGAATAGAATCCTACAGTGCTTGAAAAAGGAAAAGCAAGGCTGTTTTGAAATCAAAATAACATCAAGGAAAAAAAAGAGGAAAAATGCCTACAGAAATTTCCTCTTTTTCTCAATGATTGTTAATGCTGTAAAATAAAGCACTCTATAAATATGAAACAGTGGGAAGTTTGGAGAACATCAACCTAATCAAGTTTAAACCACGCCACACATTCCCAAGGAGCTAATTGTAAATGTACTGAGACTTTGGGTTTTTTTTTTTCACATTTTACTTGCCTTTAAAATGCAATACTGGGCCCAGCGTGGTGGCCTAGCATCTAAAGTCCTCACCTTGAACACTCTGAAATCCCATGTCAGTGCTGGTTCTAATCCCGGCAGCCCAGCTTCCCATCCAGCTCCCTGCCTGTGGCCTGGGAAAGCAGTTGAGGATGGCCCAAAGCCTTGAGACCCTGCACCCACGTGGGAGACCTGGCTCCTGGCTTCGGATTGGCTCAGCTCCAGCTGTTGCAGTCACTTGGGGAGTGAATCATCAGACAGAAGATCTTCCTCTTTGTTTCTCCTCCTCTCTGTATATCTGACTTTGCAATAAAAAATAATAAAATGCAAGACTTCCCAACTAAAACAATCTGATCAGGGGAAATACTTCTTGCCTAGGAATGGTAGTAAATGTTTCACGGGAATGTAAATTTGACCAGCCTCACAGATCGGATTAGTATTTTTATTTTGGGCTGAGATAATTTACTGAGTGACTTACTAGATTTTCCACAGAGAACACATTATGTTCCCTGTGTATGTGTGTGTACATGCACATGTGTGAAACACAGTGAGGTAACAGCTAATAGTTACTGAACATTTGTTACATGCCAGGGACAGTTGTAAGCATGAAATAGCTACTCTTGAACTGTCTGGAATAGATATATTTCAGAAGTGGATATATTACCAGGTTTGGCCATTTCATAGCACCAACTGATTTTCTGCTCCAAATAAGAAACAAATCTTACTTTGAAATGGTTGTTACAATACATGGAACCATACTGTCTCTGCTCTGAGGATTTTGATAGGTAGGCACTCCTGTAAACCTTACACCTTGTGTAACCAGCTCCCTTCCAGTCTCATTTTACAAAGGAGGAAACTAAGACAAAGACAGTTTGAGGACTTTCTCAATGTCAATTAGCCTGTAAGTGTCAGAAACAGAACCTGAACACCACTAGCTGGGCCACACCACGATGCAAGAGGCCTCTGCTCAGGAGCCTTGAAGGCATGTATAGCTCTCTGAGCCTCAGGGCCTCAATTCTAACGCCAGAATCTTCCTCAAAGTTAGTTAGTATACACTATTCTCAAGTCATTTCCAACAGCGGGGAATGCCAAAAGTCTTTAACATGAGACTCTGAATATTGATATAATTTAAAGAGCATGATTAATCATCAAATTATTCAGAAGCGCTGTTATAAGTCCTATTTTGTACACCCTGCATTAGCATACTCAACAGACATATATTTCACATCATTTCTAGGACAAAAACAGTTGTATGGTTCCTGGTTAGCACAATGGGACCTAACTAGCACTCACAAATGTATATTAAAAGAATAAAACAATGCATGAATGGATAAAACTCACGAGAGCATATATGTACCATTCAATTGCAGAATCGTGGCCCTGTAGAATCCCTGGGAAGGCTCTAACTGAATCATATACCTGTCCCATTTTAGAGATGAATAAATGGAAAAGTTTAAAGACTGGCAGGTAGAAGGAGGGAGAAAAGACAAGCAAAAGGCAGACAGAATTTTCATTCCTCCTGAGTTAATTCTGAACATTTCTCCATTTCTATATTTAAAGTCAAGTTTTATCATGCTAGCTAATAAATTGGGAACACTTTACAAGTCAAATGTGAATGATCTCTGCATGTTGGTAATTTCTGGACCACCTTCTATCAGTATGAAAACTTGAAAAGATAGTTAATTCACTTTAGAGCAAATTCTGAAATTAAGGTGACTAAAGGCATGTGGGTGTTTCAATCTAAGCCCATTTTGAGATCTCCATCAGATTCCATTCTCTGATTTAGGCATATTGGGTAAGAAGCAACTGACATAATCAGAATACAAAACGTTCAAACTAAATAGTGAACTTCAGAAACTCTGGCAATATAAAACATGGAGATACCACAAGGTCAACTCTATTTTCTTGTGTATTTGAAGTTTTTCTGGAATGAGGCCTATGAAGAGTTCAACAACACCGTCTTAATTCCTAGGTTTTGAGTTTTCTTTCATGAGCCCCAACTATGGTCCTTAACAACATAGAAAGCTACTCATTGAGACCCTGGGAAACTTGGGAGTTTTGGTGGTAAGGTTAAAGGAAGAAACACCAGCTACACTTAACAGCTGTGAAGGATACTCCAGTTAGCTCCACTTGCCCTTCTCAGCGGCAGGGAATTAGGAGTAGGAGGAAAACCAGAAAAGAATTTCGGTTCCAAAATCCCAATCCTGGGCCTGGCACGATAGCATAGTAGTTAAAATCCTCGCCATGCACGCACTGGGATCCCATATGGGCGCCGGATCTAATCCTGGCAGCCCTGCTTCTCATCCAGCTCCCTGCTTGTGGCCTGGGAAAGCAGTGGAGGACGGCCCAAAGCCTTGGGACCCTGCACCCGCGTGGGAGACCTGGAAGAAGCTCTAGGCTCCTGGCCTCAGATTGGCGCAGCACCGGCCGTTGCAGCCACTTGGGGAGTGAATCATCAGATGAAGATCTTCCTCTCTGTCTCCTCCTCTCTGTATATCTGCCTTTCCAATAAAAATAAATAAATCTTTTTTAAAAAAATCCCAATCTTGGGCAACTGAGGTTCCACCAGATAACCTTTAGGATGTTTCCCTTTTCTCCTTGTTTCTTCTCCTGTCTGCGAGCTGGGAGGAGAATGAATACTATTTGTTTTCTTTGAGATATGTTTCTGATGAGAGATTTGGGGAGTGCATGGAGGCTGGCTAAGTGCCCACCCCTCAACCTCAACATGCTGTAAATCGAACAGACCTGGCCAGGGCCCATCAAGTCCCCTCTCCTGATCACTGCTCCTCGTGAAAGGGAAAACAGCCGTGTGTTTATCCTCACTGCTGACACTGCGCAGATGTGTTTTCTTAATGGCACTTGCGACACATTTATTTATCCTTTGGTGCTTGGAGTCTTTGCTTCTCACATCTTCCCCAGCTGTACAGGGCAAGACTATTGGTAACCTCCTGTTTTTGCAAACTAATTCCATTATTCTGGATTGTTTGTTTTGTTTTTTAAGTGAGTTAAACCACACAAGTAGCCTTTGGGAGAAGGGTTATTTAATCAAGGGAAAGTTGTTTAGAGCACCACCCGTGAGATTTTCCCATAGTTCACTCTTTGCCCGGGACAAAGGTAGGGGAATCAGGAAAAAAAATTTTCCTTATGCCAATCTATCTGAGAAAATTCAAGGAATGTCAGTAAAGTGGAAAAAGAAAAAAAAATCTATTTACCTGGTTATCCTTATCAGGGAATGTCTAATAATTTAAAGAAGAAATTAGCATCCAATGGTGCAGAGCCAAATTCATAATTAGCTTTTTGGTTCATGTTTTATAATATCAAATCATTTGAAAGTGAATTTGTATAAGACTAACTATACCATGAGTCTTAGATGCAATTATTTCAGATTACTTCAGGTGCCTGAGGATACTGAAAGAATAACAGGTATTCTATAAATGCTATTGAGGGAATAGCATTTCCTGGGTGTTCTGGCCAATGAGAGAATTCATGAAGGTCTGTTATCCTTTGACCTTTCATTCTGTGTCCTGCCACAAAATCAACAAGACCAGTTACAACAGATAGCATCTTTTCTCGCTACACAATGGCTCTGTGGCCTCTTTGTGTTGAGATTCCAAAGAGGGTACAACTGTCTGGACTGAAACAGGCCATTGCTCACATCTGCAGCACACGCTGGCCGACAAAGAAGTCTTTGGATATCCAGGGACATCATGCTAGACATGACAGATACACCAGACACTTGGGTTTCAATAAATATTTCTTGTACACCTACCATGAGCTAGGCAGTGTGCCAGTTGCTGGGATTAAAGCACCAAACAATGCAGACACAATTACAGCTCTCCTGAACCTTACAGGTTAGTGGGCAAAGTCAAGACAGATTGAGTATGCAAGTGAAGATATGAAATGCTTTCTCAATTTTGAGAAGCTCAATTAAGAACATATGAACAAGTAGAGATAGAGAAGAATCGAAGGGGTACTGAAATGTGAGGAGGTAACATTAAGACAGAGTGCTGAGGGATGGAATGCTAGAGCAAGGCTGGAGGAGAGCGTGCATAAGTGACTTCAAGAAGAGCTGGCATGTATTTTATAAAATAGTGTCAGGCCAGAGCGCTGAGGTGGGGCAACATGGCACAACATGAAGCTGGAAAGCTGGGGAAAGCTTACCAGATCATGCAGGCACCAACAAGCTTATGGCCATGAGCTTGCATTTCATCCTTAGTGCAATAGAAAAGAAATCAAGAGTTTGTAGAGCGACATGGTATTGTGAGGTTCACGGTCGAGGAACTATCTTGATAGCTCTGTGTAGAAAGAACTGAGGTGAACAATAGCGGACACAGGGAAGCCAGAGAGAAAGCTGCTGTGGTCCAGGCAAGTGCAGTGCTGACCTGGTATTGGATAGGGTGTCAGAGATGGAGAGAAGGAGGTGGGTGATAGTGAATTCTCTTCTCATGGACAACAGATGTCATGTTAAAGCAGACCCTCAAGTCTAGCTATAGGAACTGGAACCCCTCTGTGCCTCAGTTTTTTTGTGACATCACCAGCACTCAGAGTTAAGACTTGGTTAGCAGCAGAGTGACTGGCACACAAAAAAGTGTGAAGGAAGAAAGGAAGGAAGGAAGGAAGGAAGGATCGCTTCTTGGCCTTTTGGCTAAGATCAAGTGAAGGAAGGAAAGGAAAGGAAAGGAAAGGAAAGGAAAGGAAAGGAAAGGAAAGGAAAGGAAAGGAAAGGAAAGGAAAGGAAAGGAAAGGAAAGGAAAGGAAAGGAAAGGAAAGGAAAGGAAAGGAAAGGAAAGGAAAGGAAAGGAAGAGTTGGCTGTTGCTGCCACATGAGATAATGTGCCATATGCTTGATATGGATGATCTTATTCTGTTTTCACCCTCAGTAGTGACAATACATATGGCAAACCATATGGGCTCCCTATCTCAGGCAGGGAGCAACAGCTCCCAGCGAGGTGAAGAGCTTCTCTGGGGCTATTTTCTCAATGGGATAGCTCACCTAGGTAACACTCTGGAGTCACAAGAGCTGAGACACACTGAGTTCTCCCAGGGAACTGGCAGCAGGAAGTTTGGGGCTGCCTGAGAAAGAGGCCATGCAGGCAGAAGCTAGTCTCCTTGCCATCACCTGCAGCCAGCTGCAGTGCAGTAGATCTCATAGAAATACTGATTTACTGCTTCTGGGGATGATGCTACCTGAGGGTGGTGCTGCTGACATGGTTTCAACGTATTGGAGGGGTCCATAGGATGCATGGGGAAAGGGGACACTGACCACTCTAACTGGAAGAACAAAGAAGTTGCGGGGCAGGGCAGGGGGCACACTGTAAACAGCACTATCCACACGTCCCGTCCTCTCCTCTCCTCTCCTCTCCTCTCCTCTCCTCTCCTCTCCTCTCCTCTCCTCTCCTCTCCTCTCCTCTCCTCTCCTCTCCCTTTCTTTCCCTCTCCTCCCCTCCCCTCCTTTCCCCTGCTTCCCCTCATCCCCCTCTGCTCCCCTCTCTTCTCCCTGCCCTCTACCCCCACTAGAAACAGCTTCTAGCTTCTTCTGCTCACCCGCCTTGCTTTGCCTGGGGGCCCGGGGGCATGGGTGCGTGTAGGAGAAGTGGACACTCAGGAGTCCATCCATTTCCTCCAAGACACAGGCCAGGGGTCGACTCTGCAAGCTTTTTTTTTGGGGGGGGGAGCAATAGATCATTTCCGAATGGATGAGGCAGCACATAACCCCAGTGCCTGTTTGTCTGCGGAGGGGACAGAGCTGAGGGCAAAGGCAGGCAACTGTCTCTCTCATTTAGGTCATCCTGGCAAATGAAGAGAACGGGTAGCAGGGGGATGGGCACAGCTATTCCTACGCAGAGTGGCTGCACAGGAATTCCATTCCAGCCTCGCTTTCTGCCCAAGGCTTCACACAGAGTGCATACTTCCTTTCTTTCAAGCACTCAGCACACAACTGGTTACTGAGAATTGGGCTACTCCTGGCCCTAACTGGGATGTATCCTTTATGGGTTCTGTAATTATTTTTAAAATAAATGAATTAACTATGAGCCTCACCCCAGAGGCCAAATCTTCAGTTCAGTGTTAAGTAGAATCAAGATGAGGACTATTATTAGCTTCATATTGGAAAAGGCCATTTTGCATTCACATTCAAAAGTACAGAAAAGGGCCTAACTTGACAGGCAGATGAATAGTAATAATAATGTAACTCTCATAGATACATTTGGTGCCCACTTAGTGCACCAGGTGGGCCTGGCAGCCTCTCAAGGACCATAGGACCAACTAGGGTGGGCAGAAGCCATGCCTCAATGTGACGAGGACAGCCCAATATCAAGCATGTTCATGGTGTAGCCCTCTGACCTGAGAAGGGATCCTTGGAGTATCCTCTCCCATAATTATGATCAGAGAAAACCAGGTGTCTTGAAGGGCTTTTTAAAGGAAAATTGTGCTGGAATATACAAGTACTAGTCCCGCCTCCCCCCCCCCCCCGCCCCAAATCCCAGTGGCCTCACTCGACAAGCAGGACATGAGACTGAAGACAGAGAGAGCAATGAATTTCAGCTCTTGGCTTCCACAATTCATTCATCTACCCATTTATTCATTCATTCATGCACAGAGTTGCTGAGGGACAGCCAGGAACTAGTCCTTGTCTTACATGCTGGCATCCACCGAGCAAGGGACAGAGGTTCCTTTTTACGCAGGTGAAGTTAGAGTGCTGTAAGTGCAGTTTCCTGACCTAGTAAAGAAAGAGCTTCCTGTAGGTATCTGCTGTAGATCAAAATGGATGTTTAATAAAAGCATTACAGTAGAAAGTCAATTCATATCCACCATTTGCAAGGTGAGTCTTGATCTGTACTATCTTCTTCCAAACCAGGATTGTAGGAAATGTAGCCTTAAGATAGTTTCAATAACACACACATACACACATGATATTTTCAATCACATAATCACACCTCAGAGTTATATCATGGCTAAATTGTACATGTGTGATGTTTGTATGTGATGGTATATAAAGGTACACCAAAAGCTTCAGTGGGAAAAAAGGAATCAACGAAAACATACATTAATTTGGTACAATTTTTTGAAATCTATGCAGTCTTTCATACTGAGTATTTATATGAACAGTTTGAAAACTGCCTTGTGCATGGATTTCAAATGTTTTGTTTGTGCCAATGAACTCTTATTTTATCTTTTTAAAATTTTACTTCTTTTTATTATTATCATTTTATGATACAGTTCCATACGCCCTAGGATTTCCCTTGTCCCCTCCCCAATTGCCTCCCCCCTCACTGAGTTCCCCTATATCATTACTATAGTATAGTTCTTCATACACAGTCATATGTCCATTATTACGGGCATGGACAACAGCAGAGAGTCCAGCATCCTATTGTCAAGATATATAAACAGCCTCAGTGGGAGTCCATCTTTGTCTGGAAGTAGAGATGTATATTGCATTGTATCCTCACATCTGGATATGTTAGTCTCCATTTCACAGTTACTGTACATCCCCTCAAATGAAAAGCCACAAAAAAAAAAAAAAAAACAGGAAAAAAAAGAAACTAACACCATGAAGTTAAATAACATGTTACTGAATGAAAAAGAAAATCAAGAACCTTTTTGAAGAAAATGATGCTTCTGTGTGATCCATGAGTCGCCAATGAACTCTTAATTTCCATCCTCCACAGACCTATACTCTCAAATAGACAGGAGCAGCAGGAAATAATTACATGGAACAGCCACTTGACTGTGGCACCTGTTACTTGTACATTTTTGACCCACACTCAGAGCCTTCCAGTGTAGAAATCAGAAGTTCTGTAAAGGGTGTGACTGAATGGGGTACCCTGTAAGGTTGGTGTGGGAGCAATGAGACACTCAGAGAGTAATGTCATCCTGTCGGCCAGGTCAAAGGCAATATGGGTACACACACTGTTCTCTGTTTGAAGTCACACAGTAGCAAATTGTTACAAACTATAAAGCTGCCATAGAGGGTGTATGAGTTATCTACTGCTAGATAACACAGTATCCCCACATCTAGTGACTTCAAGTAACACAGCTTGATTACTTCTTGTGATCATGCAGATTTGCTGCTCAGCTCCTCTGCTGGATTCACCAGAGCTCACTCATTTGACTGAATTTAGTTGGAGGCTCAGTAGACAGGAAGGTCCAATAAAGCCTTGTTTACTTCTCTGGTCAGTGGTGCTGACTGTGAGTGTGTGACTGGCTTTTTCTCTACCCAGCCATTTTTTTTTTTTTTTGCTGGATAATATATTTGTTTTTTAATTTTTTGAGGTTTTTATTGATTTATTTATTATTTTTAATTCATTAATTACATTGTATTATGTGACACAGTTTCATGGGTACTTCTACACAGCCATTTGTCCTCCAGTTAGCTGCACCTGCTTCCCTAGAGAACCATCTTGGGATAGTGGCTACAAGGGACGGGGAAAAGATAGGGTCTCCAACTCTTCTCCAAAAGCTCAGCTTTGGAAATTGAACAATGCTTCTCCTACCACATTTCATGGCTTCAAACAACTTGCAAGGTTGGTCTAGATTCAGTAGGGTGGAGAAAGAGACTCTATCCTTAATGGGAGTGCCTACAAAGAACGGGTGGCCATATTTAATTTACTACAGGATGAGAAAGAAATTGTGTGGAATTTTGCAATGCGGGTAGCTTGTGGTATGAGGCTCTGCATGAAAAACATTGCACTCGCCTTGGAAATTGAACTCAGCAGAGTCTGGAGCCTAAATAAACATTTCCACATTCAACAATCAGGAGTGGCAGGGCTGGAAGGTGCTTAGGACATGCCTCTTGAATAACTCTTCTCTGTGTTAGGTTAAACCTAGGAAATGGCTGCTATTTGAGCCATGAATAATAAAAAAAATTTTTTTTAAAGCAACTGGTGATTTCCCTTGATCTATCCTAACGCATATTGAAAAGAAACCTCTGATTTAGACCTGTTAGAGAAAGGAGTGTCCTAGCAAGACAAATATCCCAGGGGTCATCTGAAGGTTGACATTTCTCTGATGGCATTGCTATGAAATGTTTGTCCATGATTCTGAAAGCATAAAATGATCATCATTTGAAACTCCTAACTTGCCAAGGCCAATACAGTGAGTGCTGCATTCTGGGATCCACCCAGCCTCCATGTAAGCCACCAGTTCTAAATCATAGGTGACTGTGCTCCCAGGACACTCAATGATGTCTGGAAACATTTTGGATTATTACAACTAGGGGAAGGTGTGGATGATGTCTAGTGTGCAGAAGACAGGGACGCTGCTAAATACATCACAGCACACAGTAGAGCCCCCATAACCAGGGATTCGTTGGCTCCAGACATCACAAGCGCCAAGGCTGAGAAATCTAGCCTATGTATGAGAGGTTAGTCACATATCCAAGCCACCACTGTTTCTACTCACCACATTTCTGCAACATCACTGTATTTTCTTTCTGAGGATTTATATTTTGCACTGATAATGTGTGGAAGGTGTGGATGTGTGCCTCAATGTCCAGAAAATTGGGTAATACACCTGGACTAGAATAACTTTAGGAATTGCATAGGAAGTCATTGATTCTACAGGAATGAAACCTACTGAAAAAACACATATTGATGCCAAACTTTACAGAATCAGCATAAGACTGCCCTGAAAATGTGACTCACACCTACACACCTTCCTCTGTGTATGTGTGCCTTTCCTCTTCCATCCCCACCCTGTCACATACAATTGCCACTCACAGAAACCACACACACCCTTGCCTTCTTGGCTTGCCATTTGACCTCTCATCACCCACCAATCCCAGAGAAAGACAAAAATCTTCATGAGTGACTGATCAACCCTGTGAGGCTTTTGTGGTTGAGCTATAAAGCTCCTGAAAAAACTTGCAAAATCGGAACAGGCCGGCAACGGCACCAGAGCTCTACCGCCACTATGTCTATCCTCCTCCTACTCAGTTGCAGTTCTTTCCTCATTGGCACCATCCGGTAGTTGAAAGGTTATCACAAAGTCCCTTATCTGGGAAGCCCCATCTTATCACCTCTAGACACAGGTCCCTCAAGACAGAACAGAAGGACCAATGGTATCTACATTATTGGTATTTCCCCTACCCACATTGCTTTCTGTTATCAGCTGAGCCATCAGTGAGCTTGAGGAAATCTCAGCATGTCAAACATTGACTAAATGTTCACTTATGCACAAGGCACTGAGGTCAAGCCTGACCCCATCCCCATCCTAAGACCTTATCCCGCTCTCAGTTCCCTTTCTCTCTCAGGTCCTTCTGCGCTGCCCATACCTGTCCTATGGGTTCTGATATGGAATCCCTAGTAATTCTCTTATAAAAAAGTATGTCACCATTAAGAGAGAATCACTCAACAAGGGCAGCATGGGCAGACACCATGGCATAGAGGTAGCTGACGAAGCTCATTTTTGTGTCGGGCACTCACTACCCTAAGACCAACAGATGGATATTTACAAAACCTGATTCAACAATTTCTGGCTAAAGTTCTAGAGAAAAGGCTTCAGCTGTTGCTCCATGCCCATGTACATCTTTGGCTGTGCATATCTTAAATAGGCAGGAGCTTAGGAGTTTCCTGAAAGGTATTAAAACCTGGAAGTTCATACCTGCTTTAAAATTCAGGTATAGTTTGAATTCAGTGAAATGCCCAGATTTGAATTATACAGCAGGGTTAATGTTGACAAACGCATATACCACAGACATCATAGTACTCTCCGTTGTGTTCTGTAAGCTCTCTTTCTTCAAAATTCTGGAGATACAGCTACAGTTTCCTCACAGCGATAACTGCTCTCATTCCCTTTCCTGTCTCCCTTCCCAATATTTCCTACCAGTTTTTCTTTTATCTCCAAGGCAAACTGCTAGTACTTAAACATTTGACTTTGGGTGTGTCTCTGAGGAACCCTGACAAAGAAGATCATTTCCAATCAGTGCTTGGACTCCCATTTCAGGGTATATGCACAGTATGCTTGGCTTACTATGCACCAAAGAAAAGGCTGAGCAGTGGTAACAAGGGAGAGGAAAGCCAGAAAGTTCAAATTCTGGTTTAGCCAGACTAGAGGTCTTTTCTCGAAGAAGATTCTCATTTAGACCTCTGTGTCAGCCTCCAACATGACATCAGCTTACTCTGATTCTCTATTCCTCACTTTCACAATCTCCTAAATCCTTTCAATATTTTATTGCTCTGTTTTTAAACCTTAACATTGCTTTTTGTTCCCAGGCAGAGGGTTTCTTGACTGGTTTGGTGATTCTTATTTCTCATTTAAACTTTGCCCATGAGCCTGGGTCATCTTTGTTGTGTTTTCTAAAAGCAGGAGCCAAGCAGTGGGCAGTTCTCCAGGTTTAGTCCAGCAGCCATGCCAAGTCACAGCAGTTCCTTGAGGAGGCGCACGGCTCGCACTGGCGCACGCTCTCGCTCGCGCGCTCTCTCTCGGTGTGTGTGTACTTGCACATATATAAATTGCAAGAATTACTCTACCCATTGGCTTGAGTCTAGAGCTGGGAATGCAAGAAAGAGGGGAGCTCTTTGCCCTTCTTCCCCCTGAAACAGGACTTTTTCTTTCCAACACAGACTTGGCACTTGTGCCAAGACAATTGAATGGAGATAGCACCTTCACACCCACCCTTCGTACTGCATGAGGGCTTCTTGCAGATGATCCTTCAGCCTGTGGCCAGAAATTACCACAGAAAATCTCTCTTTGGATAAGACTTCTATCTCAATCTGCCCTAGACCAGACAGAAAAAGATACAAATTATAAGAGCAGCCTTTTCTGAAGTCCAGATGTTTCTGTCACTCCAAATCCCAATCTAGGAAGCATTTCCAAAAAAAGAAGAAAAAAAGAAAAGAAAAGCCAGGCTTGATTCGCCTCCATAGGATAACTCCAAACCCCTTTAAATGCAGTCTGGGACAGCAGGCCAGGTCCGACAGAATGTCTACTTTATCCAAACCCGTCTGCTCTTCTCTCTTGCCAGCAACGCATTTCTAAAAAGTCTAATCTCTGTTTTCTTTACACGAATCTAGACCAAATGTGACTTCTCCCCTGCATGTGAAAATAAATTAGTTCAAATATAATTTTCTCCTCTGGTTTGCTGCTGCTCCTCCAGAGGCCTTTGAAGGGTGTAACTCCAGATGCAACCTGCCTGCTACTGCAGTACCAGAAGGAACTCCCAGGCCCCAAGGCCCTATGGGGGTGGGTGGGGGAGGGCAAGAAGAGGGGGCAGCCAGCCTAATCCCTTCACACCTCAGATTTCTTCTACACACTCCAAGATGGTATCTTAATTTCCCACATAAATAAGAATTGGGGGAGTAGAAATGAAAAGCTTTGGTGCAAAAGAGATCCCCATGAGTTTTTCTTATCTTAACATATCCCATCTGTGCTCGGGGGAGCTTGAAAGGTAGCAGCACTTGGCACCTTCTTGGGGCCCACTGCTACTAAAAGTATGGCCCCAGAACAACAGCACCTGGGCCACCTGGGTGCTTGCCAGAAATGCCAATTATCAGGCCCCGGCCCCACTCCAGATCTATGGAATCTGAAGCTTTGAAGAAGATTGGAGGTATACCAATGTGGATACCGCTAGGCATTCCAGGTGATTCTACGCATGCTGTAGTGTAAGAAGTCCTGCTTTAGTGAGCCAGCCACACACAGTGGAAACTCATAGCCTTGCAGCGCAAATCATCAACGCAGTCCAATGTGCTGCTGGTGGTGGTGACGATATAGATGAACTAGTGAATGGGAAAGAAACCCAAACCAAGATTTGGGGAAAAAAGAAAAGATTGATCTCCAGCAACAAAACTCCCTAAGAGGAAGAGCGTTATGATGGGGAGATGAACAGTTACTGCAGCTGGAAACATGACCAGTGTCCCTAAAAACAGTGTCATTCATTACAGTACCACAAATCTAAACCCAAGTCTTCCAGGGACTTCCCACTCCTGGAGACAAACATAGCAGGAAGCAGTTGAGCAGGACTGCAGGCAACCTCACCATAACACCGTTTTCTGAGCAATGGTTTTTACTGGAGTGGTCCAGTTGGGCCAACCACACTGTAGTTCCTTGTTCTGCAGACCGTGCTTTTGTTTAAATTCACAGATCTGCAGCTGGTAGAGGAATGCCTTCAGCATAGCAAGGCCTAAACAGCTGAGTGGTAGCCTATGGCCATTTTAAGGTGTATAGAACCCAGTCATGTATAAACCAAAGTTGAAGTGTTGGCGAAGGAGTCACAGTATGTGGTAAAGAACCTGCATTTTTTTTTTAACATGTTGGTTGCCCAATACTATGTCAATTAATTCCATGACATTGTAAATTGTTGCTGATGCTAAAAAAAAAAAAAAAAGAGAATACAAAAAAAAAAAAAAAAGAAAGAAAAAAAAAAATTGTTGCTGATGCTATGTCAGGGCTTTTAATTGATAGGGATGGTGCTCTGTCGGCTCTACCTTCAGACCAGAGATGGTCTCCCCAACAAGCCGTTGAATTTGTCTGGGCAATGAGATGCTGGACTTTATGCTTGGTATATGCTTGCAATGAAAGAATCTCAACTGAACTTGAACTGTGGTAATGCAGCAAGGTGGAGGAATCCACCATGGGGGGGGAGGGTTTGGGGAGGGGTGGGGGGGGAAATCCCAGTACCTATAAAACTGTCACATAATGCAATGTAATTAATAAAAAAAAAAAAAAAGCATAGCAAGGCCAGAGAGCTTCTGCAGTCCAGGAGTGCTACTGGGCAGACAAAGTCCTTACGTGCCTGTTGCTGGAGAATGCGCAGAACATGATATCTTTCATGTACTTTGTCACTCCTGTCCTTATGCATAGTCTGTGTTCTTCTCCACCTCTGGCCAATGGATGAGAATACAGAATGTTTAAGAGGTCTCTGAAGAGTGCTCTAAGGAAAAGCACTGAAGAAACTCAATAACAGAAAACTGGATTCTTCATAGCTATCCTTATGGACCGCATGGCTCCTGATCCAACCATTTCCATGTACCCAAAACACCTCTCCTAGAGTAGCACAGTGGTTAAGAAGGAAACAAAAAGAGATACATGGCTACAGAGAGCTAACACCCTAGGGCGGGGTGAAGACACTATCTCTCCCTAGAATAACCAAACAAAAGGACCAGATCAAAGACCTATTTTTTTTAAATGTATTCAACTGGAAAAATAGAGAAATAGTAGGCCTTGGAAGAGAGTTCGCATCCATTGGTTCATTTCCCCAAACGCCTGCAATAGCTGGGACTGAGCCAAATCAAACCCAGGAGCCAGGAACTCCATTCAGGTTTTGCACATGGGTGGCAAGGGCTCAACTGAGCCATTTTCCTCTGCCATGCCAGATGCATTAGCAGGGAGCTGGGTTGAAGCAGAGCTAGGACTCAAACACAGGCAACCTGATGTGGGATATGGCATCCCAAGCAGTATTTTAACCGTTCTACCAAATGTCTGTCCCCTCCTTGCGCTCCACCAACCTTCTTAAGGGAGTTTTCCCAGTTGTTCTCAATGCCTTGCTCTCCAGGCTTTCTAGAAGGAAACCAATGTGGCTCAAACAAGTGTCCATACACAGTCACACTCCATCCAGAAAGTTGGCCAACACCATATGGATCTCACTATACTTTGGCATTAGATTTCACATATCTTCTTCAGCCAAATACTGTCACCAGGCAACCCCCACATTCAAGTATGTTCTGGAGCCTGGGCAAGGCAGGCACAAGCAAGCAGGAGTCAGCAAGGAGTCATGGTGCTGTATCATCCTCTGCCCCCTGGTTTTGATGCAAGTGCAATAATAGCTCTAGAAGTTAGGGAGGACGAGGAACCACATGGACCTGCCGCTCTCAGGATAGGGCGGTGCTGAGGGCCCTTACAGTTGATGCCCTGCTGCAGAGCACTGGAAGGTCCCATTCCCCACTTTGAAGCCACTGATCAGTACTGGAAAAGAGTGAGGGGTATTCCCAAAGTGCACCTTCCTGTTGACAGGGGCAAACCAGATGTGGCAGTTAGCCCGGAAGGGTGTGGATTGTCCCAGTTCCATGGCCTTGAGCAGTGGCACAGCCCCCTGGTTCTTGTGGGTTGCACACAATAAGTTCTAGGCTGTCAGGTTGAAGAACTTCTCCTGCTACCCATGCTCAGGGCGGAGTCACAGCAAGGGGCTCCCTGGCCCTACAGCTGCAGGTGCTGCTCAGGGTGCAGCAGGGCTCTTTCTGATCCTGTTTATACTCATGGCCTTCACAGAATGGTGCTCATTCTGAGTACGTGGAAGGAAGAGACACCTAAGGGAGGGAAATACTGACCACCCAGTTACTGCTTAGCAGTTCAGCAAGGAGCTCTACTGGCTGTAACAGGCAGTGAAAGAGAAAGAAAGCCCCATTGAACCCAAGATGCCATGCCTGACAATGCCTGGAAGTTCTCAGTGACACTCTGTGGTCAATATTTGTGTGGTGGGGAAGGCTCTGGCTTTCCCCTGAAGTGACTGATGCTAACAAGTTAGAGACCCATCAAGAGCTAGTTAACCAAATGAGTGCCCCATCTCCCCCAAAGCAAGCAATACCTGGACCAAGCTGTACCAAGGAAATACCCAGTGAGTTCTGCAGAGAAACACGGCCTGCACAGGGCAGAAGCCCTGCAGTTATGATCACAAGGGCAGTCCGTGCCAGCAGGTTCCCAGGAGACAAGCAACAGGAATCCTGGGCATGCAGGCCCTTCCTGGGCACTGGCCGAGGGCTGCCAGTTTTTGCTGATGGTAATAGGATGAGACCTTTCATTACTAGTTAACTTAATAAGTCAGGATGGATATATTTTTGGATTATGTTCTGGTTCAACTTATGTAGAGTATAAACGGATATAAATCACATGATAGGAAAATGTTCATAAAATGCAAAGTTCCAACATTCGCATATACATATACACAAATTCTTGCTCTCTTCTTCCATGTAAGCAACACACAGGGATTTCTAGAATATTGTCCAGTTTTACTAGCCAAGTGGTTCCAGACACCAAAGCTGTGGCCGCCCGGATCTGCGTTCTCTCCTCCAGCAGCAGACCCAAGGCAAATATTTGCTAATGGAGCATGAGACCTGAGAAATCAGTCATTGACCAACTCCCACAACTGGGGTTTCCAGGTCAGCCACACAGACTGCCCAAGGGAGAAAGGCAAGAAGGAAACAAGGCAGCCGGCAGAAGGGGGAGGCCGGAGAGGATGCTGGAGCGCAGGAGGGGTTTGCTTGCTGGCTGGCTTGCTTGCTTATTTCATTCGCAGATTATTCTACTAGTGTGGGTCATTCCTGTTGTTCTTGGCTGGCAAGGCTAGAAAGGAACTCTGAGTCACCAGTGGAACTCATGGCAAGTGCTTCCTGTGTGAGATTTGGGCACTACTCTCCTGTTTTCTTGGCAAAAGGAAGAAAGCAACTTAAAGGGGTAGAAAAAAGAAGTGAGGAAAGAGTTAATATGCTTCGTTACCAGGTTCTTAATCCAAAGCCAATTCAGGCTGGCTGTTACTGTATTATTAAGTCCAGTAATGATATCTCAGAACCACCTGGATAAAAAGTCCCCAGGGCACTTAACCCCCAACCAGCTCTCCATGCTTTCCCCTAGGAAGACAGGGCCTTGCTGTCTTCTTATTCTGGTGGGCCTTGGATCAGGCTGTGTTCAATTCTATATCCCAAAGGAAACACCTCTTATCTGTTTCTTTATTTTTCAAAAGTTTCCTAGACTTCCTGCCTTTGGTTTAGCGTCTCTTCCTTAGCTGGGGCAAGGTAGAGGGGTAGGACTCCACTGACAAGAGCTGAAAGGGTTGGAGGAGGGGAGGTTTCCAGGCCATACAACTGTCTGTGCTAACTCTGGGACAGTCCTTGGTAAGTTGAGATGAGTTGGTCACCTGAGAACTGAAAGATGAGCAGACTTTGTTGGAATCTGTGACTTTTAATCTGTGTTCTAGAAACAGTGTTTTGTGAACACTTATGTGGACATGGCCCACATGCACATTCAAGTCTAGCAGCTGCGGGCTAGGGCCTGAGAGTCTACATTTCCATCCAGCTCGCAGCTGACACTGATGCTTTGAGTAAAAAGGATCTAGAATCACTCTTTCAATCAGGATACAGCCCATATGAAAGCTCGACTCCACCTGCCAATTCTTGTTCTTCTGTGGGTCACGAACCAGAAGTCCTATTCTGGCACAATGATCAAAGGATAGGACATTGCTGGTCACTTGGCTCTCCTAGGAAATGATCCTGGATCCAAAGTTGCAAATATTCACCTAACAGGCACAACTGGTTTACAGTTATCTCCCCAGTCACTCTCCCCTTCCATCTGAAGACCCAAAATAAAAAAGGTAAAAGCTCCAGATAAGAGGGAAAGTTTAACATTTTTGCTAACAGGAGAAGAGATGTAACTGACATTACCCTCTCCATCTTTCTTCCTGGAACACATGTGGGATGCTTTGAGTCATATGTGCCATCTTACAGTCATGAAGGAAAGGAGGAGAATTTGGGGACACTAAACTCCTCTTCATTGGACTTCAGAGCCTATCTCCACTAGCCACTATCTCCTGTTGCTCTGGGAGAAGACAAAATCCACATTTTGTTAACTTACCCCCTAAGAGTTCAGGCTTTCTATTGTTCGCAGCAAAATGAATTACTGATACAACTGGTCTTTTCTTTTCTTTCTTTTTTTTTTTTTTTTTTTGATTTATTATTGGAAAGCCGGATATACAGAGAGGAGGAGACAGAGAGGAAGATCTTCCATCCAATGTTTCACTCCCCAAGTGAGCCGCAATGGGCCGGTGCTGAGCCCATCCGAAGCCGGGAACCTGGAACCTCTTCCGGGTCTCCCACGTGGGTGCAAGGTCCCAATGCATTGGGCCTTCCTCCACTGCTTTCCCAGGCCACAAGCAGGGAGCTGGATGGGAAGTGGAGCTGCCAGGATTAGAACCGGCGCCCATATGGGATCCCGGGGCGTTGAAGGCGAGGACTTTAGCTGCTAGGCTACGCTGGGCCAGGCCCACAACTGGTCTTTTCAAGGCAAACACTTCTCCCAGCAGGTAGTTGAGCTGGCTGTGCACCATTCATGATGCCTTTGGACTTGCACAGTGCAACAATCAGCATTCCTGTACAAGACAGCCATAGAGGCAGTGTGGTGACAGTCTTTGGAGCTAGATCTTGGCAAAATCCAGTTTAATTACTAACTTTCCTAATTGGTCCAAGCTTCATTTTCCTCTCTGTATTCTTGTGAAGACTCAGGATACATATAAAACACCTGGCACATACAAGATATTCTATAAATAGGATCTAAGCACAGAAAACATCCAGGGGTCAGTGCCGGTGGCTGCTTGGCTCATCCTGCCTTGAGCAACTGTAATGATTAAGGATCTCTTCCTCCCACAGTTGCAATGTGGCAGGCTCAGCCCACTGCAGGAAACATCTGTGGAGGGATTCAGGGCAGAGGATGAGGGGGCAGGCAAGGCAAGGGAATAGCACAGAGAAGAGAGGGCACATTAGGAAGGCGCACAGCAGGAATGCCCTACTCCACTGGATGGCCTGCATCTGTGTGAGCTACCTCTGCACCTGTGTGTTACCTTTTATGGGACTGCACTGACATCGGTGGAAACCTGGGCCCCCCATCGTGACATGGTGAAATTAGGCATTAGCAGAGCAAAGGGTTCAAGAGATAGCTTCGAATTCGATCTGTTTCCTTGTGTCTGTAGAAGGAAGTGTTGATGGAGCAGCTTTGGCTACCTCAGGGTACCACACTTAACAAAAGGACTGCTGAGAAACAGAGGAGTCTCCAAGAACAAGCCATCCAGCTCACTGTAATCTGCAAGGCCAAGGAGGAATTTCAGTGATGGAAGCAATCAAAGTTGAAGCACCCAGACTGGAGTGGCAAATTTAGATATCACCAAGAGCAGCATTCTCTGGTCTAGGACCATTCTTTCTTTCTCTGAATATTTATTGAGCTCTTAATGTGTGCTACACACTCACTATTCTTGGTCCTTCAGGTACAGTGTTGAAGAAGGCAAATAAAAAAAGTGAGGGTAGTAGTAAAAAATAGTCCAGCGCCAGGCCATACAGAATTGTATGGGCTGCTCCAAAGTAAGAGCTTTGACAATAACCTTGAGTAAGACAGGGGATCTTCGCGTGATATGCAACAGGGGAGGCACATGATTTGACCTCGTTTTTAAAAGTATGCTGAGGACAGGCATTCAGCCAGCAGTTCAGATGTCCACATCACAGGTCAGAGAACCAGTATTTAAATGCTGATTCTGCTTCTGCTTCTGGCTCCTGTGAATACGGTCCCTGGGAGGCACAGGCAATGATTCAAGTGGTCAGATCTCTGTCACTGAATTGGGAGACCAGAATCAAATGGATAATGTGAAGATAAATGACTCTGTTCAGTTGTATGCAGAATGGATTAGAGGCAGGAAGAAAAGGCGGAAGCTGCTGGAATAATCCAGGTAAAGGATGACACTGGTCAGAGTGACCTCTCCCTGTTAAGTTCCAGATGTTCAGGATATTGGTTGTAGTTGGAGCAAATAAAGCACCATGTAGGCATTAATCAGACCACCTCTATTGTTCCAGCCTGGACTTTTGTGGTTCTGCCCCATGCTAGCAGGCCAACCGCAGGCATGGATGTCAACGGCCAACACATGGCTAAGTGATGGCAAAATCCAGGCACCTCTGGGTCCATCTTGCCTTTGCACATGCATGCCACCCAATAATGCCACTAGAAGAAAGCCAGGCATCTGACAGCGTAATTTTAAACTACTTTCAATCCAGACCCTATACAAACAATAAAAGGCTCATCTCCTCAGGATGTGTTTCTAAGAGGCAATGTCAAGTTTAAAGCAGGGTTAAGTATGTGGTCAGGACCAAGCTCAGATTGTCCTGTGAAATGAATCCTTTCCTGATTCACAAACCACCCATTTGTGTGTGTATGTATATTTATATACTTGGATACACATGCAAGATAGTGAGCACATAAAATGGCTACGTCACTGAGTGCTTGGAGTATCAAGAAGCCAGTACCTTACCTGTTCTTTCACTTTCATTTTTATCCTCTTAAGAAAAATCATAGCCCTACTTGATCAAAGGCCCTACATTTGAATGTGAATTTCCATTAGTAGTACTGATTTCACTCTTTCTTCCAAATCCTTCAAGCTCTCTAAAAAACACCCTTTCCTAACCTGATGGGCCTGTTCTAGTTCCTTCAGACCAAAGACATAGTCTGACTCAAGCACACGTGTTCCTTTGTCAGTCTTATAGGTTTTTCCAATTCTTTTTCTCCCCGCCTTGTTCTTGCTACCTCCCACCCCCGTCAGTCCCTAGCTGTTCTCCCTGGTGCTCATATCAGTTGTCATTCCACCTCTGAGAATCTGACCTTGACCTTATTCCTGGAGAATAAATGTGGCCTACTTCTGTAAGTGACTAAGGCAGTAGCTGTCACCCTTCCCCCTCCTACTCCTTCCAACCATGCATGAGTTTTTCTGTTGCTCTTGTTCTCACACTTGGCATTATGAAAAGCTGCCTGTAATGCCATTGAGAGCTGGCATGGAAGCTGACGCTGCCGTCAGGTGAAAACCTCTAAAAACAAACAAGAGGAGAGTCCTGATGGGATGGGCAAGGGCAGCCAAAGGTTTGCCTCTCTTTTGTATCCAGCGGGATCAGGTCCATATTTTGGAGTGTCTGGGAGAAAGATCCAAAAACAATGGTGACCAGGACAAAAGTCGAACTTACAGGAAACCTCAGTCCCTCAGAACACAAGGCAAGGACAGTGCTTGCTGGCTCGCACATTGTGCAAAGGAGCCCATTACTCACAGCCACCCCAGGAATAGCCCTGGACTGTAAGCAGGCTGGCTATCCGGAGGCACTGGAGTAGGTTGCCTTTCTGATGCTAATGTACAGCCTGGCTTTTTTTCCTCAATGAGAAGCCTACTCATCTTACAACCTTTTCAAATAGGTTCCCTCTCTTCCTTTCTCCCAGCCTCTCTGGCCTCTCCATCCCCTCAGCCCCTTCTCTAAGCTTAGCAGAGTTGGTTGCCCCCAAATGCATGCACAGAGATGGGAAGATTAATTTAAACAGACATATGTCAACCCTGCTCTGAAAAAAATGGGACAAGCATGATGTACAAAATTGTACTTCAGGAATCATTATGTAGAGTGGAGCACAGTGGCATCTTGATTCAGCATTGACCTTAAAAGGGAGGAGGGGATATATTTCCCCAAGGGCCTGCTGCCAGCCCTCTTCTCTTTCCTCTCTCTACAGCCCCATTAAAAACAAATTCTATAATTCACAGAAACTCCACCTCTCCAGGAATGGCCTCTGTGAGACCTCCGAAGCTGCTTTAAAGATTGTGCATGTATGGGCTATGTGTGCATATATGTGGTGCTGCAAGCATGCATGTGTGTATACATTGATATGTATGAATGTACATGTGTGAGCACACATATGAACGTGCTGTGTGTATATGTATGTGTGTGGTATATGTACTTATACATACATGTGTGTCCTTCTCTTTTAGCAAAACCTTCAATCTCTCTATTATCAACTCATCTTTGCTCCCCTCATCTCTAGCATGAGAATTCACACCTCTCTACTTACTACATAACTATTTCCTACCTTAGCCTCCGTCCCAGGGAATATGCAAATCTGGCAAATAGCTGGAAACCAGGGAGTCTTGGGAAACGTCAAAGCAGTCTGTTAGATGGCACTAGGACAAGACACTGCAGCATTCCAATTGACCTGGGAATAAAACCTCATGCATCCAACAGGGTCCTCCTTCAGATTTTCTGGTCCTTAATGCCTTCATCATTCCTTTCACCAAACTTCATGTCCTCCACACCTATACAGTTGACCTCCCTAAGTTGGCGCCCATGTGTAAACAGACTTTGAAAATGGCATTGGCATTTATTACAGCCTGGAGAAAAACATGCAAAATGGCCCTTGCTTCATCCTGACATGCATTGCCTCCAGCTTGACCTTGTACCTTGCTTTGGCCTGTTGAAGCACAGAAGATGATGCCCCACAGTGAAGAGCTCAAGTTCTTCAGTGAAGAAGTCAAGTTTCCCATTGAGTTTCTCCTGTCCTACCTCTTTTTAACTTTTTCTTCTTCCATGGCAAGTTATAGAAACTAGAATTGCTCTTCCCCAAAGTGAAGCAGAAACATGAAAACACTTTTTCCAGTCCAAGTCATAAAATTTCAAAATAATACTCTCATCTTCCCTGCCTTTCGTAGAGTTGGTCATTAAGAAATTCTCTGAACTGTTTTGCCTGATACTGGGTCAATAAAGCTCCCATTCCAGAAGGGGTCCTGCCTGTTGCTAGGAGGAAGGAATGGCATACAGAAAGCCCAAGATGAATCTCAACAGACATAGTGGGGCATATTCATTTTAGTCCAATTATATTTCTGTATTACTGCTCATTCTTCATCAAACTAAACATAAAAATTAGTCTTTGGATCTTCAATTTGAAGACTCTTACACAATTTGATTAAATAAATGTGCTATATTTTTCCCGTGTGAATCTATTTTTTTGTCATACAGGTATCAGAGATCCCTCTATTTACTGTCCCCTAAGGGTCCTTGCAATGAATAGCAACCCTGACTCAAGAGCTCTGGGGTTACCCCCTCATGCTGGGGTCCTTTCTACCAGCATGTGAACAAGCCCAAGCAAGCTTGGCAGATGACAGGCAAGTGGAAAAAGGACTCAGCCTATGTAGCTGTCCAACTTGAGATCTCAGCTATGAGTGTAGTAATTCTAGACTTTCTAGCCCTGGCTACTGAGTCTGCTCAGGCCACAGGGTCTACTCAATGGACCCAGAGGATCTCAACAAATAAACACATATGCCTCTAAGACAGTAAGTTACAGCAAACAATGACAGATACACCTCCGTTACATCCCCATAGTCACCGTTTCTAACACTTGATGTTGAATCTCCCAATCAGTCATGTAATTACCAGGGCAAACAACAGATATTCCTCAGTGTACTGTGATGATTCAAATCAAGACTGTCTCAGAGATGTTAATTCTATGCAATTCATCATAATGACAGCTTAGAAACAGAGTGAGCACTCAATAAATAGTGGCCAAATTCCTGAGCTAATCTAATCGGACTCCTCATTTCACAGTGAGAAAAATGAGGCCCAAGCAGGTTATGTGGATGCCATCAGTTGCATGACTACAGGCAGGACTCCTTTGCAACATGAAACTCATGACAAGAAAAAGTGGGGTATCCAGTTGACTCCTGACTTTCCTGTAGCAGACAGGTGGAGTATACCTCAGCAGTCTACACTGCTGACTGAGTCAAATCCATAGGGGCGATCTTATTGTTTGTGACTAATACACAGAAGTGCTCAATTAACGTCAAGTGAGAACAAATATGTGGAAAGCGTGCCACATCAAAGCAAAATCTGCAGTTCATACCAGCAGGACCCTCTTTCTCCAGTCCCACATAATCACAGAAAGTATATCAGCTTCTCAATGTTCAACGTTTAGCCTTGAGTGTTTTGGAGCAAATGCAGAAAGGGTACAAAAAGAAAGAGCAGACTTCTCCCTACACCCTAGGAGGGAGGAAACAGGCCTCCCAGAGGCCAGCATGCATTGACTGCCCACATTTATCTGATACTTTCTTCATTCTGTCCAGCCAGGATCAGCCACCACCACCACCATGAGAAAGCTACTTGTTGCCAGAGCAAATTCAGGCAGCAGAACAATCAATGATCTCCATGCTATGCCAAGGAAATGCTAAACGCCACTCTCTTCTCATTTTCTCTGACAAGAACGAGCCATCTCCATGAGCCTTCCAATGGAGGCAACCAAGCAGAAAAAAAACCCTTTGACCTTGATCCCATAAGCTCTTTACTCCTTTACTCATCTATACTGTGCAGGCACACATATATGTAGATATGCACATGCATATGTATGTTGTGCGCACAAGCTTCATGTGAGCTTCTAGAGTCTAAGAATTGCTTTATTCACAGCTTATCACCAATACCAAGCATATGCCTGGCATTCAGTAATGTGCCCAGTGAACCAATGAATGAATAGATTACCCTCAGAGGTTTCTCTGAGGGAACCCCTATCTTGGGACTCCTCTGTGGTTGGACCTTGGAACCAACACCGTGAGCTTGAAACAAACGCCTCTGCACCACTTATTACCTTTAAGTTCCAAACGCACCCAACCCTCCACTCTGTTCTGCGGTATCAGTGCTGGCTGGCTGCCTATCTCAAGTTCTGCTTTATTAGCTGCACCCATGTTCAGCTTTGCCAGTAGGGGGAACTAGAGGGAGAGAGGCAGCATCTAGGAAAAAAAGGGATAGCATCTCTGTTTTTTGCTCCTAAGAGCATCACCTTAACTGTAGCTTTCCATTTGAGAAGTGAGTTGGTCATAGAATCTAGCTTTAACTTATTTGTTTGTTTTGTCAATTTTGGAAGCAGCCTCTAAGACACCAGTACTTCTCACTCAGGGATCTGAGTCTCAGCCCTCAACCATACTTCTAAGTTTGTACAACTCCCACGTCTTTCTGTCACCCCCGTCATGTAAGGAGTCATGGCTTTCTGCAGTTTCACCTCTGTCTCACGTTCTGCCTTTCCATTTGTCCATTTGTCCATTTGTCCATTAGCAATGCTGTCTGTTAAAATAACTGACATCAAAACAATACTGGGCAGGTTGCCCTTCTCCTGGCTGAATCCTGACCCATAAGGGAATTATAGAATTTGTGGGGGCAAAAGTGCCATGTGCACTCCCTCAAAAGAGTAGAAGTCAGACCACATGGTACTGGGACCTCCACTTAGTCTCAAGCAGAAAAAAAAAAAAAAAGGTCTCATGGCCAACGCAAACAGCACAGACATGGTCTATGGACTGGGCACAATGAAGATAACAAAAAATATTTATTGAACAAATAGATATGCCTGTGACAGAGATTATGTGCTTCTTCTAGCAGACAAACTTCTTTTTCTTCCTCAGTTTACAACTAGACTGCATTTCCCAGTCTCCTTTGCAGTTAGGATTGACATGTGACTTAATTCTGGCCAATGTAATGTGCTAACGTGATGTGTGCCACTTCCAAGACTGACCCACAGATATCTCTTTATTTCTTAGAAGTGAGACTCTTCTGTGGACCAGATTTAAGAAATCAATAGAAGACTCTTGCAGCAGAACCACAGGTAGATGGGCCCAATCTTTAAATGACCAGGTGGAGATTTCCCTGCCAGATGTTGAACTAGAAAACACTGAAATGAACTGTTAACTGAACAGATAATGAATGTCCTTTGTAATGAGCTGTTCAAATGTGGGGATTTCATACTCCAGCAATTAGGCCTCCCTGACCAACAAAGGGATCACAGGCACAGGCTGATGTCTAGCTCTGGTCATCAAGCTCTCCGAGGCAGGCTTTGGGTCATGAAGGTGGCTAAGCAGGAATTCGGCTGCTCAGCACAAGCTCGTTTCAACAGCTGGAGGAAGAGCTCAAAGGACACTGCCTCCTGAGAGCGAGGAGAGCACATGAGTGCAAGGAGTCCTCCATCGAAATAATGGAGTCAGTCACCTTGGGAGTCCCTTGGGGGGAAATCTCCAGAATGATTAACCAAACTGACCAGCTCCTGCAGAGTTTATGTCTACATCCCTGGAACTCTTCACAGAATAATGAAAGATCACCTGCCCGTGATGACTTTAGACATTGAACTTGAAGGAAAAAGACTGAGCTTGGTGTTTCTGCTCAATTAATTTAAAAAGAATTTTACTGTAAAAGTAATATGTGGACACTGGGGCAGTAACTAGAGAATGAGAACAAAAGGGAACAAAAGCCCTCAGTTTCACGCAGGCATGATTATACACAAGCATCACGGTTAAAAACTGTGTTCAAAATGTTAGATGTGATGGTTTGATTCTTAAGTAACTTTCTATTCCTTTAATCTTGTGTTAATTATTGTACCTCTTTGCATCTTTATTTATTCATCTATAAAATGGGGGCAATGATTGCATGAAAAATTAAAGTCTATTTGTACCTGAAATCTCTGAGACCAGCATGTGCCTTGTTGAGACAAAGCGCTTATGTAGTGTTAGCTATTGTCATAGAGTATGTACACAATTACCCATGTTGCTAAAAAGAAAATAGTGTCTAGGTTTTCTGATTACAAAAGCAACATTTCCGAATTGCAGCTAATTAAGAGAACATGGAAAGACATGACCACAAGGAAGCATGCTGTCTTGAGTCTAGCAGTTCCACCTCTATTCCTTGTGGCATCTGAGACCCCTAAGCTCAGCAGCCGCCACAGGACCTAAGGCACTCCTGTGTCATGAAGACTCGAGTGTGAAAGGATCAGAGAACGGAGCATGCAAAATGGAGCAAAATCCTGAACTCTGACACATACACAGGAGGCAAAACCGACAGGACACAGAAAGCAATCCAGCCCTTCATTTTGATGGTAACAGTATTTGATTTCATGTCTCTTAACTAGAGAGTGTTCCTGAAGCACCCTTATTTTCCTCTCTGCATGAGCTCTGTGCAAGAGAAGCAGAAAACGAGCGCATGCCCCTGCAGCAGTGCTGCCTGCCTCCCTGTAGAAGGGGAGCCCACAGTTACCTGTGGCTAAAACACTCGGTGACTTCTAAGTCACATTCACATTCATCAGAAGGATCGATTTTCATTTTATTAGTTGCATTAGTTTCTCTAGGTATCTGTTTCTGCCTTGCTGTCTTGTCAATGCTCAGGACAGTGTTAATTAAGCATTCATTTTTTTGGATGAATGGAATAGGAGTTGAAGGCAGGTGAAAGTCGCACGGTTCTACATGGAGCTTGTAGTATGAGCTAAGCTGAAATGCACTGTGCCCATCCCTTAAATGCATTGGCATATCTGGTGCAAATATGGATAATGTTGTTCTGAGGCTTAAATCAATTCTACTCAGAGTGTACTCTCCAGACCAGCATCACAAGAGAGCTTGTTAGCAGTGTACACCTGCTGAATCAGACTCCCAGGGTAAAGCTCAGAAATCTGCAAATCTGAATTTTGTCCAAGTCTTTGATGACTTTTAAAAAGATTTTTTTAAATGTATTTGAAAGGCAAAGTGACATAGAGACAGGCAGAGACAGACAGGCAGACAGACAGACACAGGCAGGAAGAGATATTTGATCTGCTGGTTCACTGACCAAATGCTCACAATGGCCAGGGCTAGGTCAGGCTGAAACCAGAAGCCTGGCACTCCATCTGGGTTTCCCACATGGGTAGCAAGGGCACACATACTTAAACTGTCTTCCACTCCTATTCCAGATGCATAAGCAGGAAGCTGGATAGGAAGCGGTGCAGCATGCATCAAATCAATGCTCATACAGGATGCAGGCATCACAGGCAGAAGATTAACCCTCTGAACCACAATGCCAATTTGTTCTGATTCTTAAGCACACTAAAGTCTGGTAAGCACTTGTTTATACACACCTACATAATAGACACATAAAGGTATTAGTAATATATAACTAATGAGAGCTATCATTAATTGAAAATATGTGTTAGAAATTAGTATTCATATCTCCTTTACTATTTTTAAAATATTTATTTTTATTGCAAAGCCAGATATACACAGAGAAGAGGAGAGACAGACAGAATTATCTTCTATCCGATGATTCACTCCCCAAGTGACTGTAACAGCCGGTTCTGCACCATTCTGAAGCCAGGAGCCAGGAACTTCCTCCAGGTCTCTCACATGGGTGCAGGTTCCCAAGGCTTTGGGCCATTCTCGACTACTTTCCCAGGCCACAAGCAGGGAGCTGGATGGGAAGCTGGGCTGCCAAGATTAGAACCGGCGCCCATATGGGATCCTGGCGCATTCAAGGTGAGGACTTTAGCTGCTAGGCCATAGCACCAGACCCCATATGCCCTTTACTCTTCTTAGTAATTGTACAGCTGGATACAATTACTGTATTCACTTCATAGATAAGGAAACTGAGGCTTAGAATGATCATAACCTAGAAATGATGGGATCCTGACCTGGAACCCAAGTCTAGTTGCCACAAAACAGTACAAATCACAGTACTTGCTCTCACGCTTTTCCTCACTCAGTGTGTGTGTATGAGTGTGTCTGTGTATATCTTCATCTCTAACTCCAGCTCCATTTCTGGATTCAGGATTTCCTGAAGGAAGGAACAAGAGTAGTAACCATTTTAGTAAGCCACAATTGCATAGAGAAAGGAAGTCATAGAAAATGGCTGGCCACCTCCACGTCTCAGGCTTAAGTTATAATGGCAATTGGCAAGTTCAAGCATCCTCAGGTCACTGTGGCAGAACTGGTTGACACCACCACAGTGGCATGCTTGGCAACATCCCTGTTCCTGCTGGCATGGGCCAGTGCCAGGAAGGAAAGCAGCAGTGCCAGGCAGTGATGCCAAGCCCCCCACCCCCCCAGCAGGTTGCTTCACCACAGCAGGTCATGCAAATGGCAGAAATGCAAAACTGCTTCTTGCAACTGAGAAGCAGGCATGCAGGTACACAGAACCCTGACAAGGCTCTCCAGACCACTTCAAGAGGCTCTGGGTGCCTAGCATGAGGGCGCTGGCAAAGAGGTGTGCATGCAGATGGCTTGGTGTAGGCCCAGATCTCTAATGGAAGTCAGGCAATTAGCATCAGTGACTGATGGGCCAGGAAGACCAAGGCCTTCCTGCTGCCCCTCTTTGAAAGCTTTAGATGCCCTCCTCCCTGCTGGTTTATCAAGGTTTCTTCTTCTCACACACCCTCTATGAAAATTGGGATTATTTACTACTGAAAGGAGCTTACTCAGCTCTTACTGTTTCTTAGAGATTTATGAAAGAAATGTTCCCAGAAGAGAGAAAGTAAGAGCTGAGCAAGACTGCAAACTCAGGCCAAGTTCCACCGAGGTCGTTCGTGCAAGAAACACAAGTAACACCTCAAGGTTGTGTCCATTTTAGGTAAGGGAGTCAGGCTGTGGCACTCATCAGCCTCTGGCTTAAGAAGTGGGTGGGTGTGTCTGCAAGGAATGTGGGTGTAATCTCAACCCATTAAAGCTCTTTCAGCTGATGGACAAAGCAGATTCAACAGCCCAAAGGCTGCTCTGGCAAGGTGAGCCCTACGTGTTGCCCACTGAATACCTATCAAACTAGGAGTAGAGGGAAGACCGTAGGAGAATCCCATGGGGATGCACAGAGCATCTATATTCCTCAATTTCTATACCTTATCTTATGTTTTAGTAACACATGATTAGTGCTTCCTGTGAATTTAGCGTCACTATTATCATTTAATTACTATCCAGCCATATAATGGGATATGGGATTGTGCTCACTCCCATCAAGTTACTTAGCTGTTCACCTCCAAAATGAACCTGTGAGGAAGATGGAAGATAAATGCCAACTCTGTCTCCTCCAGAGGAAGGATGAAGAGATCTGTCCACTACAGCATTCTGTTGATCTACAGAAGTCTTGTCCTGAGCTAGCCACCTTCAAACATGGCTCTGAAGTCAAACTTTCTGGGTTTAAAACCCAGCTCTGCTACTTAACTCCAGGAAAGGTGCTTAACCTCTCTGTGCATCACTTTTCTCTTCTGTTAGATGGAGCAGTAACCACTTCCTAGCGTTGTGGAGAAGGCTACATACATGAGTTGTTGGCTCTAGCGACTCCCTGAAGCCAAAGAGCATACAGTCAATGCTTGATCAGTATGCATTCTAAGGATTGCAGTGATGCTCATTATTTTCAGCTTCTTGGGAAATGCATTTTGTTTTTCCCTAACGAGCATTCAGAGAACTGAAATAAAGTTTCCAAAGTTTTTCAGAGGCCTGATTGTTTGTTAAGTGCAGGGTGCACATTTCTGTTTCTGTCTGTTCCTTCCTGCCCACCCTTTGCCCACAACCAATAGCAAATGTCCCATAGTCTTGGTCTGATCAGTTTCTCCCTCCGTCTGGCATTTCACCTTGCCAAATGCCAGTTACACACAGACTTCATATCTTACTGTCCTGGCACTGACCACTGTAGTTTTCATCACTTACACTCTGTTTCTTCCTGGTGGCAAATCTTTTCATTCTAAAGAACCCAAGTCAAGGCCCAGATGTATAAGAAGCCCTGTGATAGTCACTTCTAGAATTTGCTTGATTCTCTGACTCCAAAAGCAGCAGGCTGTGTGATGGCTGCAGGCCAGATTGAGACTTCAGTGACTCGGCTGCTGTGGAAGTCCTGAACTAAAGCGCAAGTGCATGTGTGCACGCATTTCAAGTAGAACATCCGCCCATGGCTTCCTCTCTTCCCCACGCAACCTGTCTTGTTTGGGGCCAAGTCCTACATGCATGGCAGGTCCACCATTCCCTGAGTGACAGCCACTCTGACAACAAGCCAGCCTGAAATTCAAACAGAGCCCAGGCAAGGTGCTTTACCTTTACAGCTTTCTGTTCCAGCATTGAGAATGAAGGAGTCACAGTAGATGCAGCCAGAAAGACCATCAGCTGATAAATGAAGAAATGGCACAAACCTGAATTTAGAAGCCAAGGAGAAGTTCATAGTCCTGACCCTGGTCCCTCTGTCTGTGTGTCTGTCTGTCTCTTTCTCTGTTCTCTGTGAAACAGGCCAAGGCCACAATCTCTGGGGATGCTTCATCCTTCACAAGATGGGGGCAATGGTGGCCTCCCCAAGTGGGTTGAGAAGGAAGCCCTCCTGCTCGTGGCTGGCTCTGCAATTCTTCCTTCCTGTGGATGTGCTGGGAACAGCTTCCCTTTTGTTTTTCCCTCTGATCCCCATCTGCTCAGCAACTGCCCAAATTCAATTCAGGCATCGCATGCTCCAGCCTCCAGTCGGTCATTGTCTCCTAGGAATCACTCCAATCCCCCCAAACAAAGGCCCTCAAATCTCAGTAAGCCTCTGACATTAGCCTGACTAGCCAGGAAGCTAAGTAGGACCGTGCTCACACTCGCCTCTTTGCAACCCTTTGGCTGTGCTGACCTCTGCCTAACCCCCTAATGCAATACACCCCTCTGGCACCAGCAGGCCACATGCCACACGGCTGGTGGACTTAGCCACTTTGCTGAGCCAACATGCCATCTCCATTCTTCGGTGGACCCAATGTTCTCAATTTTGAGGTTCATCTTGGTACTTTTACAGAAATAATCCCTGGCCAGCTCTGGTTCATGACAAGTTGATTTGATCATCAGGGGAGCACAGCCAGGACTTGGAACTTCTCTCTGCTTGGGACAGACTAGGAAACCCCTTACTGGAAATTTCTCAGCTTCATGATTTGGTTCTAATTCCCTTTGCTTTCCCTTCTTCTTGCAAAGAGAATCTGTTTTCTCTGAGGTGCAGATGTGCCTGTGGAAACCTGTAATTATAGGTTCATTGTACCTGGAATCAAATTTAAAGACAAAGCCCCCGCTCTTTGAGGTGCCTCTGAAAAGAGCATGGCTGGCTAGTTTTGCTGACGCCAAAGCCTAACAGAATAGTGAGATGAACTATCTACTAGAAACCTGAAGGTTGACATTATACGTGCCTGAAAGATGGGAAGAAAATACTTTACTTCTTTTTTTGGACTGTTCTTTGTCTTGCTTAGACATGACCAGAGTCTTGTCTTTCTTTTGTACCTACCAAGTCTTTTCTGCTATTTCAACAGGATTTATGACTCATATTTCAATTTACCTGCACAGTTCGATCACTTTATAGAAAATCAAGGTTGGAATTTCCCTAAACTTTCCTTCCTGGAAACTCAAAGCTCATTGTACAGCAGCATGCTCTTCAAGTGCCTTCTGAGAATGGAAAATAAATCTTTGCAAAGAGTCATTCTCAAAGGTTTTGTGCAGTCAATAGGAACAACTTGCTGATTAGTTAGTACAGTATACATATATGGAAAGTTCCTTACATGCCAGATGGTGGCTAGCTGTGTGGCACAAATGAGATCAATTTCCCCCATCCTTTAGGAACATTTTAAAAATATTTTCTTTAAGAAAAAGTAGAAATTTTTCAGGCTCTAACTTTTCTGTAAGAAACAAAAAGAATGATGGTGGCTCCAGATCATATTAATAGCTTAATAAATGGCTCAGGCATGAATCAAAAGTTTGGCTCTGCAGAAGACAAAGCGAACCTTCCAGAATATACTCCTTTTCTCCATATTCTACTTGTAGGTCTCTGACAAGACACAGAGAAGCAGAGACATCATAAGCCAGAGATGAGCTTGCTCTCAGAAAGAGCCAGTGTTCAGTGCACATGTCTGCCTGAGTATAAGCTTGAAATGGCATCAGCAAGTGCAAATGCAGAAAAGCTCTATCTAATCAATAAAGGGGAAACTTGCTCAAGGAGTTTAGGGAAGCAGAGGGATTAGATTAACTGTTGTCCTCAAGTCAGTGGTTATTTCTGCCATCACAGAATCTATTCAAGAGATACCATTCAGCACTCCCCTTCCAAAGTGAAATGTGCAATGGCGGGTACTGTTCCATGTCTGTTGTGTAGCTGATAAGCTAATCATAGAATGTCGAATCTTTCAAACAGCATAAATGATCTGTTCACAGATATTAACCACAGATGGTGCTGCCCCTGCAGACATTTGGTTGGGAGAGCCCCTCTTAGTAGACAGCCAAAGATGCTAGGTGATCAGAAATGCTCAGTTCATCCTGCACAACAAATTGTTATTCCTCTGAAACTACCATTTGCACACTGGTTGAAGTCACCAATGACCCTCAAGGGATCTGAAGAAAAAAAGTCAATTGCCCAGTCACTGGCAATGGTGGCGACTCAGTTATGCCGTCTTTACATTGTATTTTAGTGAATGAGATCATGTCTTTTTGTTGGTTTGATTGTTTGTTTTTGGAAACTCTGAAATCTGGCCTTAGTATAGACAGATTCCCCTACAAGCCAACCCTGAGATAAGGATTCAACTGCAAGTAGTATGTTTAAGAGATGATGCTACAAAGCATAGTTGCCTTCACAGGGAAGAGAAGGCAACCACAGGGTGGATTATCAAACAGCTTTCCATCAAGGTCAGTGGAAATTCTATCTTGTTGGCTAATTCTGGGGATTATTGTAGAGAACTCAGAGTTGCTTCCTGTGAAGAGTCAGGAGTATGGAGTATTGATCATCCAAGTCGCATCCCTCCCTGGTTGAAGCTGTTCCCAGGAGCATTTGTCGCCAGGCCCTTCTGGTCTGTCCTTACTCAAGGCTGAGAGTAAAGCACAGACAGAGAACTGTGGCAGCATGTAGTAGGGCACTGTCTAGCTGTACAGTGGGACAGTGGCTGCTGAGGGGGGCTGGCAGGAGCATCCATGTGAGCTGCAAAGACGTAAACTGAACATGAATTCAGTTACTTATTTAGTTCATGAACAAACAACTTTGTTTGAAATGACGTCTTTTGCATTTGCCTCTATGATCTGAATAATTTATATAATTAAATTTGAACCTCCACAGCAACTTTAGCCAGAGTCCTCATGAAGTCACAAACCCTAGATAGTTGCCATTTACGGGACTGCTAGAGCTATAACTGTACCAATTATGTTTCTCTTTGAAGTGATTGCTGTTTTCCAAGCCCCAGTCCCTAACTTTCTCAACGGAAGAACAGCAGCACCACTAAAATCTGCCAAAGATCATCAAGGTATGCTAAGCCCACTGTTGTCTGAGGACATGGGCAGAGTGAGCAAAGGCAGCCATGGGCCTCATTTCCCAAGAGCCAAAGCTCCAGACTCCACTGGCCAAAACGGCCTTCTTGTGATCCTTTACAGGAAGCCACCTCTAACATTCTGTCACCAAAATATGATTTTCTGTTCATGAAATCCATGGTCTCAATTCTATTAATTGTTTGTGAAGAGCTGCCATCACCTGCCCAGGCATCAGGAGGACACCGTGGGGAAGACGTGTTAATGTGAGGGCACACACACACACACACACACACACAATGAACCCTCGGCGTCCACAGGAGCCTTTCTTCCTTTTAGTATGTGAGAGAACTTGTCACCAAAGACAGAGAACAAATATCACACTCAGAGACTCCTTTAATTTGTTCGTATAATTATTTCTGCTAAGTACTGACAAGACTTTCACCCACAAAATGCATATTAATGGGAAGAGAAGAGAAACAAACCATTTATTCAACATACTGTTAGATATTCTGGTAGTTATGCCACTTACTCTTCAAGCCAGCTCTCAGACTAGACACGACCCTTCACCCCATAGGACAGGCCATGAAACAGATAGAGAGGATACGGAGCCTGGCTGAGGTCATAGGACTCAAGAGGCTTTATCAGGAAGCAAACCCAATGCTCTAGGACCCAAGGCCATGGCCTTGAACAGCAAGCCTGCCTGTCTTCCTAGCATTCAGACTCCCCAATTGCTTTTAACATATTTTAAGCCCACAATTTTAGATAACAAGCATCCTTAAAACTGAAGAAATCCAAAAATAATACATAAAGTACTTAGGGTCATAAACATTGACTCATATACTTGAGAAAATTTGATATATAGCCATGGTCAATGCCCTTTGCTTTCCAAAGAGCCTTTCTCCCTGCCATGTCAATGATGCCACAGAACTTTAGGGCAGTGGGCATCAGCAGACACCTGCCAGCAACATAACAGGCTTTTTTTGGTGACAGTTGTTTATTATGGAAATGGTGCAGAGGCCTTTAGTAGGCACTGCCCTCCAGTTCTAACAGCCATCCCAACAATGGACTCTGAGTCTCTATACTAAAGGCACTGTGCTAAGTTCTCTGCATAATATCATTTTATTTAATGTTCCCCATATCTCTCAAGGCAGATGTAATTGCACCCATTTCATGAATGAGGAAACCAAGGGTCAGAGAGGTAGGGAAACAGGCCCAAGTTGCCCACTAGTGAGCATCAGGTCAGGATTTGAGCCCAGGCTAGCAGTCAGTTTACCTCAATTGCTGGGTTGTAGCCCCTTCCCTGGTCCAGGCTCTTTCTCAACAAGACTGGTATTTGCATTGAAAGACGAAGATGTTACACACCCTGTTTGGGAGAAATGTGGTACAATATGGCTCATGGCAACATCTTAAGCTCTCTCTGATTTTGCTCCTGTCTTTGTCAAACAGAAAGTCTTCTCAGCTCACCATGTGGAATGTGGAGATTTATATTCAGTGCAAAGCATGCTTCTGCTAGCTATCTTCCAGTCTTCCTGAATTCCTCACTAAGCTCTCCAGGTACCTGCTCTCTGCCTTCTCCTCTCTTGAGAGGAGCAACTGCTTCATTCATCTCTGCTTCCTAGGACTCCAATCTGGTACCCAGCACATAATCAGACTGAGGAAGTGTACATCGATGGATTGATTCATTTACATAGAAATGGCTTCTTTCCCTTTGTCCTAATTAAAGCCAGGGCAAAGAAGCTTTCCTGACCTGGAGGACCCATTCATGCTATCAGTATAAACATTTAGGATACCTGTATCCCCCTACTTTCCCCAAATCAGGCAGATACCCCCTTGAGGTGAAGATGGTGTGCACTACTGCATAGATACAAAGGATGTCATGGGCTTCACCAACAAGTATATATCGGGGGCAGGAGTTTTGCACAGCAAGTTAAACCATTGCCCATATAGGTGCCAATTCAAGTCTCAATGGCTCCACTTCGGATCCAGCTCCCTAATAATGGCCTGAGAATATCAGAAGAATATGGTCCAAGTGCTTATGCCCTTGACATCCATGTGGGATTTCCAGATGAAGCTCCTGACTCCTAGCTTTGGCACCATATAGCACTACCATTGGGGTCATCTGGGAAGTAAACCAGTGAATGGAAGATTTCTCTCTCCTCTCCTCTCCTCTCCTCTCGGTCCCCCTCTCTTCCTCTCCTTTCCTCTGCTCTCTTCTCCCTCTTTCTCTCCCTCTCTTCTCCCTTTTTTCTCCTTCTCCCCCCTCTCTCTTCTTCTCTCTGCTACTCTGACCTTCAAAATGAATAAATACATTTTGTAAAAAGGAAAGATACATTGCATACATTCTGTTCCTTCCTCTGAGGATGCAGCAGTCAACACAACACAAATGAATCAGATCTCTGCTCCACGAAATTATAGTCGCTGAGGGAGACACAGACTTATCCAGTCATAGCACTTTGAATACCTAATTGCAAATGACAAAAGCACTAAGAACGGAAGAAGGTAGACAGATAACAAACAGAAATCATCAGTTCAAAAGGGTCAGAGAAGCCCTTCCAGGGGAGGCTTCAGGAGCAACTGGAAGAAGATACGTAGTAGGTGAAATGGGCAGAGTAGAGAATCTCAGCTCGTGCAAAGGCCCTGCGGAGACCTTAAGGTAAGTAGGAAGTCAGAGGCACAGCAGGGCCCTCCTGAGCTACTTTCAGGGTCTGTTCAGGATTGTGGGCCAGGATCTGGGAGATACCATGAAAGAGCTGAAGCAGTGTTGGAGGAGGGAACAGAACAATAGTGGGGGAGACTCTGGAAAGTTCACCAGGATGAGGGCAGGAAGCAGCTAAACAAACACAACAGAAGCCACCAGGAGAGCACTTCGAGGATACCATGGGAGATGAAGGGGGCTTGGACCACGCCACTGGTTGTCAGGGTTGGGAGGGACAAGAAGTATTTGAGAACCAGTTGGGAAATGAATAACCCTGGTGATAACATGGATGTCGGGATGTGGGGATGAAGCAGAAAGGGGCACGCAGGGAGCTGGTGAGCCAACTGTGAACACCACTGACAAGCTACTGAAAAGGGAGGCATAGAAGGCTGAACATGGGCTTAGGAGCACATGAGGAAGTGGGAGAGGTTGCATTAGGAGGGGTCAGGAAAAGTGAAAAGAGGGAGGGGATCAAGGGCACGGGGAGCTGGGCTGCTGTGGAGGGCTCACACTCACAGGAGGAAGTCGGGGGCCCTGCTACTGCATTGGTCCTGGTGTATGCTCTTACACCAGCAGCATCAGCATCCACAGGGAATCCATTAGAACTGTAGATTATAGGACCCTGGTCCAGACCTGGTGGATTCAAAACCCTGGGGCTGGGGCCCAGCACCTGTGTTTGCACAAGATTGTTACAGGAGGCCATTCTGAGGCATGCTCAACTTGCAGATCATGGCTGAGGTCATGGCTGTGTTCAACAGCAAACTGATCAGTGGCAGTGTCCTGATTCTGCATTTCCAGCTAGCTCCCAGGGGGACCTAGTGCTAGTTGAAATACTACAGAGTAGCAAGGTCCAAATCATTCACTTCCCTCAATCTAAATAGTTAAGAGGCTCTCCACCTGCTAGCTGGTGAAAAATGAGGTTGGTGGCACTCAGCATAAGGCCAAACCATCTTCACTCCAGCAACCTGAGAAAGGGTGCTCTCCTTAACCAAATTTCCTCCATGTGAAACACAGTACAGACATCCTGCTCAGCAGGGCTGGAAAATGCATGGAACTGATAAAAACAGACAGCCCCCATCCAACTACCCGGCTGCAGAAAGAGAAGTGTGGATTTGAATCCAGACATCACTGGATGTGTTTGCTGAAGCTCACTTTCAAGTTCTCCTCAAGCTATTTTTAAATGACGAGCGGGAGCTTGGAGTTGCTGCAGGGAAAGCATCTTTGTTTTTTCTTCTCTTTGGCTCAGAAGTAGAAGGAAGAAGAATGGAAGCCCCCTTGGCTGCCACAGAGGAAGCAAAAGCCACAAGGCAGCACATACATCTAGAGAGGCTCCAAGCAAAGTGAAAGGCGTGTGTCAAAGGGGGACAGCAGAGGGGAAGACAAACAATGCTAGGCGACACGATGCAGCTGAGTTTTAGCCAAATCGAGTTTAGCTTATGGACTCCACACTGTCACATTCCAGACATGAAATCTCCAACTAAGATAAAGCATTCGATCTCTCTCTTGGGATGAACTGAATCCTGAATACTCTTTCATGATGTTTAACAGTGACTGTGAAGTGGGTTTATTTGTTTGTTTGTCTGTTTAGGAAAAATGTGAAAAGTGGCAAGAATTGAATAAATAATTCAGACACTGAGTTGAAGTCTGTGGACTCTGGGCAGCTTGGTTTCATTTCTGTCTTACACTATTGTCTGCACTGGAAATGTGGAAGGAAAGCAATTTTTGCCCCTGGAAAAACAGTGTGTCAGCTCTCTTTGCCAGCTTTGGTGACACTAAAGGCATTGCAGTGTTAGCCCAACTGGAGCCAAGTGAAGCTTAAACACTCCTGCGCAGGCACCAACTGCCCAGTGCATCTGACACTCTCATTCCCCATTTCGCCTGCACTTCTCACTTGACAGTCTTTGCCCAGGTTCGTGCATTTTCCTGTGGTTCCCACACAGGCACACACATGGCTGTTTTAGCTGCACTGCTCAGCTGCTTGACACATAATAAAGGGATCCATTCCCAACTAAATCAAGCCTTCTGTTGAAGTGTTTTCCCTGGAAAATACAGCAGCTTCTAATGAAATAACTCAATGAGCAGCAGGAAGGAATAATGTGAAAATTAGAGCATCATTTCAACTTACACAGCACCCTTCTTGACAAGCAGCCCATGATCACTGATACACTTCAGAAAACCAAGCAGCAGCAACTTCCCACCAAGTTGTAGGGAAAAAAAAGAAAGAATGGAGGAAGGAAGACAGCAAGGCAAAAAATAGCCCCATGGTCCAAGTGTGGTTTCCAAAAGATTATTTCAAAAGAAACGACAACAGACACATAAGATGTCTCTATATTTATGGGGTTATATGTTATGTTTCGATATACATATACATCATATGATGTTTAACTAGGGTAAATAGATCTAACTCTTCAAAAATTTACCATTTCTTATAGTAAAAACATCCAGAACCACTATTTTATAATTTGTCTTTAATAGACAATTACAGTGTACCAAAATGAATGCAGTCACCATACTGTGCAGAACCCCAAACTTGCTGCTTGTCTGCAGCTCTAACCCTAGTAACTGTGAATCACCTCTTCCTTCCTCTTTCCCCTCTCACTCTCTTATACACTGAGCAGGAGTAAGGCAAGGCCATGTACCAGACAGCAAAGTCGTCCTCACGGAAGTGAGGGTGAGAAAAGCAATGGAAAATTAAAAGAAAGTGCAAAGAAGCAGAGAGTATGAGCTCGAGGGAGACATAACAGCTCTGCCAGGGACCTCTTCAGCCCTGCCTCTTCTCTGCAAGGAGGCACAGCATTTCCTGCTCAGCATCTTGGGGTGGCCCTCAAGATGGCTCCACCTACCCCAGAAAGATACAATGAACATGTCCAAAGCTGAAAACCACTGCATAGACAGCAAAGCAGCTCTCAAACAACACCAAGGACCCAACACTGCTCATACGGAGATTGGAAGTGTGAGAGCGTGGGCAAGTCCAAGCTACCAGCATCTACCCCCAAAGCTGCCTGCCTCAGCCCTTGCGTCCCAATGCCTGGTCTCCACAGCAGTCGGGTGGTTGTGACGGAATACTTTCCTTATGAAAAAGGATGGTGGCCCAAGACTATCTAACTTTCCCAAATATGACAGACCTGGAACATTCCAAGGAAACTAAATATTTATAAATATTTGAGAAATGGGACAGTTGCAGTACAACATAGTTATAATGTTTCCTTGAAGTGAGAGTGTTTTAATGCTTTCCTTTTTTTTTTAAAGCCAGCAACCCAACCTAAAGCCACACAGTCAGTCTTTGAAGAAGGAGCAACTTAGTCATCACTTGCCCATGAGAACTGGCTCCTCTGAGAACAGTCAGAGAAGAGCTGCTAGGAAGATCGCCTCAGGGAAGACCCTGCACAGCTGCCACCCAAAGCTAGCGGGAGTTCTGCAATGACTTCATGCCGACATGACCCAGTCATTCATGGGTACTCAAGGACTCGAGGGCCAGTAGCATCCTTGAAGAACATTTTTCTCCTTTGGCAGGTGTAGTTATTTAAAGGTAGGCATGACAGAACAAATACTAGACACCAGAACAGCCTACTTAAGGGAGGAGACAGGAGGAGCCACATGGGAAGTGGAAGCCTCTTGCCAGAAGCAGGCCCTGTGCTAGACCAGGGGCGGTCCTCCCAGCGGAGCTAGTGACATTTGAAGCTGTGAATTGGAGGAGGTTTAGCAGTATTCTTGGCGTCTCACCACGAGACATTCCCCCTGCTGGCAGCTGCAGCAACCCAAAGTGTCTCCAGACATCTCCCCACATCTCCCAGGAGAAAGGGCAGAGGCACAGGCTTACCGCTCCCCACTGCCTTAGACAACAGGCATAGAAACAAAACAAGTCACCAGGCAGGGATGGATCTGGGGGTGAGGAGTGGAGGTTAGGAGTGCAGAGGAAAGAGAAAAAGAAAGAAAACTAAGAAAGGTCAGGGGCTCTGAGAACAGCTTCTGGGCTTCTGTCAGTAAAATCAAACCCAACCTGCAGATCAAATCAGTGGGTAGTCATCCAACCCCAGCACTGTTCTGTGCTATGGGTCCCTTTGAAGGGAGCAACATGTTTTATAAGCAGGCCAAAGGGGCAGTGAAGCCTATTACAAAGGCAGTAAAGGCAGTGTCTTGCGGCTTAGAAGATAGCTTATCAAACTTACTTTAAGAATTCAAAGAGGTAGGGAAAAAAACCCAAATGCTACCCATGAATGCTCCCTTTTTGAAGCCTGAAGACTAACAAAACTTCCTGTCAACACAATGGGGCCTGAAGTTATTAAAGCAAAACGGAGCACCCCTTCTATTGTTTCTGCTTTTACTCCTCAGAGGAGTTTTCCTCTAGACACACATATAAACAACCTGGGATTGGTTCATGCTAACTGCATGGGGTTTGGCCCAGCGGCAGAAGTGGGAGCAGTTCAGACTAGAAAATGGTGGTGAAAGGGCAGAGATGCAAAAATACATGGGTTGAGGAAGAGCCTCTACCTGCTTCGGTCAACAGGGATGATCCGATTCTTCCGGCATTTGATATCAGCCACTGGACTGCCCCTGCCTTTCCCTCCCAACCCACCATGGGTGCCTTGAAGAGGGAGATGGAGGCAAGCTGGTGGGGCCCACCTGCTTGTTCTCTGTCTCGAGTCCAGTCAGCCACAGGAAAGTCAAGTGTACACAACAAAGGCTGTGGCAGAGTGCCTCCAAGGCACCAGGGCACTTAATAAAGACTACCTCAGTAAACACAGAAAACGTCTTGAGAAAACACAATTTTTCACACCTGGGTACCCCCTTTATTACAGACTCCAGTTTAACAATAACCCACCAGGCCCTGACTTTACCTCAGAAACAAACCTAACAGGGTGAACTTGTCAGACATATGCATACATCTACCCACCCCTGGCTCCTGGCTCCTGGCTCCTGGCTCCTGGCTCCTGGCTCCTGAGAGGGGAATCTCTGTTGTGTGTTCCAGATTCGGTTGTTTTGTTTTGTTTTGTTTTGTTTTATTTTGTTTTGTTTTGTTTTGTTTTGTTTTGTTGGGGGGTGGGGTGGGAGAGGTGGAGGAATCAGAGCTTCTTTAAACTTTTTTTTTTATTACATTGCATTATGTGACGCAGATTTATAGGTACTGGGATTCCCCCCACTCCTCCCCCAAAGCTTCTTTAAACTTTGTTTGCTTCTTTTGAAAGACACAGGCACAGAGATCTCCTATTTGCTGGTTTATTCCTCCAAATGCCAGGCACAGCCTGGGCAGTGGCAGGCCAGGCTAGGCCAAAATAGGATCTAGGAACTAAATGCAAGTTTCCCACATGGGTTGCTGGGACCCCTGTACTTGAGTTATCACTTGTTGTACGTTAGTAGACAGTTAGAATCAACACACAAGCTGAAGTACTCCACAAAATTCCCACTCTTTTAGCTTCACTTCCAAGGAAGATTGGGGACCTTAAGTCACACAGCCATTCATGACAACAGCAACATTACAGAGTCCTCGTTGCACTCCAGTTCAAACCATTGTACATTGACTAGCTCGTTAAATCCAAACTGAAGTCTTACCTGTAACTTTTGCAATTATAAATTACCTGTAACTATTTTTCTTCCTCCTCTACAAAATCTCCTAAATCCAGAAACATGCATAAAAATCACAGGCAATCACATACCACATACTTAGTTGGTGTCTGTGCTAGATTATAAAAATGGCACAGGGTTGCTGCAGTGGCTCCACAGGTTAATTCTCTGCCTCGCGGAAGTAGCATCCAACATGGGCACAGATTCTAACCCTAGCTGTTCCACTTGGCCCAGCTCCCTGCTTATACCCTGGGAAAGCAATGGGAAATGCTAAACCATTGCAGCCATTTGGGAAATGAACCAGCAGATGGAATCAATCAATCAATCAATCAATCAATCTCTCTCCCCTTCTATCCGTAAATCCACCTTTCAAATGAAAAATAAATAAATCTTAAAAAAAATAAAAATGGTCCCAATCATTCTCCTTCCAACATCACTACCACTTTGCAATGATACTCTGTATACTCTCACATAGTCTTGAATCTAGGTTTGGTTCTGTGGCTATCTTGGACATGACAATGCAACATATATAGTACTATCTATATCCTCAGCCTGCAACCCCAAAGTCTTGCACACTTCTGCTCACATGTTCAAAACCCTGGGATTCCCACAGGCAGCAGCCTCACTTGGTCCACTGGAAGGTAAGGGAACACTGCCAAGGCCAACTCACACGAACGAGTCTCAACTGACTTGCTGCCTGGCTGTATGGACACAAGGCCCAGGCTAGACCAACCACACACTAGATACGTATTTTTTGCTTTTAGCCACTAAGTCTTGGAGCAATTTGCTTCCTAGAAAAGGTGTAACATTCAGGGCATTAACCATACTTTCTTACCTGGTCATTCTCCAAGAGGGATGTGTGATATGCAGTGTTTCTAAGTTATGTTACTGCTCCACAAACTTACTGTCTTTCTCTTCCTCTCTTCTGTGTGTGTACACATATGTACATTCCAAGGAACACATGCTTAGGGAAAGACTGTTCTAAATCACTCATCACAGAAGTAACCAGCATTTGCTCATTTGTAGGTTTTATGAAAAACAGCTGCTTTTCCTTCATGTCCACTTACAGCATTTGCTGCTGTTCTGAGAATTGTTACCTTAATAGGAACCGTAACACGCAGTGTTACAGCAATGCAGGATGGCTGAGAAGCCCCCAAACACCCCTCTTCCTCCTTTGTTCCCGCTATGGGCTTCAAAGAACTATTTGAAAAGGCAAAATTAACAAGCAAGAATGTAATATTCTGGTCCTAGTAAAACAAGTCAGAGGTCCCCATATTGAAGCCTGTTCTGTAAACAGGTAAGGGTTTACTCTGAGTTTAAGGCTTCTGAGGTTAAGGCTTCATTCTGAGTCAAAATCAATAATCCGAAAAACAACAATAACAACAAAAATACCACCAAAATTCCAAGCAATGTATTGACTGCTTCAATATTCTCCAAAATTCTCCAAAAAGAACTTCCACACCAGAACTTCTCAGTATTCTGAGACATTCCTGGAAACTCACATTCTGACTTCACGTGCTTCCAACAGCTGGCTCTCCTTTCCCCGAGTTTGAACAAGCTCTTTTAGTGCTTCCCTGCTTCCGAAGAGCTCACGGGGACAGTGGCAAGGCGTTGTGGGTGTGATCAAGTTTCTCTTTCTCAATACTATGGAAAAGATCCAGGTGCAACTTTCCTACAAATGCCACAAAATAAATTAGAACATATATGACCCCAAATCTACATCTTTCTGGTATACCATTTAAATGGTTATTCAAAAACCACCTTGTAAACAATCAGTTATTTCCAAAAAGAGGTGCTGCCTGTGTCAAAGCAGACATCCAACAAGCCGGGACTACTTCAAAAGAGCTGTCAGTCAGGGGCTAAGGAGGACAAGTGCTTCTGCCTTGTGAGCTGAGCTCTCAAGCTTGGAGGTGTGGCTGTGCCTCTCTGCATAACCAAAGACTACTTTGGACTACAAATACAGAACGGATGATAAATGAAATCATTACAGTAAATAGTTATGCAAGCCATAATTTTCAATAAATGTTAGAATGAGGATGTTTGATGAGGAGGAATGGGATGTTTATACAACACTGAAATATCTTCCTGTCAGCTACGCTTGGTAATTAGAAGAGGACGAGGAGCAACTGCAAAGACATCACCTGAACTAAGTGATCAAACTTGACCTCGCCAATGACAGGTAATCCCAACATGGATCCCGGGAAAGAGCAAACCAATTACAGCACATATATAGAAGTCTGGCCCCAAGTGCAAAAATGTAATGTAAGTGTGAAAAACGTCAGAGAAACTAAAATTATAAGATATTTTATAAAATAACTGGCATGCTTGAAAAAATGTCAAGGTCATAAAAGACAAAGGAAGACTTGCAAACAGCTCTGACCTAAAGGAGATAAGAGGACAATGAAATAAGCGTGGGATACAGGACCCGATGGTGAACCACAAGAACAGGGATGCAAAGGGCATTATAGTTACCAAATTGGATTATGAACTAAGATAAAATTCTGAAGTCAAATTTTATCATATTTTCTGAGTTTAATAGATACACAGAATTAAGAAAGAGGAATACCTTGTTCTTAGGAAACACAGTTTCAAATGGCTCAGAATTTCATTTCTGTACAGAAAGGTGTATGCTTGTACACACATGTGCACAGAACATATGCGTGGGGATGGGGGAAGAAAACAAATAAAACTAAATCTTAACAACCAGGGAACGTCCAGGTAAAGGTATTTGGGAGCTCTCTGTATTGTTCCTGCACCTTTCCTACAAATTTGGACTTCAAAATGACAAGTTAAACAGACACCGAACCGTGACAACCCTGAACATAGAGGCTTTCTGTTGGGGAGCCAGGGTGAAACGAAGCAGCAATGCAGAACGGCCAGCCGTGTTCCTCGCAGCCACTGTTCTGCATGCTCCCAGACCAGACCCCCTCTTAGCCTTTCAGCAGGAACCTTTGTGGCCACAGGACCATGGTACTTGGAGATGCCGTGCGCTTCAAAACTCAGGAAACTGAAACCACTCCCAGCAGCAGCTCAATTCTTCTTGAACATTATCTTCCTGGGGCTTTTGCACTGTGGTGGTCGCAGCTTATAGTTTGTTTGCTGGCACTGTTAGGAAAGAAGGATGTGGTCATGCTTTTATTGAGTGGCGTGGGGAGCCAGCAGCTACCCGGGCATGGATGAACAGACCCCAGATGAGTCCTTGGGTGCTGGATGCCACCGTATCTGCACTGGCTTCCCCCTCTGGGTGTAGAGCCACTGAGTTCACCCTCTGGAGGACTGTCCTCCTTTCCACTGTGCCTCTCACAGCTGCTCCGAGCCTGTTTCCAAGTCTGCTCAGTGGTGAGGAGCCAAGCCAGCTGGACCCTAAACTGAGCCTGCTGACAGCCTAGCTAGTACCAGGGGCTTCCTGTGTGCTTCCCTGTCACCAGCTACAGCCAGCTTCGACCTGCGCAAGTACACTTGCCAGGGCAATGCTACTTAGGCCGCGGAAGTATCACAGCTCTCCCATAATCAGTAACCAAGGTGAGGGGCTTTTTAACAAGATTTCTCCCTCACCACTCCTTTCTCACCAACTCACAGGCAAAGTGATGGCCTCTGGTCCAAACAGTCACGTGCTGGCATAAACCTGACTTCTGGATGTGACCAGCATGGGGACTAGGAAAAAGATCTATTATAGTTTGTGGGGGTGGACTTGCTGGATTCTCTGGTAACTTTGACATGAATTATTTTAAGAAAAGACAGGAATGACTGGGGGACAGTGTCACAAGATGGGTCCCCACAGGCCAGCCACCAGAACTGCAATAGTTAACGCTCTGGATTCCTGACTGGACACTCCACAAAAGAAAGGTTTCCTGCCAAGAGGAGAGCCATACTGGCTCTGGATGAGGACTGGATGGAAATCCAGTCCGGGTTTTCCAGATGGCAGCACCAGGCTCTTTAGAACAGTGGCCACACCCAGGCAGTCAGCAGTTCCACCCTGGAGGGTTCCTAGCAGCTTCTCAAGGGCTCTGGGCTACTTTCTGAGCAAATGTATTGAGTTGCTACTGAAGGAAATTGAGGGTCTCACCCAGAACACCCCCTCCAGATAGGTTTATTTCAGATGCTATGACATCCACCAGACTCAACCTTGCATCCAAGGCCTGCTGGAACACCCCCAAGTTAGCTCCTGGACATCGTGCCTGTCTGCCAGGCCAGCAAGGTGGCTTGAAGGAGCCATTGCATTTCTCTGCTGCCAGGATGCCACGCTAATGTGAGCACTTGCTTCAGGTGACTCAGAAGTAGCACACAGGGAGCTGCAAAGAGTGACCTGAAAATGCCACTGACCACAGTGCACCGCACCACTTGAGTGGCCCTCCAGGGTGACATGGTCGTGGCCTAGAGCTGGCTCTGCCTTCTGAGCCTGGACTCCCCCGACAGACCCCAATGGAGCAGAGGCCCACATATCCTGATTGTGAAAAATCCCAGTTAAGGGCTTGAGCAAGCAGGCTGCCCTCTTTTGCCAAACTAAACTGTAGCAGAGAGAGAATTATCCCGAGAATTGGAGCTAAACCCTGATTTGCCAAGGTTATTAGGCAAAATTGAAGAGTATTTCTTAGTCTTTCACTTTGCTTCAGCTCTGGCGCCCTGGCCTTTGTCACCTTGATCATTAAAACACAGCACCAGCAAATCAAAATGCATTCATTTTTGCAGAACGAATGGGCAAATGAATGAATGCCTAAATGGAGAAAAATTAAGCCAGGAAAAACAGCATCTCGCCCAAGGAAGCACTTCTGGAAATGCGGAACACATCCGAGGCAATAAATAGTTGCAGAAAATGGAGGGTGTGGTGGGCAGGGGGCCAAGAAAGGAACTCACTGGAGATCTGAGTGCCAAGAAGAGAGAACCACGAGAGCTCAGTTTTCAATTCTGCAAGGTGTGCCAGGTCACAGTAACAAGCAGAGGAGTCTAGAACTGCCCCTGCCATTCCTCTACCAAAACTCTTTGGGTCAGGGCTTTTCCATTCGCACCTCTTCCCACAAACCGCCCCTGGGGAGGCCCACACTGGGGCTCTGCTGCAGGGGCCGAGATTAGGTGACACAGCTCTGCTGTGGCAAAGGAAGTGTCTGTACCCCATGGACTGGATGGTGCTGTTCCTGTGGGCTGGGCGTTCTAGGCTCTGGCCAGCAGGCAGACTGGCACACAGGTTTCCGAGCTGGTGGCTGGGGTTCCCACAGAGAGCCCCTCTCTCTAATGAGCTCCCCCAGCGGCTGCTGCTGCTAGTCTCCTGCACCCCACTTTGCAAAACCAGCAAATCAAAGGGCAGAAAGTACACATTGCAATTCAAGCAACCAAGGCACTGTCCACTCCTAGCCTCTTCCCCATTTTGAGGTCCTACTTTCAATTAAGAAGGGGAGGTCCTGTTAGCCAAATGTCACCTCAGGAATGCTGGCACTACATAGGAGGGAGAGAAATGTGTTTCTGTTTTCCAGCCATTCTTTGGGAAAACTCTTCACAAATTGCTCATTTCCTCCCATCCACTCAGTCCCTCTCTCCCACAAGTCCTCTAGGCATGACACCAAGCTTGGTACCCAGCAAACAGCACTCCAGCCCAACTAAAGGGCCACGACTCTAGAAGGAATTCCTAAAAGGGAAAAAAACGCTTCAGATCCAGAAATTTTCCTTTCTGTCCAAATAGAACGTGACCAATTCATGCTATCCTCAGAGCCAACCCCAAATCCCTATGGAGCTAGCTTTCTTGGCAGCCAGCAAAATGATCACTGTGCTTTCCTTAGCCACTCTTAGATCTTAATCACTCGGAGATATTCCTACTTTCCATGTTGAGGGAATGAAAACAAAAATTAAAAACAAACAAACAAAAAAAACCTCTTTACAACCGCACAGAAATCAGAATTCACAGATGGCATTTTAGCCGTCTCCTGGCCTAATTTTTCACGGACCTTTGCAAAATTGCTATATAGGGTACACTCAGTGGGTGCAGCCATGGTTCAAATGTCTACACAGATAAGGTTTCCCATACATTCAGAAATGTCACATGGAACTAACCCTAACGTATGCATCATATGCAAAAATTAGGAAAGATCAGGAAATAGTTCCTGGAAAAAAATGCATGTCTTGACGCGTGTTTATTAAGTCATTAAACACACCATCACCAAACATGCAGCTAGTGGTGGGGGAGATGAGGAATAGAGGGACTCAGAGCCAAAGAACTTAGCACATCTTCCACTTCTCAAGAGAACTCGCCCCAAGGATGTGGTTCCACAGGGTTGTCCGTTACCACAAGGAAGCAGGACTAATCACCAGGAACAAGTGATCACAGCTCTAGAAGCCAGCTGTCATGTCCCTCCCTGACACCTCCTGTACTTCAGTGAGCCCTAAATACAACACACTGGAACATTAGAACATTCGAGGGGCAGATAGATTGTGTGTGTGTGTGTGCGCGCGCACGCATGCGTGCTCCTCTGTACAGTCCCACTGGCCCAGGTCTCCTGCTTTAAGGCCCTGGGAAGCCAAGGAAATGCTACTGTCCTTGCTTCTAAACAGCCTGCTCACTCATGCTATAAACTCAAATGGACAGCAAAACAATGAGAAGACGCATTTCCACATCACTCCTTGTCTTCTGTTCATTCATTCTTGTTTTGGTTGTTTTATCATGTGAGCCCCCTCCCCTCCCCCCCAGTATACGTTGACACTGTATACTGGAGAAGGAAGTGCAGCGTAAAGGAAACCCACAGGCTGTTTCTGCCATCAGGCCCTGAGAAGTCGAGGAAAACCAAAAGCTGCATTTATTACTCATAGCCTAGACTATTGCTAAACACAATCATATTCAATAGCACAGTGTGGCTTTTACAAGCATTTCTTCACTGTCCAACCTGTTAAAACAGCAGGTTTTTCCAGGAGGTGTTGGTACAGGGCAGGAAGCTACAGAGTGAAGACAACAATAATCATTTATCTAGCACTTACTAGCACCTGGTCAGAATTTAGGTGCAAAGCTTAGATCCTCACCTGCTGCTCACCCAGTCAGCACATCAAATGCCTATAAGAGTGAGAAAATCAAGCCCTGGACAAAGAAACGCTTGTAAAGGCAACATTGCTGAGAAAAGAAGTCAAATTCTGAACCTAGATTTCAGTGGGCTCAGAAGCCCATTCTTTTACACAGAGGGTCTCAGCGTTTGCATTAGAACCAGCTATTTCCAGGCTACACCTGGTGGCAACTCAATCAGCATCTTGCGAGTGGGGTTGGAAGGAGCTAGACTTGTTTTCACACTAATGCAAGTGGCTATTGTGTGCAGCCAAATTGGACAACTAATGCTCCCAACCAGCACTCTTGACTGCCCCTTCAGAAAACACAGAGCAGGTGGTTGGGTGGGCCTACCCTAACGCTTTGTCTCAGTGGAGAGCAAACAGACATCTTTCAGCAGATGTAAAAATTTGGGAAGGGCCAACGCAGAAGCCTGCCAGCCAGGAGTTATTACCACAATACACCATGAGGGCTCTGGCTTGCTCTGTTCAGAGGAAAAGTGAACTCCAGTGGAACAACTGGGGCAGGTGTGGGAAGAGAAGCAGACCGTGATAGTCACAATACAACCTTGGCTGTAGCTGGATCATTAGGCAGATGTGAGTTTGTGACTCTCTGCAGTACAGCGTCCTTTGCTTCTGTGGAGGATTATATTATTGTTCTCACCTTGACACCTACAGAAAGCTGATGTGTCCCCACCCCTAATCTGCTGCACTGAGTTGGTTTGATCACATGAGTTGCTATGCCCAATGAAGTGTGAGCAGAAGTATTGTAGGTCATTTCTGAAACATAAGCATCCAAATCCAGTGTGTGCTTTGCCACTCTCTCTCCCTGAACACCCTTGAAGATTAGTCTTCTAGGCAGAGAATGAGCCCATCGGCTTCAGTCTGGAGTGAAGTTGACACAAAGGAGAGTTACAGTGGCCTTGGGACAAAAGTGCCTCTAAAGCAACAATTCAACTTCTGCTGGAAGCCACCTTGATTGGTGGGTTATGTTTTCACGAGCCCTATTATGACTAGTTCATGCACCCACAATCAAACTACTGTGATTACATCTATGCTGAAGATAATATGAGTGGGACACACCAGCGCAGTGCCTTCTCTAAGAAACGTTGCTCAGAAAGGAGCGATGGAGACCCCTAGTACCTATCACCTTCTCCTGAACACTTTAAATCCTTTCTGTGACCAGAAAGGGTCTAATTGAAATTAAGTTAAAATAAATGGATTTTTTTTCTCTTACCGGTATATTAAAAAACAAAGAGCATTTTAAATTAGACACCTAAATGCTATATTTATCTCTCTATGGTCCTTTAATTTTCCACCAAAGAAGGGAAGGCCCTTGGCTTTCACCCTAATACTGACAGCCTGGTATAAAAGAAAATTTGAAGGCATATGGCAGCCTTACTTGACATCCCACCCTAAAAGCAAAGCCTAAGGCAGAATGAAGAAGAAGAATACAATGTTCTTTCCTATGTTGTTTCCTAATATTGTTTCCTAAAGTTGATCTAATGCTAGGTGATCTACTATAGTATTCAAAGACACAGAAATTACAGATCATTTAATCTACTGCTTCTCAAGCTGGTCCAAACATAACAGATTCTGATTTAATTTGTCTGAAAGTAGACCTGAGCATCAGCATTTAAAAAAACTCCTCCCCATTTACTCTGAGGCGCACACCAGGTTAAAATCTAATGTCACTTTTCTTTCTGATTGCAAAGGCCCAAAGGTATGGAAGTCACATGGCTACTTAATGTCAAAGCCCCAAACTAAAACCTTTGATCCATGATTTTCTCAGTAATTACAAATGCTTTTCTGGAAGAAACAACTGCTCCAATGATTTAATTAACAGAAGTCTGACAATATTGATTGCTAATGTTCTCATTGGTCTGTTTGAGTGCTCAGGGATCTCCCTGTGCCTGTTACTTGGCAGTCAGAAATTGCTGTCTCCCACTAGACAAATAGACAAAAGGCACCTGTTCTTCCAGGTTTGAAAACAACCCTCTACTAAGTTAAGCCATTGCCTTTCATGAAGCTTGATGCAGTTATTAGACAACTGTGAGAGCTTTGGTGAAGTTTTGAGCTAGGTGTACAATAAACATTTTTGCTCTTTAAGTTATAGATCCATATATTCCTGGTGCTGGGTTAGCAGGAGTGTGTGTGGTGTGTGTGTGTGTATGTGTGTATCGGTCTGTGTGTGTAAGGGCCAGGATAGCAGGTATAAGAATGCTGAAATGTCGGTCAGACAGAGGACAGTATACACAGGCACAAAATCAAATATATCCCTCCATCTCTACACCTGTATTGAACCCTCAATCCAATAAATTGAGTGCACTGAAAACAAAGATGGTAGGGGGTATCTGTGTGTGTGTAACTTCAACCTCGTATTTATTGGCACTTAGAGGAAAGATATAAGTGTGCAAATGAGGGTGTAAATGCTTGGGTCCACTTGGCCTACCCCTGAACAGAAGCACGACAGAACGCTGTCAAAACATGAAGAAACACTGAGGAATTTCTTGTAACTTAAGCTAAAGTTGAAGAAATTACCCCCGTCTTTCAGAAATCTCCAAAGTTCTCAAAGCCTAAAAGTTCTGACCAAATATCAGCAAAGCATATATTCTTCAGTGCAGCAGCCATGTGCCACTTTCAGCTTTTAAGCACTTGAAACTCGGCTACCCCAAACTGACATGTCCTGTAAATATAAACTATACATCAGATTTCATGGCTCGATGGCTAAATCCTCACCTTGCAAGTGCCACGATCCCCTATGGGCACTGGTTTGTATCCCGGCTGTTCCACTTCCCATCTAGCTCCCTGCTTGTGGTCTGGGTAAGCAGCAGAGGATGGGCCATATCCTTGGGACCTGCAACTGCACAGAAGACCCAGGAGAAGCTCCTGGTTCCCAGCTTCAGCTTGGCTCAGCTCTAGTCACTGTGGCCATTTGGGGAGTGAGCCAGCAGATGGAAAATCTTTATCTCTGCCTTTCCTTCTCTCTGTAAATCTGATTTGCATTTCCAATAGAAAATAAGAAATAAATATTTTTAAATAATCTCATCATTCATTACATTTGATTCAAGTTGGAGACAAAAAATTATTGATTTCCTTTGAGAAAGTTAAGAACCTAGATTGTGCAGTTTCTAACTGGAATTTGGTCACTGATTATCCTCGGTATTGACATCATCTCCAAAAATGATAACAATCAAACTTCTACCTCATAGGATTCTAGTCTGAGTTAAACAAACAAAACAAATGCATAATTCTTACACTAGCACCTGTCAGGTTTGAATACTCAATAGATGGTGGGTATTACAACTAGCCAAACCATGCTGTCACCTCAATACCTTAACTATTTTAAAAGATCTTAAGGGACTGGCACTGTGGCTTAGCCTCTGCCTGAGATGCCAGTATCCCATATGGGTACCAGTTCAAGTCCTGGTTACTCCACTTCTTTAAGATTTATTTATATTTAATTTTATTTTCATTGGAAAGTCAGGTATATAGAGAAAAGGAGAAACAGGCAGAAAGATCTTCCACCCACTGGTTCACTTCCAAAGTGGCCACAATGGCCAGAGCTGAGCTAGTCCAAAGCCAGGAGCCAGGAACTTCTGCGTCTTCCACATGGGTGCAGGGTCCCAAGGCTTTGGGCCGTCCTTGACTGCCTTCCAGGCCACAAGCTGGGAGCTGGATGGGAAGTGGAGCTGCCAGGACACAACCTAGAGGCTATATGGGGATCCTGGCACATGCAAGGCAAGGATTTAGCCACTGAGCCATTGCATCATGCCCTACTCTATTTCTGATCCAATTTCCTGCTAACGGCCTGAGAATGCAGTGGAGGAGTGTTCAACTGCTTGGTCCCCTGCCCTTCTGTGAATACCCAGAAGAACATCCTGATTCCTGGCTTTGCACCTGCTCAGTTCTGGCTGTTGTGGCCATCAGGGAAGTGAACAGTGAATGGAAGGTCTCAGCATCTCCCTTCTCTCTCTATAACCCTGCCTTTCAAATATGAGTAAATATTAAAAAAAACAATGCATGGCCCTGAGCAGTAGCCTAGTGGCTAAAGCCCTCACCTTGAATGCCTGGGATCCCATATGGACACCAGTTCATGTTCTGGTTGCTCTACTTCCCTTCCAGCTCCTTGTGGGCTGTGAAAGCAGTCAAGGATGACCCAAAGTCTTGGGACACTGCACCCATGTGGAAGACCTGGAAGAAGCTCCTGGCTCCTGGCTTCAGATCAGCTCAGCTCTGGCCATTGTAGCCATTTGGTGAGTGAACCAGTGGGTTGAAGATCTTTCTGTCTCTCCTTCTCTATCTGTAATTTTGATTTTCCAATAAAAATAAGTAATTTTTTAAAAAATAAACAAATTCTTAAAAAAAGAAAAGAATCCTAGGAGGATTTCTAGATTTCAATGGGCTAGAAATGAAGAAAGTTCCACAAATATACCACATATAAAACAATTTTAGTAATATATGCTAAGATATTAGCTAGCACTTAAAACATCCTGTTTTGTACTTTATCTGAACAAATCTTACTCTTGCAAAATAGATTCATAACGCAGTTATGTATGAATCACCCTCTTTTGCTACATGAATGGCCAGTTTTCAAGGAGGCAAGGTGCAATGGACTACTCCCAGGTTAAAATGAAACTAAGCACCCCTAGCCCTTCTGTCATGATTTAGAAGATATTCCCAGACTTTTCAGTAAGCAAGCATCAGTAACAAATGAAACATAGAAGGACCGGTCCCGGCATTGTCCCAGGTGATAAATGGGACTCACTTTCACTTCATCATGGACGTGTCAGCTGGGTAATAAATACTGAGGATGTTTGACAAAGAATCTACACACACTGACAGGAAAAGTCCATTTCTGCATCTTCAAACTTGTGTTATTTGCTCTAACTCCACAAGGGCCCTTAATCTCTAGGAGAACTTGAGCTGCCCTGATTTACCGACCAACTCTAGGAGGCTGGGCAAAGTATCTTTCGTAGTCTGCTGGAAGCCCCATGCTCCACAGTCCCAGCCCTGAGAAGCTGCTGGGCAGCCCCCGTGCATGCTTCTGCTTACCCAGAGGACAGTCACTCCTAGGCCCACCCAGATGAGAAGAAACCACGGAAAATCATGACCAAGGAAATGGCCCCATCCATGCAGCAGACGCTGGAGAAATTTCCTGTGGGTTAAACCAGGGTCAGTCAACCTTGGCACTCCCAATACTTGCAGCAGAATAATTCTTTATGGTGAAGCTGCCTGTCCTCTGGCAAGTTTAGCAGCAGCCCTGGCCTCCACCCACCTGATGCCAGAGACTGCTTCTCCCAGTTATAATGTCCAGTCTTCTCAAGCATTGCCTAAAGTCTCAATGGTCTCCAGATGAAATCCACTGGTCTAAACCAGTGAGTTTCCAACCTCAAGTGTACATAGGCATCACCCCCAAAATGTTGTAATTCCGATGCTCTGGGGTGGAGTCCAAGAAGCTATGCTGGCAGGGAGCTCCCTCGGCGGGCGGGGGGAGGAGGGTGGTAGTTCTGATGTGGGTGGTCTGAAGTCCGCATTCTAAAAATACTGATCTTGCAGCCCACATGCACACCCAGGTCAATATCAAGGCCACAGTCAGAGCGAACTTGAAACCGAAGCAGAACCAGTGAAACAAATGAATCATATGATATGTAAGCTGCTTGATTATGTAGAAGTACACGTGGGAGAAATCAGGTATTGAGATGAAAGAAGTTGTAGAATAGAAAAGAACCCATTTGTGACCTACCATGGGAAATTAAGAAGGAGCTGAGCTCATGCTGTAATTTTACCTCCTGGGAAGCACTGAATGTTGGCAAATAATATAGCTTGCAAAGCTCCACGTTAATCTTTATGCATATATATAATGAAAGAGTTGAACACTTAGAGAATTCTGCATCATCTTATAAAAATCTTGACATTTGATTTGAGGTTTATGCCACTTCCAAAACCTGCACATGAGTGACCACAGTTCTCAGGATCTGTAAAATGGGGTCTCAGACCTCAGGTAACTTGAAAGAATGAGGTTTGGGGAATAAAGCCTTCTGCAGGCCTTTTTTGGCTTGACATGCCATAATCAGTCTCTAAGCAAGTGTGTGGGTGTGAAGGAGCTTGTGCCTAGCCTATCAGCTTTGTTCAAGAAAAAGTCTGTGTCTAGTATTGTGGTACAGTGGGTTAAGCAGCTGCTTGTGATGCTGGTATCCCATATAGGCACCAGCTGGAGTCCCAGCTGCTTCACTTCTGATCCCGCTCTCTGTTAATGTACCTGGGAAAGCAATGTATGATGATGCAAATATTTGAGCCCCCACCACACAAATGGGAGACCAGGAAGAAGATCCGGGCTCCTGGTTTCAGCCTGTCCCAGCCTTGTATAGTCCATTTTGAGAATGAATCAATGCATGGAAGAGCTATCTCTTTCTTTTTCTCCTCCTCCTCCTTCTTTCTCTTTCTCCCACCTCCCTCTGCCTTTCAAATAAAACTGATAAAACTTTTTTAAAACACAAAAATCCAATTAAAAACTAAAGCCACTATGAAGTTGCCATACATGGGTATCTTAGTTTAGGTTTAGAAGCAAGTCCAATAATAAGGAGGGGGCCAATGAGATAGCAACAATTCCACTATAACACTTGTTTGGAAAATGCAAATTTGTTCCAACATGATTGATGTATTAGAGAATGATTTGGGCATCACATGAATTTCACATTTGCTTATGTGCAACTCTGTCTGCAAGAAACAAGATGTGAATACTGAAAAATGCACCCAGCTGAATCAAGCCACATTCCCAAAATGTACACATGTGCATGCATCTAGAACGCCTACTAGCTACCTCAATTTACCTTGGGCGCCACAGCAATTCCTATCTGGTATTACAACTTTGCATCTGGGTGCTGGTCCTCTTTCCCCCGTTGCATGGTAGGTCACAAGCTGCCCCAACCTCTGCAAGCTACTGGGAGGGCTTCGTTCAGGTGAAGTGGCCATATTTATTACAGCATTCGTACATTTTTCAAACCGTGCAATATGTGTTAAATTACACTACAAGTTGCATTAGATTCCTTCTCATGTTTCATGTTGCTAAGTTTTTCAGTGTTGTTCCTCTAATCCTATTACCCCACAGCCCTGTGGTTTTTATTGCATAATTTTGCACAGCATGGCGATTTTAAGAAGTCATTTGTTAGAGAGCCAGGGAAATGCTACTCATGAGATGCAGAGGTAAGGAAGTGATCCAGGAAGGAAAGGAAGCCCAGAAGGAGTCCATTGTCAAGCACATTACTACTGTGGATGACAACAGTTTAATCTCACTGGGAAATGGTTCAGAAAATGGCTCAGGTTCAAGAAATGGAGCTGAGATGCTTCCACCTTAACTATTCTGGAGTCTTGGCTGAGGGCTGTTCCTGGGAGTGTTCATTCCAAACCGTTGAGTCCTCAAGAAGGCAAGGAGATATGGTTACTGGTGGACAGAAATGCCTCTGGGGCACAGTGAAGTGGTAAGACCCAAGGGACAGGAGTCATCGCCCTAGCAGCATGTGCCACCAGAGCAAAAGAAGATTCTTGCAGGGTCTGGAATTGTACATTTCGAAGTATCTTCCTACAAACCACTCTTTTCCAAGTTGTCTGATCCTAGGCATCATGAGATTTGTTACAGACTCCAAGGACCCATCCCTCATCTACAGAACCAAATTTTCCAGAGGAGAAAAACATTAGATACTCCTACTGCCACCCTCCAAAGGTGTCTGTTTCATCTGGCCAGCCTGGGAAGCACTGGCAGTCTCCTTGTCTGGCCAGATTCTGCTCTCCTGGCCTCCAAAGTTCCTAGGCTGAGCCACGAGGACTGAAGAGTGACTAGAATCACTGTGGCAGAGAGCTAAGGAGGTTCTCAGTTCCTCCAGGCCCCACTGCAGTCACTCTAAAAACAGATAGCAAGCCAGCTGTGGTCATTTGTCTCTTTCTTTAATCTTTGATGGCAGTAAGTGGCTTACGGCGAGTTTGAGGGGCCAGATAGACAGGCCAAGGTCATATCCTGCCCACCCACAAATAAGGTCACTTAAGGTCCGAGAATAGCTTCTCTCCTCTTGAGATAACTCCCTTCAGGAAATTGCTGTGCATTTAATCTGCAAGAGTTTAAAGTCAGGCAATCCAACCTTACCACCCACAGCCAAACACAGAACGAGAATTCTGCAGCCAGCCAGGCCATCTGCAACCAGGGTCAAACTTTTGTGCATTGATCTAAATTCCCTCTTTCCCCTTAATCCAAAATATGGCTCACTTCTGAACCTGGTAAACCTAATAAACTCCTCATTTACAAAACTGAATGAAACAAGTTGATGGAGAATGTTGCTCTAGAGTTGATGAGCAAATTCACCAAGTCTTCAGTGAAATTGGCTGTAGAAACTTTAATGGCTACGTTAAAAAAATCACACAGAAATAAAACATCAAAGTACCAAGGCTGGAGTTTATTTTGACATGCAAGAGTGTATGAATCAGAAGGATGGAATGAGTTCTCATGACTAGAGGCAAGTGGAAAGATTGGCCACATAGGCTCCAATGGGAAAATCCAAATAGTTTCACCACTCAATTAAGAATTGCATTACTTGGGGCCCGGCGGCATAGCCTAACAGCTAAAGTCCTCACCTTGAAAGCCCCGGGATCCCATATGGGCGCCGGTTCTAATCCCGGCGGCTCCACTTCCCATCCAGCTCCCTGCTTGTGGCCTGGGAAAGCAGTCGAGGACGGCCGAGGGCTTTGGGACCCTGAACCCACATGGGAGACCCGGAAGAGGTTCCTGGTTCCCGGCATCGGATTGGCGCGCACCGGCCCGTTGCGGCTCACTTGGGGAGTGAATCATCGGATGGAGGATCTTCCTCTCTGTCTCTCCTCCTCTCTGTATATCCGGCTTTCCAATAACAATAAATCTTTAAAAAACAAAAAAAGAATTGCACTACTTAAGTACGACATCAGCAGCTGCTATAGAAACAATGGGGTCCTTGGATACCATTTGTATTAGCCATGTGAGGAAGCCATGCTTTCTCCATTGCTCATTACCAGCAGCTCACATTGAAACTGTCTATGTGACATGCTCTGAGCAATACAGCAACAGAAGAAGCAGGTATCTGCAGACCACACTGATGAATGTGACTTCAACTGGGAGGCTGTGCAAAGACTGTGTGCAATGCTTGGGGAGAAGTATGGTGGGATCAGCCCTTCAATGGAAGGCAAAATTCTAAGTCCAGCTCTGGCTCTCCACGGGGTGTCTTTCATTTCCAGAGGCCTCCCCTACTGAAGGGTGATGTCTCCTTTGAACTGGGACAAAGAAGGTGCTTGAAAGGAGAGAAAAATAACAAAGCCTAATTAAAGTCAGAGATAAGATCACCAGGGGCCTGAGACAAGTTTTGAAACAGACCTGGAACTAAGGGACTTTATGATGTGTCCTGAGGAACAAATGCTGGAGAGGAGTCACTGTAAGCTGGATTGAATCTGCTGTGTGAGCACCACAGAGATGCTGAAATTGGTGCTGTTCTTATTTTGGCACGGTTGCCGTAAAATAGCATTTCTTTACTACAACTGACATTTTATTTAAAGTACACAGCTTGCATGAGCCTGTTTCCTAACCACTTCTGATTGTTGATTGGAGAGACAGCAGAGCTCAGCAGAAACACCAGAGCAGATGGATAAGCCCTGGGTATCTATATTTCAGCTTTGTGACCCTAAGTAAGCTCCTTAACCTGACTGTGAACCTATCTTAACCTGTTCCAAGTTTGTTCACTTGCAGAATTGAGATGGAAATTATAAAGCAGGCCCTTCCTGCCTCAGGTAGTTATTATATTATAAAAGTAATATAAAAATTCTGTATAAAAATCTTTTGTAACAGTAACAAGTCACGGAGATGCAACATTGTTTTTTGTATTATCAGAAGTTTAGGAATCAAGAATAATGCCTTCCTAAAACACCATTTGTTGGACAGCAGCGCTTTTAAAAGGATTCTACTTTAACTTCTTCCTGTCAAGTGCTAAACAGATTGCGTTCAGTTCCCTAAGAATGTTGCCTGACTGTACTGTAATGGGCAACCAAAAAAAAAAAGCATCACATGGTGGTTACAAAAAGGTTCTGGGTTTCAATCCTACCTCTAACTTTGGTTAACACATGGCACCTTAATGTATCCGATTTCCTTCGCACAACTACCCTCCAAAATTTTGCTTTACCCTCCTCCCTCGTGAGAACTGGTACTCAAACAAATGCACATACACATATGTTCATACAGAACTATTAACCATCAGCTAACAGGTGGGAAAAGTCCAAAGGTATATCAATGAATGAAAAAAGATGCTCTATCCATAGACTGGCATGTTATTCAGCCTTAAAAAGGAATTAAGTACTAACATGCTGTACTGTGAATGAACCTTAAAACATTATGTTAACCACAAGAGAAAGACTATTATATGATTCTAAGTGCATGCAGCATTCAAAATAGGCAAATCTATAGGGGCAAAAAGCCCCTATAGGGGAATGACAGAGGCAGACTGGCTTATGGGATACAGATGGTGCCATGGTGTACCAGGCTAAGCTTCTACCGTGGTGCTGGCATCCTATATGGGCACCGGTTTGAGACCCAGCTGCTTCACTCCTGATCTAGCTCCCTGCTTATGGACTGGGAAAACAGCACAAGATGGACTCCCATACCCACATGCTAGACCTGGAAGAAACTCCTGGATCCTGGTTTCAGACTGGCCTGGCTCTGGCCAATGTGGTCATCTGGGAACTGAACCAATAGAAAGAGAATTTCTCTCTCCTTCTCTCTCTGCAATTCTATCTTTTAAATAAAAACAAATCTAAAAAAGTAATAATAAGTGGGTATGGGATTTCTTCTTAGGTGATGAAAACGCTTTGGTACTAGACAGAAATGATGGGCTACACACCATTATCAATGTACTAAATAAGAGTTATTCACCTTAAGAATGCTTAATTTTATGTTATGCGAATTTCACCTCAAATGTATTCAATAATGAGTAATATTAGTAACACCCTCAAGCTTGCCATGAGGATGTAATGAGTAGAGAAAATGGGTAAAATGCTTAGCACTGTGCCTGGCATAGAGCTCACACCCAAGGGATGCTGACCTTTATCTTGCCTGCATCTTACAGAGAAACAAGATGAAACACCAAAGCCACATTGTGAGAGATGAACTGGATCAAGGCAGAATGTAATTCTTGGCTCCTAATAAAAAGGGTTAATCTAACTTATGCTCTAAAGACAAATGAACACACCCTGTTTCCTCACCTAATGAGTCCAAAGCCTCTCTAGTCGTTTCATCTATGTCTTGGGCAATGTGCCATTTAGAGAGGTGACCAGACATCTCAAGTAAATCACCACGAGAGCAGGCCAGTTCCTTGCTGAAAATCCTCAGTCACAGCTGAATTAAAAGGAGCAACTGTATTTTACACTCTGAAAGGGAAAACCCTTTCTGGCAAGAAGCACAGAGACTCCCCAGAGGCAAAAGTTTCTGAAGATTTTAAAAACACACCTGGGATGTCTTGCCAGTCCTCATTTTTTTCACTTTGATCTTCATTATAGTGTGGTGAGGTGTGGTTGTAGGTATTTGTAATTTTCCAGCTCAAGGCAAAAAATCCAGCACAAGTGAAAAAATACAAAAGGTGTGACAGACAAGTTCAAGTTCACAGCCACAATAGAGAAGATCTCATCATATAAATACCCCAGATGTCAAAACAGCAATAACATCATTTCCTCACTCATTCGACAATTGTTAATGATCCACGAACTCAAGTACCCATTTCTGAAGCCTAAGAAACATGGCATGTACAGAAGTCATCTTTTACAAAGCAGAGGGTAGAGATTTCAGTCAGGTATTTGCTTCTTGGCTATTTTGATCTTTTTTGCTTTAGAAAAAAAATGTTTAATAAGACTAACTAGTGGAATCATAAAAACCAGACTCAAGCTGAAGAAAAAGATCCAACTATAAAAGTATCTTAAAAGTAGTCTCTTCAAACTGTCCTATCATAATATGTTTAGTCATTTAATTCATTTGGTGTTTTTCCAGCCCTAAGTATAGTCAGGGGGAGACACATCACAGATTTATATACATGAAAGAGGCGAACCTACATGACAAGGTAAATTTCTAACTAGAAGCTAGCTGCAAAAGAGTCTGGGAAATGTAGTAACTAGCTTGCCAACCATTCTAGTACAGGACAGGAAGGCATGCTAGAAGAAAGTAAGACAGATGCCAGATACCAATCCATTACTTTGTTAAAAATTAGAAAAAAATTTCTGTTGTTTCTCTCTCACTCACTCTCCAGGAATTACTAAGTCACAGGAGAGAAAAAAGATTCAAAAGCCTCTGAGATTTCACTAGTACTATCAATTGAAGTGCTAGTGATCTCTGTAATATTCCCAACTTCCAGGCAAACATATTTGTAAGAATAATAGATGAAAGATGACCCTGTTGATGCTACTTCTAGAACTGGATACTTTGTAGATACAAGGTGACAAAGTTCTTCCTTGGCTATAAGTTGAATTTCACACATGGTTTTTATTTCTACAACTTCTACTTCTAATTAAGTGAAATCCACAAATGGATGATTTTGCTGAGAGTCAGATATGAAATAATTCTGGACGTGAGAACTGAATTGAACAATAAAGAGGAAAGCACCTGAGGTATTCCCAGAACATCAATGGAGGCGGCTTGGGAGAACAAGAAAAAAAAGCCCACATCCAACCATCTTCCCACATCAGTCCTGGTTCCACACCCCCCCTCTCTTACTTACACACACACACACACACACACACCCCTACTCACTATTTTACTCTCACTCACTGGAGAAACAATAGGATTTGATGAAAAAGATTAAATCTTGAGTCATGAAACCTGTTTTTGATTCTCTATTGTCTTTGGCAGTCACTTTCCTTCTCTGACCTTCAGCTGCTCATGTGTAAAAGAATGCTGATTCCCAACATCACTCATTAAGCAGATGGAGAAAATGAAATCTTGGTTCTGTAAAGTATATGACAATGAAAATGACAGTTGTTCTTTTAAATCACCAAGGATACCTTGCATCACCTGTCTGAGATGAGTACAAGGTAAGAACCTGGTACTAACTAAAGCTGTTGTTGCAGAGTGGAAGAAGACGGTCATGCATGCAAGGTGGAATATGAGTGGTGCAGCCTAGTTAGAGGGCAATCTGGCCATTTCTCTACTACGAGAAAGCATACAGTCATCTGGACTGTAAATACACTGCAGAGAATTTACCTCAGGTCCATATACAAAAGTTATCCAAGTTAGGTGTGAAGGGATACACAGTGTACAATGCTGATAGCAGAAAATGGAAAACCCTGTATCACTGGGTTCAAGAAATTACAGTATTTTAAACACTACGCATCTGATAAAAAGAATGGATAGCTCATTTAGAACTGAAAGGAATTTGAGGGTATGTTATTATGGAAACTGAAAAGCAAGATATTGAATATTGTGTGTTGTCTGAAATAGCCTGATAGAGAGAGATTCACAGGCACATATACGTACACACAGGCAATTGAATAAAACCTTTCTGGGATGACACACACAGATGTATTGGGAGAAACCCTAACTCAGGGAAGAAGATATTTCATTTCATTTTATTCCTTTGTTAAGATTGGCAGGATTTATTTTTAGCCATGTACATATACTTTAATTTCTTAAATTGAAGCTTAATATACTACAAGAGAAAACTAGTAAATGGAGTTTAGAAATCTTTGTTGCAAATGGGGACTAAAAAAATAATGAAGAAGTTAGCAGATGAAAATGCACTGATGCCAAGTGAGGTACTCAAACTCAGCACTTAGGAAACATCGCCCTGTTGGCTATGTGTTGCTCTCCATTTTCCCTGGATATTCTTGTCCTCAGAAATCATGAAGGGTAAGAGGGGGCAGAAGGGGCCCGGCGGCGTGGCCTAGCGGCTAAAGTCCTCGCCTTGAAAGCCCCGGGATCCCATATGGGCGCCGGTTCTAATTCCAGCTGCTCCACTTCCCATCCAGCTCCCTGCTTCTGGCCTGGGAAAGCAGCTGAGGACGGCCCAAAGCTTTGGGACCCTGAACCCGTGTGGGAGACCCGGAAGAGGTTCCAGGTTCCCAGCATCGGATCAGCGCAGCACCGGCCGTTGTGGCTCACTTGGGGAGTGAATCATCGGACGGAAGATCTTCCTCTCTGTCTCTCCTCCTCTCTGTATATCTGGCTTTCCAATAATAATAAAATCTTTAAAAAAAAAAAAAGAGGGGGCAGAAGACACTAGAAGAGTCAAAGTAAGGAAAATAAATATGGGAGAAGTACGTGGATGTGAAAAAACACGATGCAGAAAGAGAGTGGGGAGAAGTCAAAAGACACACATGCTTTTTGAACACCACGGCTCTGTGAAGGGAGAACAGCACAAGAATCAATTTCACATCTCTACTCGTACAGTTTATATTTCGAGCACAAAGATGGCTACGGGAGAAGCATACATGTCTTGCTAGCTGAGATTCCCATGAAACAGCAGGTATGCCACCTTTTTACAGAAGACTCTTATTGTTCCTAACATTTATGTGGCATTATATAGACAGATGAGAACCAGCACAGAACAGTAACACTCTCAAATCTCTGCAGATTCAAAAGCTGTAGAAATTACTAACAAAAACACAAGCCAGTGCCCCAGTGTCTTTCAGAACTATGGCTCTAGGGGATGTTAATGAAATCTATCCAAAGAGTGGATTCCAAGGTGAGACAAGGATGGTCAATGCCTGAATGAAGCTGAGTGGACTTCCCAACCGTGGAACATCTGGGCCACTCTAATAATGTTTGATGCACTGTGAATTCCAACAGGGTCGTACATATGTAGTGTCTCCCAGACTTCCTGTCTGGGGAACCCTTTCTTTTAAACATGGTGCTATGTTGGTGGATCTCAAAATGTGTTTTGGGAAGTCAAATAATTCAGTTATTTCTCCTTCTCAGTGCTGGTATCTTGTAATTGATATGGGAATTAGACATTTATGCCACAGAACACCAGATACAAAAGAGCTATTTCAGGTTATGAATTAGAGCAAAAATAATAAAAGACGTTATGACAAAAAATATCACACACACACACACACAAATTATCAATTTCCTTTGTCATTGTAGCCCAGAGATGAATTTAGGAATTATGTATTTCAACTCCTTCTGTGTACAAATAATGAAACAAAGCACCCAGATAATCCTAAACATACAGGAAACAATGCAGGCAATTAGGAAATGAGATGTTAGAGGCAGATGACTGAATTCAACAGCCAACATCCTGCAGGAAATTGAATAAGTTACTTGTCCTCTCTGGGCCTCTATTTCCCCACTTGACTACTGAAGATAGCAGTAGACTCTACCAGATAAGATGGAGATACAGATTAAGTGGGGCTCATGTTTACAAAGCATGCAGGCCAGCACCTGGACATTGTACATTCTAGATAGCATTTCCTAAGACAAATCAAAGTCACTGGAACCTTGGGGTCCCAAACTAGAGCATCCTTATTCCAACGTTATCACTCTAACACACTTCTACTCTAATAAATATGTTAAAAAGAAAAGGGGAAGGGGAAGAGGTAGGGGAAGGGAAGGGAAGGGAAGGGAAAGGAAAGGAAGCAGGAAAAAAAGAATGGTTCAGCCATTATCAAAAAGTCTATGTTAGGGCCTCTTCCCCTTTAAGCACCAAGATCCTATACTGGCTCCAGTTCGTATCCCCGTGCTCCACTTTCCATCCAGCTCCCTGCCTGTAGCCTCAGAAAGCAGCAGAAGACAGTCCAAAGCCTTGGGACCCTGCACTTGTATGGGAGACCTGGAAGAGGCTCCTGGCTCCTGGCTTCAGATTGCTTAGTTCTGGACATTGCAGCCACTTGGGGGAATGAATCAGTGGATGGAAAATCTTTCTCTCTTCACTGTAAACTTGCTTTTCCAATTAAAAAAAACCATAAATCTTTTAAAAGTCAATGTTAATGAAAGGTTAATAGACCTATCATAGGAAGGATAAATCTCAAAAATTCAAACAGCACTTCCTGGTTCAAAAACAATAACGCAAACAACATTGTGTCATGAAATAGATACACATAAGATATGAGGGGAGGGACAGGAATTCAAGGGATGTATTGATTGCCTTTTTCTTTCCAGGCTTAAGACAAAAAGATTAGTTCAATTTTTAAAGAGGATGCTCATGGCCTGCATTAGAAACCAGGGAGGTGGACACCGCAGCCTCGGAATACTGGAAGCAGCAAAGAGGGAAAGATCACAAAGGAGATGTATTAGCACTCAAAGGAATGCAAGGTGTGTTTCCAGCAGGTAAGTGCTAAGTTGGCCTATAAATTTAGACTGAGGCCCCCCCCCCTTTAATTTGTTCTAAAGCAGGTGCATTTTCAGATTAGAAAGCCTTGACTTCATAAATGCAAGCTATTCTTAAGTCAAATGGCATTAGTTGCCTAATGTTGGCACTTAGTTTAAGCATGAACGCCGAAATGCACATTTGCTAACTGGAGCATAGTGAAGGTTCCAGACTGAGAAGGGACAGGGAAAGAGGGAAAAGAAAGAAGGGTACGGAGAGTGCCTGCATGTCTACTAGTTCTCCACTCCCTCTCTCCACTTGAAGAGGTGAGAGATGGGCAAGGTCACTGAACTACCCATGATGCCTTGTTCACTTGACCTTCCTTGGGAAACCAGTCCCCACCCCCATCCCGAGTTTTGGAAGCAAATATCCAACTATTTTCAGGATAATAGGCTATTTATTAATGCAGGACAAAAAGGATAGAGGGGACCTGAGGAAACAAATAGGTTGGTTTCTTTTCCAAGTATTCACAGGCACCAATTTAGAGTGGTACTTAAAAGTCTGCCCTGTGAAATGAACACTGAGGTGAAACATATATGTGTATGTGTAAATATATACATATATGTGTGTATGTGTGTGTATACACACACATATATTTAGCTGAGTTCAATGAAGTTTCCACCAAGCAACTAAAACTGAAAACATAAATGGCAGAAACAAAACATGGGGGAAGCTGCTTTCTTTGAAATTGCACCATAGGGGCCCGGCGGCATGGCCTAGCAGCTAAAGTCCTCGCCTTGAACGCCCCGGGATCCCATATGGGTGCCAGTTCTAATCCCGGCAGCTCCACTTCCCATCCAGCTCCCTGCTTGTGGCCTGGGAAAGCAGTCGAGGATGGCCCAAAGCTTTGGGACCCTGCACCCGCGTGGGAGACCCGAAGAGGTTCCAGGTTCCCGGCTTCGGATCGGCGCAGCACCGGCCCGTTGCGGCTCACTTGGGGAGTGAATCATCGGACGGAAGATCTTCTTCTCTGTCTCTTCTCCTCTCTGTATATCTGACTTTGTAATAAACTGAACAAATCTTTTAAAAAAAAAGCAATACCTGAAATTATAACAGTCCAGTAACATTCAACACATCCACACATCTTGATTTTCCTTTTTCCCGTTTTGGCTATGTGTAGTCTCAGGAAGGTAAGTCCCTCCAAATACCTGAAATCTTGTTGGGTTCTTCCCAAATGGCTGTGGTGTACTTCTTTATCCACGTAAACCACACTGTGGCAGGAGATTCTTCAACATTCATCCTAACAGCTGCCACTTACTATTTACAACACAGCAGTTTTTATATAAGACTATATCATTTAAACATCCAAATAACCCTGTCAGATAGCTATTCTCTCCAGTTTCACGTGAGTCTGGGAGCTATTATGGGCCGTCAGCTAAAGAAACTTCCACAAGTGACCAAGTAGTGGGACCAAGACTCAAATCGCAGCCTGCCTAACTCAAAAGCTTCATGTACTTGATGCTGAAGAGCTGTTCACAATACCTTTGCAGCCAGTCACCACTGAGGCACAGTGCAAAGCTCTCAGACACACCCCCTGCCCTTAGCCTTGCCCAGAAAGTAGCTGCAGGCTTAGCCATTTCTTGCCTAGTGCTGCCCCTTCAAAGCGGACACTCAGAGCGGACAGCCCAATGAGGAAACACAGCGAGATGCTACAACAGGCAACAACAGGATTCTAGCTGGGGTTTTCCTTTGAATCTTGTCCTTCCCCTGCACAGCCTCCAGATGACAAACAAGTGATAAGATGCAGTCAGAATCAGGGAAGGCTCCCAGCAAAAGAAAACCTGACCTCAGGTTTCAACCTAGCTACCAAACATTCACTTCAGACACCTGGGTTCCCCAGGTTTATGGCTTAAGGAAGCAACTGCATGCAGCACTGTAGTATCTGCTGCTTGCTTTCCATGTTTCAAAGCTCCAGCTTGGGAATCATCTCTGGAAGGCCAGACTGGGAGAGGGCTCAGCCTTCCTTTCCCATCTAGCAGGAGATTTATTTCATCACACCACTTATCATAGTTATCAGTTCACACACGTGCTTCAGAACGCTTCTGCAGATAAAAGCAAAGCAGCTTCCAGGCACAGAAGGCTCAACTTGATTCCAACATCAGGATTAAAAGAACAAAATATATAGAAACCTGTAGTCAGAATAAAGGCAGGTGATTCAACAGTGCTTTCATAGAACTCTAAGCTCATGGAAATCATGCTTAGTACTTGCCCACACACATAAATCCCAAGTCCCTTTTGGAGTCCCAGACAGCAACGTGTGAGGTGATAGTATCACTCTCCATTTTCAGTGGTCTGGGCACCCAGAGTGCAGTAGGAACAGAGTGCCCCACATAAAGGTCCCTTTGGCCAGGGCTTTGTGTCCATCTTCCAGCTGCTGTGAGTGGTGCTTACCAGTGGCTCAGAACTGCCGCCTTCTCTGTAGAGTTGACTGTTGAGAGTCAACCTGCCTGGAGTTGTTCCTTTCTCATGGTCAGATCCCAGTCGTTAGCTGACTGATACAGCTACAAAGCCCTCTTCCTTTGATCAAAACAAAACAAGACTCTGAGATCACACACCAGCCCAACAAAATCCCAGTCCGCATCACCTTCCTTTGTACAACTCCATTTCTTCTGAGAGTTCTCTTCCACGCAGTAGAATCCCTGTCCTGGACATTGGCTCCAGGAAATTTAACTCAGCACAGAAAGTCAAAAGCAAAATTAAAAAGAAAGCAGTAAAATCCTGAACTAAAGCACCCCATGCAAGCAAGATTACTGTTGCAATACAGTTGGTTGTACTTTCAAACAGTAGTATTATAACATTCTTAACAGGAGGGCAAGGAATGGAAAAGATGTAGCAGGGACGTGGCCACCAATTCCAGAGAGCACAGCCAGTGCTGGAACAGTTTGGATCACACCGAATCTTGGAACTCCTTGCCAGGTAGCTCCATAGACTTGCCCAATTTCTCATTAACTTCACTTGAATACTATGAGGGAGGTTTACTGTATTATATAGTTCAGGTTGTTAAGCTCAAAGTAGATAATCATAACCTCACCAATTTCTACCTATTAGATTTCCTAAATCTACACAAAGCCATGAAGACAAAGCTTAATATGAGCTTCCTGTAAGCAAGCAGGTTAGAAAATCTCACAACTCACTAAACTATCCAAGGAGAAAGGACACTGAAACTAAAAGCTATTTCTCCATAGCTACTGGTTGAGTGTGGCCAAGGTTAGGTTCTCTTTGATGTTTCTCCACAATCACTCTGATCTAACCATTATGGAAGTCTGGCCTTGGCTGAAAATCTCATTTTTCTAGTTTCTTGGGGCTGTATCTGGCTAAGTGGAAGGTACAGCACCATCATAGCAATATCACTTCTATCGTTTGGTGGTACTAAATCACAGATACGCACCAAATTATGCCAAAGATTGTTAGACTAAGCCAAGTAGAGTATATGACAAGAACCTCTAGATTGCAACACTCTGGATTGAGAAATAATGTGGCACTGGGTGCCCCAAGCTTTGAGTTACACTTTGTTTGAACAGTTCCAACGACTCTGCAACCTTGAGGAGAGGCAAGATTTTACGAGGGGATGAACCAGGTGGAGGCTGGAATGGGACACCACCAAAGGGATGTCTCTGTCTCCTTCGAGATGCCTGTGGGGACAAGACCAACAACATTCAAAGGAGGAGATGAGATCACAGAAATAGGAAATTCCATACCCTGATGGTGAAGTTTGGAAAGAGCACCTTTAATTAGATTAATAGAATTACAGCATCTGGAGATTAACTTAGCAACATCTAAAATGCCAAAGAGGTACAAACCCGTCAGCCAGAATCTTCATTTCTAGTTACGAAGCAATGGCAGTCCACACTGGCAGCACAATGGAATAACCTGGGGAACTTTAAAAAGTACAGGTGGTGACAGATGTTTGGTGTAGCAATTAACTAAGATGCCACCTGGGGGTGGTATCCCATGTCAGAATGCCTAGGGTCCAGCTCCAGCTTTGCTTCTGATCCCAGCTTCCTGCTGAGGCACACTCTGTGAGGCAGCAGGTGCTGGCTGAAGTACTTGGGTCCCCGCCACCCACATGGGAGACCTAGGTTCAGTTCCAGACTCCTTCACTTAGCCTGACCCAGCCCTCGCTGTTGGAGGCACTTATGGAGAACGAACCAGGATAAGAAAGACCTCCTTCCTGTCTCTGTCCCCTGCTGCATCTCTCTGCTTTTCAACTCAATTTTAAAAGTTTGTCAGTTTTATATAAAAACATACAGGTGCCTGGGACCCAACCCTAGCAGCTCTGATTTAATCATTCTAGGTGCAGCCTAGCGGTGGGACTTTAAGAAGGTCCTTAGCCAGTTCGGATATGTAGAAAAGATTGAGATCTACTGCCCCGGAAGCTTTTCCCCTGTGTGCCACAAGGACATCTGACATAACTGTTTGTGGCAGCACTGTTTGCAGGAGCAGGAAATTGGAAGTAACCTAAATACCATCAACAGAATATATAACTAAATCCTACTTGCTTTTTTTCTAACAGCATTCCTCGGGGCAGTTCAAGATGAATATAGTAGAGCTGTATGTACTGATATGTTTAAGCTATAAAGCAAGTCATAGGATGATATATATAATACTATGCAGATTTATACACAGTTTCAAAACATGTCAGTTCCTTTTTTGAATATACATTTATGTGGTAGTAATATTAAAATGTATCAAATTGAGAACTGATAAATAAAAAATTAGGAAAACAGTTAACTTTGGAGATAGCAGGCATATTCAGATTAGGGAGGAAACACAGGAGCTTTCCACTCTAAATGTAACATTCTGTTTCTTCACATAAATATAAAGTAAGCATGGGAGAAATGTTAGACTCGACAGAACTGAATAGTGGATACGTAATCATTATGTGATTGTCTGTTTGCAAGCTTTCCTAATACATATTTAAAGCCACAGAACATAAAAGTGATCAAGCAGATAAAATGGCTCATCACATGCATAAACCCCAAATTCATCATAAACTCAGCTGCACAGAGAGCAGAAGCAATAATGTCTTGAAAGAAACCTGATGAAATCTTAGAGACCTTTGACTATTTAAGCTTTATGACATCTCAGAAAAACAAAACAAAACAAACTCCAAGGCACAACTTTCATGCTATCAAATACTGCTGTGTATATTTAAAACAAAAAGGCACCTGTCAAAGGAAATGAACAGGGTACTGTACATTTTGCATGTTCCCATTCATTCAGCAGAGCGTTTCTTTTTTTGACAACCAATTGTGCACCTGCCCTGAATGAGGTGTTAGGTTTCCCTTTTACCTCTTCCCAATCATGAACCCAAATGACCATGAGTTTCCTTTTTCACTGGTAAGGGTTTACAAAACTGTGCTATGAACCACAGAAAATGATTTTTCTTACTCCAGGGTTTTCCTATTTTGGTTTAAGGGCATCAGATGTCTCCAATTATCTACACTGAAGGACGTGCAATGAACAAAAATGAAAGTCTTGCAAACTACCTTACCACTGATGGAGAAATATAAATGGGAAATGGAATCCTGGCCGGGAGGGCGGGGGGAGAGGGAGGGCTGTGAGACAACATCCAGCAGACTGGGAGAGCATTCCACCGAACTACAAAGTTTGGAATTGACATTTACAACAGTGCTGATTAAGTAGTATGCAGAATAGTTAGCCTATGCCAGTGCTTTGGGTCTATCAGCTTGTTGCCAAACCAGTTCTCCTGGCAGGACACTTGGCAGCACTTTCTCTGACATCTGCTTGCCAAGATATTCATTGACATAGTGTTTTGTTGAGTCAATGGAGCTTTGGTTTCTCTGTCCCCAAAGCAATAGAAGTTTTTGTCTGGGCCTCAAATGTGTAGCCACTTTCTCTAACCTTTGCAAACTTCAAGCTCCTCCCACTTTTGATCCTGGAAAGTGGTCAAAAATGGCTGGCTGCCAAATCTGTTGGAGATGCAGGGAGGCCACCAGGAGGGGCCTTCAGAGGTCCTCAAAGGACAAAAGCTTAGAGGTACATAAGAGACTGGCAGATAGAAAGAAGAGAGCAGTTAGAGTATTTTTTCCCCTTTACTCTATTGTCTCCTGTGGAATTTCAACTCCCTTCTATCCCCTAATCCTCCCCTCCCCCAACCTCCAACACCCTTGACTCACTTTGGTTCTGGCTTCAACAGAATGCCTCTAGCCAATTAGATTCTCACAGCCTAGTCCCTTCCCTCTTTCCCTCCAACTTAAGAGTCGCAACAGCTTCCCAACATTGCTAAACTCTGAGGTACCTTATGATTCTCTAGTTGGCTTCCCAGGTTGTCATTGTTAGTGTAACCAATTCCTTGTACTAAATTCTCTCAGTGTGAAATACAGTGGTTACATTTTCTTGGTTAGATGCCCAATGGTACAGACACTTGGAGGCGGTTGTAAAGCAACGGGCTGCAAAAAGCTTATCATTTACATCTTCCTATTGGCACATATATGGGTTTTGAATCTACTTTTTGAGTCAGAAGACCTACACTCATATTTTTTGCTCTAAGCTGTCTAGCAGAATAATATTGGACATTTACAGAAACCTTTTAAGCTTGTGTTTTCTCATCTTAAAAATGGAGTGAATGGTGTCTCCTGCACTGATTGCTAAGAGCTTTAGTTGAAATGATATACATAAAGCAACCTGTATATCTAGAGTGTTAAAAAAAATCTAGCAAGTATTACTGGTCAATTAGCAGTAATATTAAAGTTTTGATCCATGGGTGACAGTTTCATAAATGATTCATTTTGTAAACACAAAATATTTGGTTTTTCCTGTCCACTTATCATTAAAGGACAGTTTTTAAAAGATATTGTAGAGTTAATATTTTCCTTTCTTTTACAGAAATGTTTGTTATGTAAATACACAAGCAGAAAATGGCAGAAGTAGGACTGTTAAGCTGTGTCAGAACAAGCCCAGGCAACAGATGTGTGAGGTAAGGCAGTAAAGAGCATTCACTGGGCCTGGCCATATTCCCTGAGAGCATTAAAACGTTTGTGTGCTGCTTTGCAGCTTCAAATAGTTGTTTACAACCCCTACAGGTTAGAATGGGGGAAAATGAGTTGAAAAGCAATACTTGCTCCTATCTGATCACCTGCCCTTGAGTTAAACCGACTCAAGCTGATTTGTCCATGGTCCCAAGCAAAAGAAGCAGTCGTGACCATCAGGGCTCTGAACACTTGCAGCAAGAGCAGGTACTTCTCCAAGGAACGCCATTCCAGAGGCTGTGAATCCCTTCTTGGATGTGAAAAGCTTTTGTTTCTTAAACTTCTCCCATCAGTCTCCTGATACCTACATCAGGGAAACGAGCTTTATTTCTCAACTGAGAATCCCAGATGCTCAGGAACAGACTTTCATGTGAGTGTGAAGTGTGTCTGTTTGCCTAGGAGCAGAACCTTGGATGAGAAAGTGTGCGATGCCCCAGTGAGGAGAAGTGCGTTCTAGAAAAGAGGTAAGGATTCAAAAGTAAGGGACAGGGACACCCACGCCAAGCCTCCAGCTTCACAATGTTTCCAAGACAGAAGGGATTTTCGGAAGAGATGAATAAATGTAATTCCCTTATATTTTGGAAAATATAGCTATGTAGAATTAATCCAAGATTCTTCCAGACTCTGTTGTATATTTGATTACCTAATTCAAGGTTTCTACCACCCTTGGAGACACATCTCATTTGGCCTACTTTTCAGAATGAGCAAACAGAACTAATACATGAACAAATTAGACTACAAACTTGGGATGCCAAGGAGAGCATTCCTTGCCCTGCCTTGCCCTCCTGATTGGCAAGGTCTTTACATTCATCAGGTAAAGCTTCTTTGCTAGCCTTATCTCTCTTCCATATTCAAGAGACAAATTAGTGTCCCTGAAATGGTGATTCTGTATTTGTGATAAGCTTCCAGAAGATGCCAATGCCATCCATCCTCACTGTCTGCTGTTCTTTGTTCATTCAAAATGCACTCAGTTCACTAAGCACCTGCTATCTTTCAGGCAGTGCGGTAAGGGCTGGGGGTTATAGCACTGGACAAGCAGAGAAGCAGACAAAGCCCTTTCCTCACAGAGTTTACATTGGGGTGTAAGGAGACAGGAAATCAATATAGGAATAAACAAATAGTAAGGCATCAGAACATGCTAGTAGCAGTGAGATAGACAGTGACTGAAGATTGGGATGGGAAATGGTTTTGTTCTGGATCCATACTCTTAGGTCACTGACCCATGATGGCTGGACTCAAACAACTGGGCTGGCATTTCTGAATCAGGCCATCAGCAATGCAGAAGATAACTTTCACTATTTGAATCAGAACAACAGGGAAAGAGAAGTGGCTGAGGATACGGCTATGAGTCAATATTGCTTAAAATTGGCCAACGGGTACCTTACGAAGGTTCATCATATTGTTCTGTTGATCCAGTTCTATATTTGATACTTTCCAAAGGAAAAACAAATCAGAATTCTAGTATGTAAGTGGAGGAAGCATCCATCTGCCCTGTAAGAATTTTAAAATAGCATACATTCTCATTCTAGATCAAAGTCCTAAACCTAGAATTCAGTACATCTGGGAACTTAGAGGAAGATTTTAAATTTCATTTTCAGTCATCTTTAATTGAAATGCTGCATTTCTTTCTGTTATGAATGCAGGCAACCAACCAGAATAGCATTAACGAGATCTGTTACCCTGTCACCAAGAGAAACCACAGATAGCTCCATCTCACAGAAACAGCTGTCACAGATATCTGGAAATATCACAAGTTTAACCCTTTGTCTAGATCATGCCAACTAGAAGATTAAGAAAAATCACATACCTTACCACATCACAAATTCACATGGTCATAACTGCAACTCCTTTGTAATTCTGTTTTGTTTTATGCATTTTTATGCCTGAGTGGGAGAAGAATCTAGGCTTCAGGAGCCTGCCCCAGGAGTCTCTGGCATTGAAAATGTTAAGAATGCTGCTTTTACTTTCCAGCTCCAGGTGGGATTTCCAGAACACAGACCATGAGAGCCATGACACACATCCATCACGCTCCCAAGGGAGTTCTGCCAGGTCCCACTCGCCACAGGGGACCTGTCTCCTGCTATAGCTCCAGGAAATCTTCCTCCCCCCAAATGCAGGCTTCTTAAAGCCTCAAGCCAAAATGTCATCTGAATTGGAGTTTTCAGAATGGAGGGGAAAGCAGATGAATGCATCTGGAAGTTTCCAGTGTCTTGGAGATAAGCCCTGACACTCCAGTGTGAAAGAGAATTCAGCCAATGGGTTAAGAATTGTTGGGCAGTGAGCCAAATGAAATGTCACATTCTTCTCTGCTTTCCTTTCTCAATCATTTGTGTCTTATCTACCGGCATCTCTGCCCACAGCAGAAACTCCTGAATGACACTTGTGTAGTCATCAGATGCTGACAGGAGAGGCTGGCAGGTGGAAGGGCAGGGGAGGCAGGTGGGCTGCAGGGAAAACACACTAATGGGATTTTCTTCTGGCTTGGAGGCTTTTCCAGACCAGCTTTAAGGAAGGGAGCATAGACTGGCAGCACATCCTACCTGGTGCACATGTGACAAGCACACACGTGTGCTCACAGCAATGAAACTGTACTTTATTTGGGGGTTTGCAGCTTCTGGCTCCCCCAAGCTCCCCAAACTAGGGGCTGTAGATTCTCTCCCAGCTTCAGGATGAAACTGTTGTTTGTACCCACCTACTTTTCCAGTGAGGCTTCAGGGTCCCTGTACAACTAAAGGTGCTCAGGGCTGTGCTGTTTTGTCTTCCTAGTTTCAGGGAGCAGAGCCTGGGGCCTAGGGACACCTGTTAACAAGGCCAAGAGGGCCTGTTCACTTCCCCTTGCCTTTCATCAAGGACTGAAATTACAGCTCCTCCCCTGGCCTCGCCTTTCGGAGTCTGTAACCAGACACCATGGGACAGCCAAGGCTTTACCAGCACTCAGAGGAGAAAGAAGGCAAGGGCAGGAGCATTCCAGAGGGAAGGGGACACTTGAGGACATGCCATGTCATGAGAAACTAGGGACTCAGATCCTGTGAGAACTGGAGCACAGCTATCTCACCATGGCATCAATCCCGTGCCAAGGTAAATCTTCCAGCCAGAAAATAATACACAACTCAGGAAAGTCAAAGGCCGCCCTGGAATACAGCAGCCCCAAATTAGCAGCCTCCTAAAGCCCGAAGGCAGAATGATAGAGAGACAAAAACCCTTGATAACTGCTGAGTGGATCACCAGTCACACAGTAAGAATTCCTGTTGGGAGCAAGGCCCACATTTTGGGCTAGCTCAGCCACTTTCCAGCTGTGTGGCTTGGTCAAGTCTCCTAGCCTCTCTGGGACTCAGTAAACAGAGACAGCAAGATCTGCCCTACCCAGATTTGCATGAAAACTAAACAAGATAACATTTATGCTAGCATTTGGCAAATTGCAAAGTGCTCCCTTGTTGTTCAACAAGCTCCTTTCTAAAGATTTACTGTTTGAAAGGCAGCCTGATAAAGACACATATATACACACAATAGAGCGAGAGTGTGCCAGCGAGAGAAAGACAGTAGAGAAAGACTCTTCCATCCACTGGTTACTCTACTCTCCAAAAGGTCACAATGGCCAAGGCTGATCTAGATGGAAGTCAGGAGTTTGCATCTTGTATATGAGTGGCATATAGGCCATTACGGCTGCTTCCCAGGAGCACTAACAGGGAGCCAGATGGGAGTATAGTAGCTAGGAATCTAACTGGTGTTATGCTTCTTCCTATCTAAAGTAGGAGAGCAGAGTGGTTAAGAGAATTGGATGAGCTGAACTATCCCCACAAGACAGTTAAATGCATCTATTTATATAAAAAACTTAGAGCAATGGCTGGCACAAAGCAACAGCCAATAAAAGGTAGTTCTTCTGAATTCGAAAAACTCAAAATCGACATACCGTATGATCCAGCAATAGCACTCCTAGGAATATATCCAAAACACTTGTTTTATGAGAAACCAACATGCACCCCTATGTTCATATCAGCACAATCAGTAATTGCAAAAACATGGAAGCAACCAAAATGCCCATCAGCAGAAGATTGGATAAGAAAGCTATGGTTCATCTATTCCATGGAATACTACTCAGCTATTAAAAAAAACAAAATGCAGTTCTTTGTGGCCAAATGGGCCCAACTGGAAACCATAATGCTAAGGGAAATGAGCCAATCCCAAAAGGTTAGATACCACATGTTTGCCTTAATTTAAGATGATATGACGTTATGTAAAACATGTAATTTTATGTATGTTATGTTATATGTTGTGTATAAACTAAAATTGAAATGTCAATGAGGTGGTTAAAGAAATTGCATTTGTTTTTAACATATTGGTTACTCAATACTATATCAATCAATTCCACAACGAAGTTAATTGTTGCTGATGGTATGTTGGAGCTTTTAATTGATCGGGATGATACTCTGCTGGCTCTGTCTTCAGACCAGAGAGGGTATACCTAAGAAGCCGTTGAACTTGACTGGACAACAAGATGCTGGACTCTATGTTTGGTATATGCTTGCAACAGGGGAATCTCAACTGAACTTGAACTGCGGTTATGCAACAAGGTGGAGGAATCCACCATGGTGGGAGGGTTTGGGGAGGGGTGGGGAGAATTCCCAGTACCTATGAAACTGTGTCACATAATACAATGTAATTAATGAATAAAAAAAAAAAGAAAGTAAAAAAACAAGGTAGTTGTTCTGATCATTGTTTGATTGCTCAGTGACAGTTGTTCTTTCTGCTCCCACTGAGGGTTAAGTATTTTGCCTTACCCACTGCTTTGGGGCTTGGTCACCAGGACCTGTTTGTCCAATCAGATACTGACATGAGCTGAAGCTTGACATGAGGCCACTGTGTGCCTCTGTCAATGCCACGAGGCACAATGTTCCAGAAGAACAAAAGCCATATGGAACAGACTGGAATCAAATCTGAAATCTAGGGCCACGCCCAGTGAAGATCAGCCAATGCACAGACCTAAATCTGGAAGCAGCATCGCTCTGGCCAGTCTGCAAAATGGAAAGCCCAAGAATACTCACAGACACTTGCTACTAAACTTTGAAATCAGTTGCTTGGCAGCATTAGTTGATTGATAGCTATTGGTATTTTATTGTGTGGCTACATTTTTCACATTTCAGGGTTTTAGCATCAAATTTTAAAATGCACTCCATTATATTTTTGGACTACTCTCATAGAAAAGAAATAACAGGAAGAATTGTCTTTTCATTGTATGACATATAAAACAAGCATTTGTTGATTCATTCAACTCTCATTTACTAAGCACTTACTGCATGCAGACACCACACTAGGTGCTGAGAAAACATATGTTTCAAAACCATTCGCATTTAATCTCCACAGCTAAATCATCTTCTGCAATCCAATATGCTGATTCTTCGAGAGCAGAGCCATGCCCTGTGATGCCACTAGAATCCACCTAAGTCTTTAGGCAGCCATGTGTCAGAACAGCAGGAAAGCTCTCAGTGTCCAGGAGCCTTTCAGGCCTGTAGAGAGCTCTGCAGCCTCTAAATTGCCATGAATGTTTAGAGTCCACGGCGCTGCCATCCTTTTTCCTGGATAAAACCCAGCACACACCTCACACTGCAAAGGCAGTGAGTTGGATCTCTCCTCTCCCAATCTTTAACAGCCGACTGCCTTTCTGGGGCTCAGGGAAATTGAAAAGCAGTCCATCTGGAAACGCCTCAGAGAGCTGATGCTGTTTTAGAACCTGGCAGAAGCAGGGATCAAGGGCTGGGCTGCTATTTTATCATCCTTTGTATGTAGGCCATCTAAGAATCTATTATCCAACCTGGGCCAGCCGGCACAACTCCAGGTCATCATGTTTCAGAGCTGGAGGGCACCTCAGAAACTGTGTTGCCCACACTGCTCTCACTGATGTCAGCCTCAGCTCTGGGGATGAAGAAATGGCTTAGGCTGCAGATGATTCCCTTTGGGCCCCATCGCAAGCCATAAAATAATGCATCTCGTGTGCAGAATGTTTACAACTCTCTAGGCATATTGCTTTTCTTATGTGCAACATAGAATGTAGGAGCATTAAAAGAACTGGTTAGTGTAATTCTTCTAAATGCTCACTTGGTTTCTAGAAATTCAGGCTGTGTCCTAGGAAGCTGGAATTAATGCACACAAGGTTGGATTTGGCGCTACACAAGGGCCAAGGGCGAAGGGCCAAGGGCGAAGGGCCAAGGTCCACAAGGTCCACAAGATGTCTTGGACCTTCCATGGCACAGTTAAGCCGAGCTTTAAATTGGCAGTAAAGCTCAACTTCTCCTGTCTGTCATTTTATTTCCTGAGGATAGTGGTAGCTGCCAATACGTACAATGTGACTTTCTCCCCACTGTAAATGAAGACAGCAGGGAAGCTTCTTACATGAATTATTAGGCCATTATTGCAATCCAACAGCACTGCCATCCCCTCTTAGAACAGTATCAGTCTCTATATTAACCACGCCTTCCATTCTGTATTTTGGATGCTGTGACATCTGGAACTTCACGGATCCCAAAAGGCCTGGCTCTTCCAAGGCTAGCAATTTCCTAGAGATGACAAGTAATTCATTTGGGAGCATGCCGTTCCCATACAAATCTACAAATCTGGAGTCCACACCCTCACTTCTTTCATGGGGCTTTTACAACTCCAGGCTGACACTTGGCCCTAACCACTCACACTCAGGTATCAGACAACCGGGGACCAGCCTCATGCTGCAAAGCCGGCTGAGATGATCCAAAGGGGCCAGTACCTCACCCATTCCTTCCTAAGGCGGCCACACCACAGGCTGTCCTTCCAGTGTTTCCTCTGTCCCTCTGCCTCCTGACCAAGCCTGAGACTTCCCTAGGCAGCTCCCCTACTGCACGGCGTGACCCCTCCAGCTTGGACCCGCAAATTTTTTTAAAAAGCCTATCTTTTCCTTACAGTACAATCATCTTCTGGGCTCCTGGTCTAATCCTATCTAAATGGCAATACAACTTACATTTTCACAGAGTTTCAGACCCCAGAGGGAGTGAGACCTCAGCGAGCAAGCCGAGGCCTTCTATTCCCAGGGCCAGCTGCCTCCTCGCGTCGTGAAGCGGTGGCTCCAATCCTCACCTTTGGAAAGGTCAGACCTGAGAACACATGTGGCGCAAAAGAGAATGTTTGATTTTAAATGAAAGTGTCACTAATCGTGTGCAGAGATTCCATGACATCAATAGTTTCTCCATGGTTAATTTAAGCTACTAGTATGAGAAGAGATGAACAGGACGGGCTAACAGCTCCAAGACCGCTGGGTTGTAGCGAAGGCTAGGGAAAACACATGCCCAAGGCCTGGCACGGTGTCTGCCACAGACAATTGTCAGACCTGTCAAGAAAGCCCTTGCTAGCTTTTTGGATGAATTTATAACTGAAATTCAGTATTTCCTTCAATAATAAATGAAGGTAACAAACCATATAGGTACTAACAGTACTTATGGGTTCTTCATAAATAAACATTACAGATATTTCCATATAACATTACAGATGTCATCTTGAAATATTATTTACATCACCACTAATTCTTGTTATCTGATTAGCAATAAAGAAGCATAAATCTATTTCACTATCACAATTTCAAAAATAATTTGATAACTGTGTTTCAATATACTTGTCTCTCCCTCTGTAGCCCACATATTAGAGTTTATGCATTCAGAAACTACAAAGCATTCTGAGACAAGACCCATCAGCTGTCAAAGGGGTCTACATTGAAATAAACATCAAGAATCCTGTAGATTGATATTTAAAAATTGGTAGGCAGTTTATCATCATCCTTTTTATTGCTGTCATTGGTATTATTATTCTCAGACTCTGGGGGCATTAATAGCCTTGCTTGGATGAGAGCCAGTGGAGAACATCTCAGCTCTGTCAGCTCACAAGCTGTCAGAGTATCAAGGAGACCATGGACCAAACCTGCCCCTTCCCTGCTCACCCACCATGGTAACTGCCAGTCTCTATTTATTTCTAATGAGTTATATATGCAATTACTTGTACTCGATTTAAAATAAAATGTAAAAATATTCTAATTTGTAGAAAGACTTCAGATTGGCTCAGCTCTAGCCACTGTGGCTACTGAGGTGTGAACCAGTGGATGGAAGATCTTTCTCGGTAAATCTTTCAATAAAAATAAATAAATCTGTAAAATGAAAAAAGAAATTTCACTGCAGAAGCTCCTCAAGCTTACTCCAGGCAACCAAAAACACAAACTGAAGCCACTGTTTCATTCCTCTGCACAAACCTTCAAGTTAATATCATTGGCATCCCTGTGTTAGTAATGAAAAACTGGATCACAGTTACTTGTCTGAGGTCGCACAGGTATCCAAAGTCACATGGGTAGCGGGTAGCAGAAGCAGAATGTGAGCCCATGTTCTGAGCCATTACTCTGAACAGGTATATCCTCACAGAACTACAAAGACTAAAGATCAGCTGTTTGGGTACAGTTAAGCTCTATTTTGAGGGCAGTAGTGACTTTAATCCTGGGGTGACACATCAGCCTTTGATATTGAATCCGAGGAGATGCAGTTCCTGCTGCTTTGACAACTAGGAGGCAAAGGATGCTTTTCCAGCTGAGTTCCTATGATATGGGCATCAGCGATCCTTCCTGGTTGCCTGCTGTCTTCTCTGTGCCTTAAAGGATATGTCAGGAAGGATCACTTCTTCTGAACTTGATGCTTCCTTACAGTGCCTGCTCCAGAGCTCTGCCCCAGGACATGATGTCAAACTTCCTGCTTCTGGATTCAGCAGAAAACACCCTGACCTCCTTTCTCCTATGTTATTTTTCAAACTAAGAATCTTCTTCACAATAACCTTTGAGTTACCCATTATGAAATTCTGGTAGACTCACTGAGGTCCTCAGACGAGGTAGAAACATTACCCAAAAGTATTGTGCAGTCACTTGATACCTTTGAGTCTACACCTTGTCTTATAATTACTTCCTTAAGCTCTTCAGAATGGAAGGATCCATTTTACTTGAAACAACCAAGCACTCAATAAAGGCATTATGTTAGCAAATGCTAAAATAATGACTTTTTACAGGGAAAAAATGCCCTGACTTGTAGTGCTTGCTTATTTCTATGGGATAAACAGCCTCCCATTACTGGTTCACAGCAGCCATTAAGCTGATGTCACTAAATGTGTTAGCGAGAGATACATACCATTGGCTCTTGTGAATAAACAGATTCCAACACACCACAGCCCAGGACCCAGCACTCACACGTTAGGAAAAAGGCCTTTTAACTTCTCAAAATACCAAGGACTATCTAGCTGTTCATGAAAATAATAAGTGATTTAAGGAATCGGAATAGCACTGTGGGAACAAAAAGCATTGCATGCATTCTGTAAAAAAAAAAAAAAATAGTCCTTACGAAAGAGGGTGGGGACCCAAAGTTGGAAGCAGGCAAGGGCCAGAGAAAGCTCCTCTCCCTAGTTCCGAAGGAAGTTTACTGTTCTTCTGTTTCTGCGGGCCGCTCAGGGATCCTGGTCTATGAGGAAGTCACAGGTTGTGGTTGAGAACCTGCATTTCCCTAGTAACATATTGGTTAATCAATACCATGTGAATTAATGCCATAATGTTGTAAATGGTTGTAAATATTATGTTGGGTTTTTTACTTGATTGGGATGATGCTCTGCTGGTTCTACCTTCAGACCAGAGATGGTCTCACCAAGAAGCCATTGAACTTACCAGGACAATAAGAGGCTGGACTTTATGATTGGTCAAAACCTCCAATGAAAGAATCTCAACTGAATTTGAACTATGGAAATGCAACAAGGTGGAGCAATCCACCGTGGGGGGGAGGGGCGGGGGGAATCCCAGTGCATAAAAAAAATGTGTCACATAATGCAATGAAATTAATAAAAAAAAAGAGAGAGAGAAAAAAGAAGTAAAAAAAAATAGTTACAATCAGGCAGAGAAGACCAAGCAGCACTCTAGTCAGGAAAGGTGCACACTGAGCATAAGCTCACTTCGGTACACATCTCTCAAAGTCTTCACACCTGAATAAGCATTATCATGTAGTTCTTACACTCACATCTTCAAAAGCACCATGAGACTGGTCAGCCACATTGCCGTAGCTTCCTGAATGACTCTCAGATCAACATGAGCTTAGGGTAAGACCTCTGGGACTTTGTTTGGTTTCCCTTTAAAAATACTTTTTATTGACTTATTTCATCCCCTGTGAGATTGTTTAATGATACAGATAAATACAATCACGTGAATGAATAAAATTCAACTATTCTAAAAAATGCATAGCAATCGTTATGACTAACAACAGGCCATCTACCACATACCCCTGATTTCAGAGTCAACCTCAGTGGTATTTGTCTCCACTGGAACTCTGAAGAGGACTCCACTTTAGCAAAGAGCCAGCAACTGTCATCATCTCCAGTCATGCAAAGGACAACTACTGATTATTTACTTTAGAACAAACAGTTTATATTTGTGACAGGTACAATAATTAGCGATGTAGAACGACAACAACAACAAAATAGCCTCTTTCTCCTGAAAGTGAAAGAAAAGAGATAAAAACATAGAGAATTGAAAAAAATTAGCATTCACATGGATCCTATACCAGAGGGCATCCAAGAGTTTGGGAAAGTTGAAAACTGAGGGCAAGTGCCCAGTGTGGTAGCCTAGTGGCTAAAGTTCTCGCCTTGCAAGCGCCAGGATCCCATATGGGCATTGGTTTTAATCCCGCAAGTCCTGCTTCCCATCCAGCTCCCTGCTTGTGGCCTGAGAAAGCAGTCGAGGACGGCCCAAAGCCTTGGGACCATGCACCCTCATGTGAGATCCGAAAGAAGCTCCTGGTTCCTGGCTTCAGATCAGCTCAACTAAGTCCATTGTGGCCACTTTGGAGAGTGAATCAACAGAAAGAAGATCTTCCTCACTGTCTCTTCTCTGCATATCTGACTTTCTAATAAAAATAAATAAATCTTAACGGAAAAAGAAACCTGAGGGCAAAGGCCTTCAGAGATGCTTAAGTGTAAGAGATAAAGAGGCTGGTGCTATGTTCTGTCCTGTTGGAGGTTATGAAATGGTTCTCCTTTGACATCTTGGAGAACAAGAATTAGATTTAATCATATCTGATTGCCATGTATTGTCATATTATACCAAGATTAGACCATATGAAGGACAAATTTGTGCAAATATTATCTGTTACTGAAAACAATTCTCCAAGGTAGGTATTTGTATTCTCATTTTATGTATGACAAAAAGAGGTTCAGCAACTATTCCAACAACAAACTGCTGAGCAACTAAGCCAAGAGGCAGTCTCCTACCAGGATACAGGAACACTGAAAACAGTAAAGAGCAATAATATTCTGTTTTTAGAGAATAGATTAGTTACAGGGGAGAGTGATAAGTTAATATCCAGGCTTAGTAAAACATTCCCGGTTGGGTGACTGATCCAACTGCTCCAAGGAGCCAAAAACGTTCTCAGGACTTTTCCCAGGTTAGGCAGTGAAAGAGCTCACTGGAGAGCCTGCAGCTTCATTCTCCAAGTCAGGTGTGTTTCAACCCCAACAAGTAAGCTCTGGGAGAAATGGTTTCTAGTAGCTCAACATCTACCCGCTTTCCTTCCATTTCTATGGGGACACAGCATCCCAAGATAAAGATGAAGCTTCACATTCCAGGAGTGGGGACCTGTGAATCAAGTTTTAGTTCATGCATTCACTGAAAAAGGCGGCATGCCCAGATCTTGAATGCTTTGTCTTATGGGATAAGAAGGGACTTCTGCCTTCTTTCCTCCTCCTCCTTCGGTCTTCAAGGTGGAGGTGATCAGTTATCTCGAACTACTGAGATGGGAGCCTCACCAGGATGACAGAGCCCCCAGGTGGACCAATACTAAGTCTCTGATAAGCATATGAAGGACAAGTAATCCTTCATCTAAGCCACTGTCATATTGGGTCTTTGAGCAGTCCAACGCTTCTTTTAATCTGCTGAACTGGCAACTCAACCCTTAGTCATATATCAAAGAGAAAAAAAATCCACCAAAAGAAAGAAATACATCAAAGTTCACAGAAACTTGGTTCCTATGAGTCAAATCCTAGCAAAACAAACAAAAAAAAAGTCTAAACATCCATCAACAGGAAATGAATTGTAACATCATGGACTGCTATGCAGCAACATAAAAATGAAACACTGATGCACCCAACATGGATGAATGCCACAGACACTTTGGAAAATTCATTTTGTGTGATTTCATCCAGTTGAAGTTAAAAAACAGACAAAATTAATCTGTGGTTACACAAGTCAGAATAGTTAGCTCTGGGTGGCATGCATGGAGTAGGAAGGGATGTAAGAAGGCCGAGGGCTGGTAACTACACTCTGTTTCTCAGATGGTTGTTGCACAGATCTACATATTGAAGGTAAGAGTTGTGTTATGAAGTTGTGTTATGAAGGTAGAAGTTATGTGTTATGTGTATGCTTGATGTGATTGTGTGGTTACATATGAGTAGAAATTTAAAAACCACTTTTCTTCTATGCATTTTGTTTTTAAACAAAATAAATTCCATGTCAACAAACAGCATATGTACATGTACATACATATATGTACACACACAGAACAACACTGAAAGTTAAAATACTGTGAAAAACACACTGCACTCAGCGCAAACAGATGCAGCATTTGCTCCACAAAGGGGAAATTAATTTGCAGCTGTGTGTTGAAAGGAAAAGAAAGCATTACTTTCAAAATCTAGAGAGCACAGCATTGCTTAGGAAACAAAGTTTCCATGGCTGCAAGACTAGAGTCAAAGGGAGAGGGAAAAAGTCATGTGAGGAGCAGCAAAGTTTGTCTTTCCCTTCTCAAACGTCAGTGCCCGCTGATCACTAAATCACTCCCGCAGCTTATTAAAGTAAATGTCATAGAAAGTTACGGACACCGCCTTATTCATTAAATGCACTTGAAGAGTGTTCTGGGGGGAGAATTTTCTTTTAAATCAAGTAGAAGATTTGCACTGCAAAGAGAGGGTGATAACCCAAGGCAGCTAGGAGGTCATTCATATGGAATGGATGTTTGACAGGACATCTTCATGCAGAGAGCTATAGTAAAAACAGGAAGAACCCAAAGCTTAAATGGAGGCCACGTTAGTGGGACTGCAACCCGCAGCTGGCGCCCAGGACTCCACAGTGGCATATGGTGGCTGTGTACTGAGGAGGTCATGGGCCCATTTTCCTAGGCCATCCACTTCGCTCCACACAAAAGAGAAACTCAAAATCAGCATAGACCTCAGAGTAATTTTGGACTCAACAAGTTGCACCCTCAATCTACAAGGACCTCTTCAATGGGGTTGTCTGAGAAGCACTACCTAGAGTGTCACAGTCTAACATGATTTTTAAGTTCTAATCTAGATTAGCTAAGTTTTCCAGTAAAATTTAACCAGAATGAAAGAAAATTTACAATTTGGTTCCTAAGTCATATTAATCACATTTTACATGCTCAGTAACTGTTAAGTGGAGAGTGGCTCCTTTAGTGGACGGTCTACCAGCGCTGAAAGCTCTACTGGACAGGGCTGGTTACAGAATACAAAAATCTGATCAAAAGAGAGATGTTTCAAGGCCCTTTCTCCCTAGCTTGAGAAGAGCGAAATGTCTAAGGCGTTAGGCACAATGTCATAGAAACATACTCTCAAGTTCAAGTGGTGAATGTTAGGAGGGGATTCAGAGAGATGGGTACAGACTGTGACTTCCAGAGGTGTATCTCAAAATTACTACAACACAAGAACACCAAAGCACATCTTCTGTCAATACTACATTCATACTGCCTCTTTCTACACAACCCATAGATCCTAAAACAGCCTCAGTCCTAAAATCAATATTTATAAAACATAAGGAAAATTGGTTATATTAAAAAGTGGCACAGAATTCACCTTGAGCAAGTTTGAGATGGGGAATCTGATTTTTGTCCGGGATATCCTGGCTAGCTACTTCAAGTGAACTTTGTAACTCAGTGTAAAGAGGTCAGGATCTACCTCAAGAAGATCAGGTAAAGTCCTTCTTATGACCCAAGGGCTGCATGCTCATTCTCAAGGAAGAAGGAAATTGAAACAAGAAAAGAGAAAGAATAAGCTACAAAGGAGCAACATGCTCAAATAGAATTGAAGGCTGTGAAATTGTAAACTACAGATGGTTCTCAATTAATGGTGGCTGGATTTCGAATTTTTCAGTCTTACAGTGGTGTACAAACACTATGCAGTCAGTAAAAACCTTGCTTCAAATTTTGCATTCGGGGCCTGGCGGGGTATTTGGCGTCCTTGCCTTGCATGCGCCAGGATCACATGTGGCTAGTCCCGGAAGCCCCGCTTCCCATCCAGCTCCCTGTTCATGGCCTGGGAAAGCATTAGAGGCCGGCCCAAAGCCTTGGGACCTGCACCCAAGTGTGAGACCCAGAAGAAGCTCCTGGCTCCTAACTTTGGATCGGCTCAGCTCTGGCCATTGCAGCCACTTGGGGAGTGATTCAGTGGATGGAGGGTCTTCCTCTCTGTCTCTCCTCTTCTCTGTATATCTAACTTTCCAATAAAAATAAAACCAAATCTTTTAAAAATTTGCATTTGGAATCTTCTCCTGGACTAATACTACATGGTCTAATCCTCCCTCAAGACACTTTAGCAAGGGTGGTTCCCTGTCAGCCCCCTGATCGCAAAGGAAACAGCTACCACTCTGCCGGAAGCTGTTGTGGAGCCAGACTGTTCCGTAGGTGAGATGTATTAAATGCCTTTTCCATTTACATGGAATTTACCAGGACTTAACCCAATCATAAGCTGCTGAGCATGACAGTCTTTACCACTGACCACTTTTCAGAAGGCAGTGAGAGAGAAGGGGTTAAAACCCCATCCTAGTTTTCTCCAATAGTTGTCCCTGAGTCCCAGCGGTTTGTCCTCAGCCCATCTCAGAAATTAAATAAAGGCTGCTCTGCTGCTTCTTCAGGCTGCCGATAAAACACACCACATTTGTCATGTGGCCTAACCCAACTAATCCTAGCCTCCTGAAGCAATCATAGCTCAAAAAAACCTGCAACCCTTCCCTGCCCCTCTTCCGCGGTGGCGCTCCACCCCCAGCCTCATAGAGTCAGAGCCCTGGAATCTCCTGGATGTTGGAACAAGCTGGCAACAGGCATGATATGTTGCAGGGGAGGGCATAGAACTCCCTAAATCAGAAATAATGAGATTCCTCTCTCAGAGTCAGTGTGAAATGAGAAGCAAAGAGCAGAGTGGCTGGAGATAGGGAAGGATAAAGGGAGGGGGCTGTAGCCAGGGGCAGCTTTAACCCACTTTGCACTAACATGCTTTTAGGCACATGTGAGAGTTAAGAGCGCATGCATCCCTATGTGAGTACGTCTGCATCCAGCATACACAGCTGTTAAATTACAGATAACTGGCAGGAGGAACAGAGAGGCTTATGGGAAAATGCTCCTGTCCAATGAACACAGGCTGCTGGGCATCTCTGATTAATCTACATTTGCAAACAAGCAGAGGAAATGCTCGAGAAGAAGCGATACCAATATGACCATCTGGCAGAAAGGACAAAATAGAAAATGGAAATGGTAGGTATCTGGCCAAGCACACAGAAAAGAATCCAGGTCAAGCTCACAAGAGCTGCGTGGCTACCTGGCTTTGATTTCCTCTGGGTAACTCTCTCTGGGCAGGTAACTTTCTCTGAAGGAACTGGGGGCTGGGATACATTCTTTCTCTTGGCTTCTTATCTGAGCCACATTCTTTCTCCATGTGGCTGGGAGCCAGTGGAATCCTAGTCTAAAGCTGAGAGTTATGACTTCTGTCTAAATTGATCTGGGCAGGGTGTCTGCTCTGGGATCAGGCTTCCTTCGTGCCCCTCCCTCCCCACATTTCTGAATGGCTGCTAGGATGTGGCTACTGCCCAATTCAGAAGTTGGAGAAAAGTTACATGGTTCTCTGTGTATCTATGACACCAGAGGATTTATGAATGCTGGACACATACGTATTCATCTTTCCAATCCCTCTCTCTTCACGCTTCTCTCTCTCCTCCCTAAGCCACTTCTCTTCCTATGTTCTAGAATTTACAATTCATTTCAGGACAGGAAAGCAACAAACACAAGAGGATTTATACCCAACTCCTCCTTCTTAAGTACAGGAAGTTTGTTCAATTCATCAGATCTAATAACAATGGTGTTTGAAAGGGTTTTGAAAGGCTGGGTCCAACATGAGGAGGGGATGAACCTTATGGAAAGACAGATGTGGCAGTGGATGCTGTGATATATCCTTTAGAGCGATCTGCCATTCCAGATTGAGGTGCTTGGTTCCCAGGAGCTGGGACTATTGGCTGCTGAGGGCTCACAGACTTTTCCTGCACTTGGACTTGCCTTCCATGGAAGGGAGTTACCTTACCCATGGTCTACCTCCTACTTCCAGGCCACATGCAGACCAAGATGGGTAGATGGAACAAAGCTAAATGGTCAACTCTCCTCCAGAGCTGATGTCTCTACTGTATTGCATGGCTGTTCAGTTCCTCTTGGTGCCCAGCCCTGCTTCCCTTACTCCCTGCCCCAGTGGATCAGATGTTTACTCCTCCATCAGTGTCCTGTGCTTGGATACCCACCTCAGAGCCTGCCCAAAGAACTCAACCCAAGATATATTTATAAGGAGGAAACACATAGTCTCAAGAGCATTCAACAACTAGATTCCACACTAAGCTTAAGGTTTACACAGCACAAGACAAAGTTTAGTAATGCCTAACTTTCTCAGAACACACACATTGACATTAACAAAATCACTCAATGTTTGGGTTCAGGAACTAGAAGGAGTGAGCAGGGAAAATGTTCTGTTCACTTGAGACCAGAGGCTCCACTATTTTCTTTATAACACAGTTCATTTCAATCTTCAATGGCAAAACCAGCTTAACCACCAAGAGTGGTACCCTGCTTAAATACTGCTTAATTTAAATATAATGCAAGAGGAGTTTGTGTGATGGGTCAACTAGTTAATCTTCTACCTGCAGTACTGGCATCACATATGGGTACCAGTTCATGTCCTGGCTGTTTCACTTCCTAACCAACTCCATGCTTATGGCCTGGAAAGGCAACAGAGGATGACTCAAGTTTTTCAACCCCTGCACCCATGTGGGAGACCCAGAGGAAGCTCCTGGCTCCTGGTTTCAGATCAGCTCAGCTCTGGATGTTGCGACCACTTGGGGAGTGAACCACTGGATGGAAGATGCCTTCCTGTCTCTCTGAAAAATCTGCCTTTGAAATTATATATATATATATATATATATATATATATATATATATATATATAATTATGCATACATAATGCATATATATACACACACATATGTATAATGCAAAAATGCAAGCCACCGTAAGACATTTAATTTTTAATAATTTTTAAAGATTTATTTATTTTTATTGGAAAAGTAGATTTGCCAAGAGAAGAAGAGACAGAAAGAAAAATCTTCCATCTGCTGGTTCACTAGCCAAGTAGATGTAATGGCTGGAATTGAGTTGATCCAAAGTCAAGAGTCAGGGGCCTTTGCTAGGTCTCCCACATGAATGAATGGTCCCAAGGACTTCAGCCATGATCCACTGCTTTCCCAGGCTACAAGCAGGAAGCTGGATGGGAAATGGAGCAGCTAGAATATGAAAAATATTCTTGCAATTACCATTTATCCTTTCCCATCCCTTGTAAAAAGTAAGGTGGCTTCGCATTCTCCTTTTGGGCTGTCTGTCAAGAGTCCAGTGTGGCAGTAGAGGCATTTGAAGGGAGCCTTTTCCTGGTGCTCAGTGTCAGACTTGCTTCCTGGCTGGCCTCAACCGTCTTGACAGTCTGTGGTCAATCAATCCCGGGTGTTTATATTCCCAATCTCCCCTCTCTATATGTCTTTGGAAAAGTTGATCTTTACTCAAACTTGTCCTTAATGCACAGATTCTGTTTCTTTGATACCTTTGAAGAAGTAGAATACAACTTTTTCATCCTGCTTATAGCTGCTGTCTGCAACTTGGACTTCAGCTGCTAAAATAAATCACACCTTTGGAATCACACAATGAGAGACCTACCAGTGACAACTACTCAGCTTGTGGTGCCTACATCACTCTACCAGATTAGCATCCTTTGGGTTCAGAAGGACTGATCTCCACCAGACTCTACAAAATGCCCTATCTTATGACAACCAGGATGTTAAAAACAAATGTCTAGGGATATAGTGTTTGAGGAACTACTTCCTGCGTTCACGGTTGGACAGCAGCACTTGGGGATAACCACTGACCTTTCAAGATGTGTTGAAACCTGCTCGGCCTGCTGCAGAACGTCTTCCCCCATATTTTGAATGAAAAGAGAGTTCAGGTTGGAAGATATATTAAGGATCAACTCGTCTGGCACTGTGCATTTCCATGGTGAGAGCTCAAACAATTGGATTGGAGTAAACCTGTCATTTTTAAGAAGCTACCGCAGATCAGCTTTTTCATATCCTTACAGAGCCCAGATTTCTCTCTGGCTTCATCTCTTTCTTTCCCTTTCACTTTCTATTCACTTGTCTCTGGTCTCCCCTAAGGACAGAGACAATCTTGTCAAGAAGTCAAATCTTTGTTGCTCTTCCTGATCACATTTCACACACGAAGTAGAACTCCTGATCTTCACACACATGGACATGGTGTCAGGATACTCCCTAGGCAAAATCGGCCCCTCATGCTGCAAAAAAAAAAAAAAAAAAAAAAAAAAAAAAAAAAAAAAATCCAGAAGGAAACACAAAAATCCCTGAACAAGTTTACAACCACTTCTCTGCCACTTTATACAGCAGGGTTCAGTAGATGACATTTCGCTATGAAGCCGTCCAGTGTTCTCTGGACTAAGATTTCACCCCAGAGGTTAAGGGTTTGAACTAGATACTGAGCTCCCATCAATGCCCTCATTGCCCCCAAGCACACATGCCCATCCCGGAGGGGGCTTGCACACAGACTCTCATTCACATGAAGCTCTGCACCCTAGCATCTTCGACATGCACTATGAACAGAGTCCTTCGGGAGTTACCTCCTTCTAATCTGACTCTGATTCCAGGAACTTCTAATTATAGGGACTGATTTTCTGTCTTGTTATTTTAACACAGTTAGATTTCCATTAGACCCAAGGAAAAGAACCTCAAATGTGGTCTGAACTCTTTCATTCTGGTATAACCTTCTCTTCCGATGGTTTTAATTATAGCAGAAAAATAATTAAAGTAACACTGCAAATAACAGAAGACATTGGTTACAAGAGAGTTAACAAATGTTAGGATAACAGCAAACATATTCACAGGTTAGAAACTAACCCTTATCAATTAAAATGCTGGTTTAAAAATCAACTGCTCTAAATGATAATTGGATAACTTGTTAGTCTAAAAAAAATCTCAGTGTTGTTCGTTACCATCGCAGTAGCTCACACCAAAGCAGCTGTGAATGTGTAAGCTAGTCATCCGGCACATCTTAGCTGTGCTTGGCGATGGGCTCTGCACCGAACAATGTCTGATGCATGAAGCTAACACAGACACACACAAACCCAGGGAAATATGATTTGGAACAAGAAGCAAAGAATAGAATCCAAGGCTCACCCAAAGCAAAAGCTGGCTTTTTGAAAAGCTTCATGAAAAGATCAACCTCTGCCAAAATGATCAAGGAAAAAGGAGAAAAAGCAAAAATAAATACCTTGGAAATATAGAGCTAGATATAATACGTAATATGGCTTTCAGCTTTCTGAATTTTAAGCCCAGTTTCATTCATATGTACTAAATATTTATGCATGTGCCGGGGGCCAAAGAACCTGAGCCATCTTCCACTGCTTTGCCAGGCCACAAACAAGGAGCTGGATCAGAGCGGGAGCAGCTGGGATGCCAACTAGTGCCCATACGCAGTGCCTGCACTGCAGGTGGAGGATCAGCCTGAATCACCACACCACCCACCCCACATCTTGAACACTCAAACAGACTCCCCTTGTCTTATTCCAGCAGGAATGTGACTCTACCTACCTATTAAGCCATCTAAATATCACATCATGTGGAAGTGAAGATATGAAGGATGTAATTTTGCTTTGAAATGAACTGAAAAAGAGTGCAGAGAAAGAGCACTGACTTGGGGGCCTGTCTCTGTGTCACACCTGTGTTTCTTGGGCAACAACTTCATCAAAGAAACAAAAACGTGGACTAAAAAGATAAGTCACTGTCACCATACTGGTTCATGTAGGCCCCTGGAAGTCTGAGATACTGTGAAATGGGCAGTGCAGGGAGTAGAGGATTCTGGTTTCAATAACTAAGGGGGTAAGGAACACAGCCACGGAGGGCCGGGAAGCCCTGGAGGCACACTGCTGAGATTCAGCTGCGTCTCTTCAATGCAAGTCCTCAGCAATGTTGGGATGAGATCATGCCTGCCTCATAAAGTCCTGCTATGGAGAACCCGGGAGGGAGCAGCCAGGACATGCCAGGCCTGCCCAGCCACCGAGCGCACCCCTTCCCCCCGCCCCCAGGGCTTCTGTGTAGGCCTGCCATTCTCTTTCCTCTGGAATCATGTGTTTTCAAATTCCTTAAAAAGCTAAAACTACTGAACTCATTCCCCAAACAACTTCCGTGTATGGTTCCAACTCTGTCTATGAAGCAGATGAAAGGGGCTGATACAAGCCCTACCCAAGATCCTCCCTCCCCTCCCTGAGGATGCCAGGAACCAGAAAAACACTGGCCAGATGTGAGGGCTATGAGACCTCCTCCAGTCCCCAGATTCCCTAACTGCCTTCACCTCTACAAGATGGGGAGGCAGTGAATAAGCCACAATCTCCTCTTGCATATATATCCAACGCAACTCTGAATATAATTTCTGAACATCCGCTACCAGGCTATTCATAAGAACACTGTTAGTAATAGCCTCACACCAGAAAATGCCTAAGTGCCCATGGGCAATAGACTAGATTAATTGTCATCTAGTCATAGGACAGAATGCAATGCGACCACCTGCACTGATGAACGCCTGCTCTACTCTGTGACAGGGCTGCATCTCACCAACACTACTGATGAGCAAAAGAGGCCATATGCAAAAGGGTACATACTCTCTGATCCCACTTAGAAAAAGCTGAAAAACAGAAACATTAAGCTATGGGGACAGAAGTCAGAAAAGTAAGGGCTGGTGCTGTGGCCCAGTGGGTAAAACTGCTGCCTGCAGTGCTGGTATCCCATACAGGCACCAGTTCCTGTTCCAGTTGCTCTACACTTTGCATTCAGCTTCCTGCTTGTGGCCTGGGAAAGCAGTGGAAAATGGCTCAAGTGCTTGGTCCCCAGCACCTGCATGGGTAATCAGCAAAAATATCTTGGTTCCTGGCCATTTGGGGAGATGGACAAGCTCTTTTTCTCTCTCTGTAACTCTGCCTTTCAGACCAGTAAATACTTCCTTAAAGCAGTCAGAAGTCCTGGTCCTGGGATCAGGAGAAGTGCAGAGATGGAAAGGCTTCTCACTCTGTCTTGGGCTTGCACAAGCTCACCACACTATCTGCTCATTTGGATGTACTTTTCTACAGGTATGCTCCATTTCCACTTAAAAGGACATATTAAAAAGGACTCTCACTGAGCTGGGTCTGTGACAGTAACTGGAGCTTTCTGGGCAATGATCTTTTTTGGTGTTCTCTGAAAGGGAAGTGACCCCACCACCAGGATGTAACTCTTTCCCAATTCTTCCAAACATGAGTGCAAAGTCAGAAGCCAGAGCAAGCTTCACCCTGGGCAGCAGTGCCTCTTGCACTCTGTCTGATGCTGAGCCTGCCAAAGGCTCACCCGTCAAGCCAGAGAAGGTTTACTGTGCTTGACAAGGCCATTAAATAGCGAGGAACTTATTTTGGATGTCACAGTGAGCTCATTCCTTGTCTTTTTTAAACACTGGCCAATAGCAGCAGTGGTGTGGTAGGTGAGAAAAGCATAAGAATTGCCTGTCCCAACTGCAAAAGCCATGACTTTATTTCCTTCCTATATTATGGTAGATCAACAAACCAGTATATCCATAATATGTGCAGAAATAGCCCATCTCCAAATCCCTGGGGTGGCAGTATGTAGGGTAAGATTTAAAAATCAATATGACAATTTATACCAACATGTTAAAATTCACACTTTTTCCATGAAGCATTGCTAGGTGTATTTCACATGTTTTTGATTGATTCAAATTGTAAAAATATCCAGCTAATCAAGTCACAACTTTGACTCCTATCAACTCCTTTTTTTTTTTAATATAAGAGAAGTGGCTGGTACCGTAGCGCCAAGGATTAAGCCAACGCTTGCTATGCCTGCATCCCATATGTGCACCAGTTCAAGTCCCAGCTGCATCACTCCTGATCCAGCTCTCCGCCAACGTGTCCGGCACGGTGGCCTGGTTGGGCATCGGTTCTAATCCCTGTGGCCCCACTTCCTGTCCAGCTCCCTGCTTGTGGCCTGGGAAGACGGTCGGGGATGGCTTGAAGCCTTGGGGCCCTGTACCCACATGGAGACCTGGAAGAGGTTCCTGGCTCCTGGCTTCGGATCGGCGCAGCACCAGCTGTTGCGGTCACTTGGGGAGTGAATCATCGGATGAAAAATCTTCCTCTCTGTCTCTCCTCCTCTCTGTATATCTGACTTTGCAATAAAAATAAAATAAATCTTTAAATAAAAAAAAAGAAAGTAGCAGCGAACCCTGCCACCTACACAGGACACTCCAGATGGAGTTGCAGTCTTGCTGCTTTGGCCTGGCCCCAGCCCCGGCCATTGAGACCATCTGGGGTGTGAACTAGTAGACAGACCTCCCTCTGTGTCTCCCTTTCTCTCTCCGCGACTCTGCTTTTCAAGTAGATAAACACATTTTTAGAATACAGGAGAACAAATCCACCGTTATTTACTTTGCAAGAGCTAATACCAGTGAGGGGTGCTGTGTCCAACAGCCTTTTCAGGAAGGTTGCTTCAGAATTTGGCACGAAGCACACCAGCACCTCTGTGAGCTCAAGGCACCTGTCCGCCGATCACTCTGCTTCGGTTAGGTTTGCCACCAAAAGCCACCAAGTTGCTCTTCACTGTCTACACATCACTTATCTCTTGCCCAAGTAGAACTCTGTTTCAGTTTCATCTTGAGCACAAACATCTTCACTTTTCCCAAGTACTGTGCGTCTGTTCCCTTGGCTCCAGAGACCTTGCCCAAATAGCCTTGCATCACGGGTTCCCTGACATATTGGCCTTTTAGAAATCCTATTCTCAATAGGGCTCCACAGGCTCTAGGATGGTGGGGAGGGTATGCACACCTTTTCTTCCAAGGTTTTATCTCTGTTGTGCTTATATCCCACAGGTCTGAGGACTTAGGCCTTTCAAAAACATGTCAGAGTGAGGAAAAAAATCATTACGCTATTTTGTTGGGTGTGTTTGGCTTTCTCCATTGGAAATCTAAGCTATCCAATTACTGGGTTAAGAGCCAACTGAGTAATTAGTGAGATGATCATTTAATTTTGAAAACTTTAACTAGGGGAATAAATTTAAGTGAGAAAATTCAGGTTCTAAAAACACATTCAATTATAATTTGCCAAATTTTAATTTGGAAGAATGGCAAACTCTATAAACTAAAAATCTAATTTTCATCATGAGGGAAGCTGATGACTTCACCTCTACCCCCAAGAATTCAACTTGTCTAACCCTCATAACAGGAAACCACATTAAGTTCATTTGATTTGAAATAAAACCAAGAAGTAGAATGTTGCATTTGTCACCAAAAAAAGAGCACAGCAGTTTGGGAAACTAGATGTATCTCCAGGAATAAACAGAAGTGTATTGCTCTGTCTCCTTTGGAAATGTAAAGGAGAATAAAGGGGACTTCAAGACCATGGTCAAGATTGAGGAACATTATGGCAATAATACACAGCACAAGATAAACTAGGAAACCAAACAATGGAACAAAAGAGCACTGGATGAGGAGTGCAGCAGCAGACTCACGGTCATTCGCTGCCTCTTGTACTATCTGGGGTCCAGGCACCTGACACCACCCCATTGCCTTTTAAGCACTCCTACCCCAAGCCAGCAGCTGAGCACACAAGCCGGTAAAAAGGAATCCTACTGTTTGTGGAGTCACCACCAGTTGTACAGGTGGCTGGTCCTGTGAACATCCCAAGCATAGGGATGTTCTGACACTGGGGAGCAGAACTCGCCAGCAGCAGCTGCCCCGGTGGTAGCACAGGATTCATCAACACTCCAGCAAGGAACACTCTGTTCTCTGAATGTTCTACTGTTGACAAGATTGTGGTAAAATTATTTTTATATTCTTTTCTTTCCACTAAGAGGTGCTTCCCTGCCTCAACTCTGACCAGTTCCTTCCACTCAAACCTTGCCAAATGAACAAACTTCACCTTTCTATTTATTGATCCACTATGGATCCTAGATTGCCACTTCACATTATATAGGAAGTCTACGTTGGAAGGCGTCTCGTACCATCAAATTCTAACCTGGCCCGAGCACTGAAATTCTCTCTAATGCCATAGTATGGAGACATTCCTTAAAACACCTGAGAACAACAAATTGTATTTTTCCAGACTTCCCCCACCTGTTTTCCAACCACTTCCATATGGCATCTCTAGCTCCCTCTCCACCTCTCTGCCTTCCCGCCTGCCCTACTGCAGCTCTCTCAAGGTCAATGAAGTGAATACTTGCTGTATGATGCCCGCCAGGGCTGGAGGGCACAACTTCATCTGGTTACAAACCAAGTGCAAGATTTCACCCACGCCCCTCACTAAGCACATCTGTGCTGTTTGTATCTGTAGAAAGGCACATATACACAGACGCGCATCATTTTGCAGGGTGTACTTAGACACCCAGTGTCACAGCTAATCACCAAGGGCTAGACATTCAAAATCTATTATAAAACCAGAGGCAGGCCAGAGAGGAAAGAACAGACCAGAAGAATGCTGCTCCCTGGGAGCTGGGAGCTGGGAGTGCTGCTGGGTAAGCATACCACCACGATTTAGACCGTCAGGAAATGTATACAGAACAGCTTTAAAATGTTGGGCATTACATGTGTTAAACTAGAACCACACTGTACCAGGCTTGATGCTTTCAAAGTAAGCAAGAAAGACAGTAATTGCCACACACAAAAGTACGAAAGGTGAAAAACAAAACGATACGTTCTCAAAAAGCACACACTCTCCCAAACCCTAGTTTTTGTGTGTAAGGAGCAATTTTCTTTCTTGTGAAAGAACAGATTCTTCCAAGACGCACATAACCTCTTGTCCCTTTTACTTCTCTAGCAATCTGAGAAATTAGCCAAAGGAAATTCTGGCTTTTTCTTCCCTTCCACAAATACCATTACAAGTAGTAACAAAGAACAAGCTCACTCCCATCCGAGCCCTGCATCAACAGGACACAAAGAGCCCTTTCCTTCTATGCTCTCTTGACCACATACGACACACAAAACAGAGATTTCAACTGAGGCCTCCAAAGTACTTCTTTAATTCCTTCCATATTTTTTGCTTTGGGGTATTCACCAAGACTTTGATGAGCCAAGAAGCCAACTGTATCATTTATTCACCCCATAGTATTATTACACGCTCTCCAAATCATCCCAAAGCTCCTGAGGTCTGGCCAAACTCAGCACCCCAGGCACCTACAACCCACAACTGGAATCATTCAAAGGCTCTAATCTGGAAGCATGGATTTCTTTTCTGCTCTAAGCAGCTCTTCCTGCCCCAGTGAAAATGCTTGTGCGCATCAACAACATGTTGGCCACAGCAAATGCTGCCACAATCTGATTGCAAGTTCCCGTCTTCTGTTCTGTGTCGGCCCTTCCAGGAATTTCAGGCATTTTGCAGGCATAGTGCCAGGGTCCACATATCGCTAGTTAGAGCATCAGACACGATGCCTATCTCCTCTTGGCAGGTTGCCGTTTCCATGCGATGGCTCTTCCTCACTGGCAGCCTTGTGGAGCCCGGCCACCCAGACACTCACTGCTGGCCGTGACCTGACTGCCTCCGGTCGAGAAAAAAAAAAAAAAAAAAAGACATGTCAGACACGGATTGCCTGATACATTCTGCTCACAGGTTTTCCAAAATTTCTCATAAAGTGAGGGAGGACAATGATGGGGCAAAGGGAAGATGACAGTTTTAACTGAACACAATGGTGGGACGATTTTTAGAAATATTTTCAACTTATACTTCACATTCCACAGTGTTACATACAATTTTAAAAGATGTATTCATTTATTTCAAACAAAGTTAAAGGGAGAAAGGTATAGAATGAGAGTGGGAGGGGAAGGAGAAGGGTGAGCGAGAAGAAGAGTATCTTTCATTTGCTGGTTCATTCCCCAAATGGCCACAACAGTCAGTTCTGAACCAGACAAAGACAGGAACCAGCAACTCTATCCTGGTCTCCCACATGGCTGGCGGGGACACAAGTACTTGGGCTATCTTCTACTGCCTTCCCAGGCACATTTGGTGGAAGCTAGATTGGAAGAAGAGCAGCCAGGACTAGAATTGGCATTCTGATGTGGTATGCCAACACTGTAAGCCAGCATTGCAAGTGGTAGTTTAACCCACTTTACTACACTCTCAGTGCCTGAATTCATTTCTATTAACATATAATAACAATGCAGATTTACAGGATACAATGTAATATTCTATGAAATGTATGCATGTATTGATCAAAGCAGGATCATTAATGTCTTCCTCTTTAGCATCCATGTTTGGAGCCTTTGGGACTTCACTATTTACTCATAAGCATACAATGGTTTATTGTGACCTACAGTCACCCCATTGCATGTGAAGCACTAGATAGACGCCTTCTATCTAGCAGTGTTTGGGACCCATCATCCATCCTCCCTCTAATACTGGTGGAACACTTTCCAGTGAAATAAAAACCCGGCATCTTCCATGCACCAGTCCTAAAAATCTGTCCACATGGTCCATCCTCTTGGTTGCCTTCTTATTAACTGAACTCAGGAGCACTTCAGAAATGGGAGCGTTTGTCCATTATTCCATACTGTGGAGATGGGTACTCATTTCAGGACATGGGTTGATCCCAGACAGATCTGCTAGCTGTGGTTTCACATTGTCACTTACAGACCCTTATTCTGAACGAACCCGCTCAGAAGTGAACTAGGCACCCCCTTGAATCAGAAAAGCAACCCGAGGCTGGCTCTTTCCCAAGTCTTTAACAGTTTCTGGGCCACTGCCTTGGTTCCTGAGAACCCTCATTTCTCTTAGTTTGAACTTGCATCCACCATTGTCCATACTGCCATGTCATGATGCACTTAAATAGCAGAATGATGGGCTGTGACTGTTGCTGAAGGACTATACTAATGTAACAATATAGGAGAAAACAGTGGGGGGCAGGTGGGAGACAGGATGGGGAGGATGGAAGAAATATCACTGAACCTAAGGAACTGTATCACGAAAAATAAAAAAAAAGAAGAAAATAATAACAATAAAAAAGGAAGCGAATAAATCCAGCAGAAACCAAGAAGCACAATTTTGAAAAGTCAGGGCCCCAAGAGGCCCTGGCAGCCTTAGAGTTCAATTTTACTAGCATCTCATTTCTCTCCACAAAACAACTGTTACATTAGTTAGACAGCAACCTCCTAAAGAAACATGGAGGTTTGTGTAGGCTGTTTGTCCCTATGCCCACACTTCCAGACCTCTATACTTTGAGTTGTTTTACTTGTTGGTAAATCAGTCTTTCTGAGTCTTCCTTCATTGTCCAGTGAGTGACCTTACAAGGAATTCTCAGTTTTTAGGTGTTTTTTTTTTCTTACTTAGGCCTGTTTTATTTGCTTCACTAATCTAGACAAGGTTGAGAACCACATGTGTGAGCAAGACCAGACCACCACATTGCACAATTTATTCCATCTGTGCATCTTGGTCTATGCGATTGATGGAAGCCCCTGGAATGGGGCAGTGTATCATTAGATCCTTCATATGCAGTACACAAGAAACTAAGCACTTTAGCTGGAAATATGTGGACTCTGTGTCATCAGCTCTAGCTGCTCCCCTCTATATCCTTTACTACCACCATCTTTGTTCTGGGGGGCTCTCAGATTCCCTCTCCTATCCCTGGAAGCACAGACTGTGAAATGAAGTCTAGGTAAGAGACATGATTCTATGAATGAGATCCTGGACCTTAATATTCACTTTTCCACCTTGAACATGTCACTTACTTCTTAAAGCCTTGGTGTCCTCACATGTAAAGTGGGGATAAAAGCCATCATTCATGGATCAGATTGCTATGTGAATGAAATGTCACAAAACATGTAAAGTGTTTGTGATAGTGCCAGACACAAGTAAGTCCTTAATTAATGTCACTACCTAACAGTCATTCTGCTATAGTTCAATAATGTCTCAAATTTTGCTAGGCTCAAAATGGGTAAGATAGCACAGAGGTTAAAAGCTCATATTGCTTGGGATAAATCACATGAATTAGACTCTAAAGCCAACTCTTACTAATCGTGTGACTTTAGGTAAGGTTTTTAACCTCTTAGGAGACTTAGATTCTCCTCTGGAGAGCAGGGAAAATTTTGACAAACTGCTCAGGGCTGTTATGTGGTGTACATAGGTGGGTATGTATATATCTTAAAACTGAACCCAAGTAGTATAAGTACCTATGAGATATTGACCATGGCAGGTGCCATGGTACAACAACAAGTTAAGCCTCTGCCTGCAGCACCAACATCCCATATGGGTGCCAATTGGAGCCCTGGCAGCTCCACTTCCAATCCAGTTTCCTGCTGATGGCCTGGGAAGGCAGTGGAGAATGGCCAAAGTGCTTGAATTCCTGCAGCCAGCCACATGAAAGACCTGGAGGAAGTTCCTGGCTCCTGACTTGGGATCAGCCCAACTCCTGCAGTTGCAGCCCCCCTGGGAAATGAAGCAGTAGATCGAACATCTGTCTGTCTCTCCTTCTCTCTTTGTAACTGTACATTTCAAATAAACAACAAAAAACTTTTTTTAAAGGGAAACTGGTTGCCTTATTCTCCACTCTTTGATTCTGAGCTGGACCACATGATTTGCTTGAGCTAATGGGCCATTAGTAAACACAAGTAGAAACTTGGAAAAATGCTTGGGAATTGAACTGGTCCTCTGAGGCTTCTTTTGAAAACTGTGTCTACCTTGTGAATAAGACCAAGCTATCCTGCTGGAAGAGCCTGCAGCAAAAGAACAAAGGCACCCAAGTCAATAACTACTGTAACAGACTGTCAACAGCCAGTGTCGGGCTATTCACAAGCCAACATGCCTCATGACTACAGATGCCCACAAGAGTCCAACAGAAGGTAGTTGAACCGGTCCAGAGCACAACTGCACAGAGGAGCTACAGAATTGTGAGCCAAACAAATAACTGATGTTTCAAGCCATTGAGTTTTGGAGTACTTTGCTATACAGCACAAGCTGACTGAAACAGGCATGCTAGAGTTACATGCACCATCATTACTCTCCTAAGTCCCAGGCTTCTGGGCTTCTGTAACCAGCTCAAGAATTGGAAGTTGTGATTCATTTTTAAATAAACATACACACACACTTTTTTAAAAAGCAATCACCCCTTAAGACATTTCTGTTAAAAACAGTCTAAGAATATAAACTTGTTAATCTAATTACAGACACACAGAAGAAATCTAAAAGTTGGAACTTACAAAGCAGAGAACTTTGTGGGTGAAGGGACATTAAGATGGAGGGCAGGTTCTAAGCTTCCAGTCATGGAATTCATTAGAATTGATTTGGGATTGATTAGAAGACCAACGAGCTTGACCTACTCCCAGATTATCCCCGCTAAAAATTGTCCTCAGTTCTTACTGACATCATCCTTCTGATTTTCAGTACCTGGAGTGTACATTTAGATTGTGGGCTCCAGGAGAACCACATTATCGTGTATATCTGAGTTTTGTCTTCCAAAGAAAATGCTAAATTCGTTAAAGGTAAGAACTAGCCTGTGTGATTTTAGCAACTTATTGATCATTAGTTAGAAATGAACTTAATCGTCTTGAAAACGGCACCATAACAAAAAAGGAGCCAAGTGTATAGACACGGAGGTCAGACTCCTTGAGTTTGAATCACTCTCCTTCAAATTACTCCCTGTGCCTCAGTTTCTCCATCTGCATCTGGTGATAAAAGCAGCAGTCAATCCTGAGTTATTGCAGAATTAACTGAGGTAGCCAATGTGAAGCCCTGTAACTGCATTGGAACATTATCTGGCGATCAAAGCAGCAAAGGTCAGTGGGAGAGACTGGTCACAAAACAGCACATACTATTTGATTTCATTTATATGAACTATCCAAAAAAAGGTAAATTCCTAGGGACATAAAGGAGATTAATGGTTGCCTGAGGATGGTGATGGGATTGGGCAGTTATATTACTATTGTATGTAAATCAGAACTTAATACAACATATGTGAATAAGGTAAAGACTGAAAGACTAGTGCCTGGCTCAGCATAAGCACTCCATGTTTATTTACAAAAATAAATATCGTTATTTGGGCAGCCAGGGCATAGGAGTGCTCTCTGGATACTGAACAACCCTCATCTCTCTAACCCCTTGTTCACCCCAACTCCTCCCCCCAGGGATCTAAAGCTGGGATCCTCTTCCATGAGTCCAGGATGCTGTTAAGCCAGCCGTATGTGTCTCCTTGGCTGCTACTATCTCTCCCACTGCCAAAAATCTACACAGTCTATTAAATGTCTCTTGTTTATGTACTTCATGATGCCAAGTTGTATTTTATTATATTGAGCCAACTGCTTTTATGCAAGGTTTTTTTTTTTAAACTCGGGCTGTCAAGAGGAAGGAATGATCACACTATTGAAGGGGCAAGAGTCCTTAAAACCATGACTCCCAACACAGCTGCTGGTTACTCACAGAAGCCCACACATCCCTGTCCTTGACAAATGTCATGCCACAGGGTAGCTTTAACCCTGATCAAAGTCTGGACAACAATATACTCTTGGGCAGAAAAATGGAGGAGCTCAATAGTGAGGGATAAGTTAAAGAAAGACAGGAAAGAAAGAAAAAGGAAAATCAGATGGGAAAGGGGAAAAAATTCAATCTGAAATACATTTATGGCAAGTTCTGCCACATAGGCAGGAACAGGGAGGGTTTAACTTGTAACAAGTCCCTGGAACAGACAAGAGTTCGAAGCATACAATTTTTGTAAACTTGTGGCTTTAGACTCTTGCCCCAAACCATCTGCATGGAGTTTTCAGACCTTCTGTGAACTCATCACTCCACCCCGTTTTATCTCTTGGCCTTCATTATGAACTGGCCTTCCACACAGTTCCCACCAGGTCACATTGTTAGTTGTTCCACACGTCCTACATTGACGCTTATGGAGTCTATCTGCCCAGCCATTTAAATGCACCCATTCCAAGTTTTTTGAGAGGAAAAGAAATATGACTCCATCTCCTCCCAGTCTCCTCAGATTTGGCTAAATGGATACCTGGAGTCATGCCCAGACCAAGTAAGACTACCCGCTTCCCCTATTCACTGCCAGTAACTTTAATATGCAGTCATTCAAAGATTATTTTCTCGAACAACCACATGTAACAGAACATGAGTTCCATCCCTTAGCAGTGCTTCTCAAACTTGCATGTTAATGGTGAGCACCTGGAGAAATGCTACGACACAAATTCCTGCTCCCAATCCCTAGAGCTACTAGTACAGTGGGGCTGTGAGTGGAGTCAAGATTTAGCATTCCTAACAAGTTCCTGGGTGGTGCTATGCTATCAACCTATGCCCTGAACATGGAGTAGTGCTGCTCCAGGGGCCACAAAGGTGGATAACAAGTAGATCTTGCCTCAAATAGCTTATGATCAACTTTTGGACATAAAGGACATGTGCAAATGCTCAAACCCAATATTATAAAGATCTAGATAGTGAGTGAGAAGTAAGCCTGGGCTGAAATGTTATCTATGCGGATGCAGATCTTTCTCCACATTTATGTATGTCTATATGCACATATCTCCATATGTGAGCTCATCATGGGTAAAAATCGTATTGCATTTGTTTTTCTACTCATAACACCTAACATCATGCCTGATACATAGTAGAAACGCAGTGGTGTGTTCATTGAATGAATTCAAATGTAAGCAGTTGTTGTAAAAAGTGTATGCACTAGAGTTTCATCTCTTAGTTGTGCGTTTCTGTATATCATAAAAAAATCTCTATGTCAATATACATGGAAAGAGCACAGGAGAGAGAGGCTTCTATGTATGTGATGGCCTTCACATCTTCACCTAAATCCCAATGAAGCCTTTTCTGTGATTTCTGTCTTAAACACCCAGTCTCCAACCTTGAATCCTAGTTTGTTGTCTGTCAATTCTAGGGTGACTTACTTAACCCCTCTGTGCTTCTGCTTCCTCAACTCCAAAATAGAGATAATAACAGAAGCCCTGTTCAGAGGGTTACAGTTAGAACAGTGTTTCATACATAGAAAAGGGTTGTAAATGTCCGCCTGCTTTACCAGCTTCATTACTGTCATCGCTCTCTCTCCCATCAATATTATCATCTAAACCTGATGGCCTCAAGAGCAAAGTACTACCATCTGGTCGAGTGTGAGGCTGAGACCTGAGTGCAAGGAGACAGCCTCACAACTCCAGGCGGCTCTGCAAATGCTCTCCTTCCACCCAGTTTGCGCTTTCCCAACAGCTTCTGGAAACAGCCAACCTGCTTACAAATCAAGGCCACTGCTGCAATGGCTTGAGTCCAGGCCCGAGCTGGCAGCGTCAAGGAAAGACAGGGTCTCCTCATTCAGCCACACACAGCCTACTCGTCACCCTTTTGGAAACCAGTGACTCAGATGTAACTCTCCTGCAAGGTAGCAGCTGGTGGGCTTTGGCAGAGTACACAAAGGGAGCACATTCTCTCTCCAGCGACCAAGGGCACCAAGGAAAAGGTCTTAACATAGCTCTCATTCGTGTTTGAGCCTAATTAAAATGGCATTATCAGTTTCAATGGTGGGCTCCTTCTGCCAGTTGCAAATGGTTCTCTTCTCTGCAGCATTTGCTTGTTTTCACAGTTTATTGATCTCCAACGTGGAACTGAAGAGGGTTGGATTAAAAGAGAACAGCTCAACTCTCTTTCCTCTCTTCCTTGCCCTGCGACCATAGGTCTACAGACAATTATTTGCCACCTGTTACCCTAAATGGGCTCAGAGAACTTGCAATGGGCACTTTACGATAAATCAACATCCCAAATTCTTATGAATTAACAAATTGACTTCACTTTGTAAGTTAGTGTTCAGATTTCTATGGCTTCAGGAGCCCATATTTTATACAAATCCACATACCTTCAGCCTGTCTATCTCAAAAAGACAGTGTTTTTTCTGGTGTTTGGCAGGCTGAGATGGCAGGTTACAAAACATTGGTGACATCTACTTTGCAAAAGATAAACTCCTTCCACTAAGAAGGGACTTCTTGCTTGCCTGGATATATCACCATGAAATTCTATGAAGAGTCCAATCTTGCCTGCTGTGACAACCAAGTCACAAACACCCAGAAGTCACAGTTCATGAGCACTCCTGTAAGCACCAGTGTGCCACTTAGGAATGGCTTACACTGTCACATCCAACAAAAACAGATAGGCTCTAAGTTGAGATTTATAGGAGCACAGCAATGGATTTCATATTATTTGGGAGGTAAGTGAAAGGAAATAAAAGAATAAATGGCATCCCAGGAGATACATGACCATGACTCCCTCATCTTTTCTTTAACCCTATGGTATTATTGTTTGACCCATTTTTTTTTTCATGTGCTCATCACAAGTTCATCATAAGTTTGAGTTCAAGACACCTGCTTGATTTCAAGTTCCACAGATGACCAGCTGTAGCCAGGGACAAGCCATTTGGCTTCTCGAAGTTTCAGTTGTCTAAGTTCATCTGAGTATAGTTTTTGGAGCAAAATGATCATAAGTATGCAACCCAGCTCCTACACATGGACGAGCTACGGAATGTGTGATGATAATAATAGTTATGAGAATGAGGAAAAGGAGCTGTGTTAAATGTTGGAAGGCACCTAGGGGTAGTAGCACTGGTTTGAGTATTACTCGTGACCCTCTTTTTCCAACTCCATGATTCTTGGCATTTTTTTAAAATAGGAACTACCTTTGATTCTTCCACAGCCTTGGGAGTCCAGCTTACAGTTGTTGAGGAAACCAGTCCCTGATAAGAGTAGTAGACAGGAAAATCAATGAGGCAGGTCCATTGTGCTCTTCACTGTTATCCATCCCTCTAATCCCCCTGGGATCCTTTTGGATAGCCAAATTGGGTTCATTAAAGAAGGGAATCTACCCTTATCCTCCATGTTGGAGCTCAACTGGGTAAAAGGTGGAAGTCAAAGACCCTGACCTAATTAAAATTTAATCCTTTCGCTGCAACTTGGCAATGGCAAGGAAATAAATTTCAGCTCCCCAGATCCCCCTCTTCAATGAGCACCCAATGGACATACTAAATGATTAAATCTCAGGGAAGCTCTTTTGATAGAGCCCATAGGTGTCTTATGAGATTCTCTTGTGTTTACTTACAATTTTGCTCTTTTCCAAATGTTTTCATGTCCTTTGATACTCATAGCAATTCTATGTGAAGAACATTTTATTGAATTTACTTAATAGATGACCACTTAAGTGGACAGAGGTGACATGATTCTCCCAATATCATACAGTTGGGACTAGCATAATAAAAATTAGAAACCTTACTCCAAACTTGTGCTCTTTTCATATAACATTCAACTTGAAATTGGTGAATTGAACTTGTAACTTCCCATTAGCAGAATGAGCAGACAGCTTGCTTGTAACTAAAGTAGAAAAAGTCAGTAGTGCTGATGTATCAGCAAAACTCAGAACTATCCTTACATGAATGCCCATGTGGGATTGGGAATGGCTGAGGGTACTGACAAGATGGTATGAATGACAAATTCTGAAAATTTTCTAGCCCATGTTTCCCTACTTTGCCTAAATTCTGAGTATATTTATCCGTCCTATGCACTCGTTAACTGTACTTACTTGATTCTGTACTGGAGGAAGGACTGGCTGAGTCAGCCTAAATGAGCTCCAATGATATCAAACGGCTTATAAATCAACAAAGCTCCAAGGACTGAGACTTGAGTTCCTGTGCAAACTGCTCATTTAACTTCCCGGTAAGCCAGAAATGTGAGGCATCAACCTAAGGTCTCATATCATCCCATAATCCAAAACATACGGGACTAGTTCACATCAGACAAGATGACAAGCACGCAGGAGAGGACATGCACACACTATGGGGTGGGTGCATCAGGGTGCTTGAACTACAGGTTTCCTGCTACTGACTTCTGTAAATTACTGCTCTACTCCTTGCATAGCTTTACCTGTTGGTAACACATCACCTGAATCAGCGTCCCCAGGATCACCATAAGAACTTCAAGTTTTCCCTCTTTCAAACTAGCGCATACCAGTAGTAGCACCAATGACTTGGAAACCCCAAAATGAGTATCAGCTTTGAGCAGGGTTGTAAGAACCCCACTGTTGTGCAGTGACGCCTTTAACAGGCTGGTGAATCCCACAGATCCCTTCTATAAGTGATTATTGGAAGCATATAAAGCAAGATCAAATAAGATGTACTGGATTATAAAACAAAATCTAGGGTAATGCACTAGAATTTCAAAAAAGTTCATGAAAAATTAGTATTTCAATTCATTTTTATACAAATGTATTAATACGTATTCTATTATTATAACAAGAAGATGAGAGAAGCTACTGAAGAAATAAAGAGGTTTTATTTTGGCTCACCTATTGGGAGAATCAGTCCAAGATTGGTCAGGCCCCATTGGTTTGAATGGCCAAGGGAGGGTGAATGATGCCAATAGCAGACCACGTGTGGAGGAAGAGCACATGGCAGGCCGGAAACAGAGCAAGTGTGTGTGTAGTCAGCATCAATATGTAGTGAACCTCTTCTTAAAAAGACACCATTCTATAAGACTACCATTTCCTCACTTCCCAAAGGCCCTTAGACACTATAGATACTATAATACATTAAGTTTTCACCATTACTCTATTAACTTTGGATTAGCCCATAAGACTTTTTGGACCAAACCTTGAATACAGAGAACTTTGAGAGACACTCAAAGTAATATCCAAGTCATAAAAGTAAATAATTTAAAGCATGTTTGTACGTATATTTCTTTTTCGACACATTAAATAACAAGATCTAATGGTAAATGTTATATCAGTATGCTTTTAAAGTAGTAATGAGAACCTTTCAAGATCTCTGTAGTAACTGTAACACTACTGTGCTTTGTATCTTTATTTGCAATTTAAGGAAACATTAAATCTCAGTTCAAGGTTAGTGAAGCAAAATACATCATTTGTTTTGTGGGCCTCCAGAATTCCATTCCTCAGCCCTCTGGGGAAGGGTCATGAATTCTAGGCTAGGGTCTGCTCTTGTCACTGACAGAAGCCATATGGATAGATGCTGAGGAGAAGCTGGGTGTGTCACCTACACCAATGAGAGTGTATGCCTTCTTGTTGGAGAAAGCAGAAGGGCAACTGGAAACGCTAAAGTAAAACCCTGAGGCCCTGATAATGAGGGAAAGATTATATTCTAGGGCATGACACTACAAGCCTTGTGTGAACACGATAAATAGTGTCACTAACCTCCAACAGCAACTTGGTATTCCCTTCTTCTCTAGCAAGACTTCATGTGTCCTCTAATGTTTGGTGAAGTCCTCAAACCATGTACACACTCCTATCACTGTGGGAATATGTTTACTATAATTACCATCTCTGAATCTCTACCTCAAGTTACAGTCTAAGTTCCCCAGTCACAAAGACATGGCAGGAACCCTTCCAGTCACCTTGAGATTTGCTGGGCTTGACATAGCAAGTGTCCCATATATGCAGTTAATCGTTGTTTGATCAATAAAGAAATGAACTTTTACAGTAAGTCTTGAGAACATAAAACAGTGATCTAGTCATATCTATTAAAAAGAAAATTATACAGCAGATACTGAATCGTTCACTGAACATTTACTGTGACCTCTGCAGATCACACTAACTTCTCATGAGAATCTAACCAATATGAGAGGGAAAAACCTGTAGAGCTTCTCAAACACAAAACAGATTAAGATGCATAATATCTGTGACTGACAATAACGTGGCAGAAGACAGCTCTTGGAACTGGTGTTAGATAACCTATTTCCAAGTCCTAGTCCTACCACTTACTAGTAACAGAAATCTACACAAGTTATTAAACTAAGCCTTAATATCCCTGTCTATAACATGAAGTTAATGATACCTTATATAATAGTGACCATTACATGGAAACCCGGTACAAAAACTGGTACATTAAAGGCTTAGATTTTTTTTCCCCTCAAATGTGAAAATGTTTGAATTGTAAATGGTCACCAGGTGGCAATGGTGCAAGATAGTAATGTGATCTGTAGTATGCTACTCCTAAATCAACTTGACCTATGACCGTGCTAGAACAAAATTTTACCATATCTGGAACAGACTGGAAGGAAGGTCTAGCTCAGCACTAGAAATAGGAAGAAATACAATGTGAGCCACAGCTGCAATGTTATGTTTTCTAGCAGCCACTTTTTCAACAGTGAAATCAATGTAGTTTATTTAACCTAATATATTGTAAACACTAGTATTTAAATGTGTTATCCATACAAAAATGCAGTGATTAAATATTTTACATTAACTTTCTTGTACCCCATTTTGAACCAGGTATGTATTTAACATCTAGAGTAGATCATATTTCAATTCAGAGTAGTCACATTTCACCTGCTCTATAATCTTGTTTAGCCAGTGCCTGCTACATTGGACAGTTGTTGATGGACAGTTGTTGATGGATATATCTGTTGAGATCATCTCACTAGGAAATCAATTTTACTTAGATGAGAATTTTATTTTATTTTATTAGATGAGAGTTTCAGAGAGACTCTGAAACCAGATTGGGTTCAAATGCTAGTTTTGCCATTGATCAGGTGTGTAACCTTGTGCAACTAACTTTATTTCTCTGTATCAATCAATTTCTTCTTTAATGAATAATAGCAGTATCAGCTTCCACACTTAGTGAGAAGTAAATGAATTAATGTTTGCAAAATGCTTAGAAAAGCATCAGGCACATAGTTAACTGTCCATAAATGCTAGCTGGTATTATTATAGCTTTGGTAGAAGGGACAGAAAGAGAACAGCAGGGAAGTAGAAAACCTATAAAGGATTAGGGGTTTGGTACTCCCTGCCAATGTTATCCAAGCTGATTAGGGAACGCCGCTGCTCTCTCGTCTGGGCCATGAAAGGGAGAATGCTGGTACATAGTGTCCCAGCATGAAGTGGTCTTTGCTGAGTGGCAGACCCTCAAGTTTTCAATCTAGTCGCAATCGAAGGAGCTATGGTTTCAATTCAGAAGGCAAAGCTGGCCCAAATACCATTCCCCACAGTGTGGCAGGAAAACCCGCTTACAGCAAACCAGACCATGCCTCCCATTTTCTGTCTCTGTTTCTCTGTTTCTCCAAACTCGGGAGAGGTGGCAGCAGCAACCATTTAAAAAGGCAGAGCCAGGACCCAGTGAAGACAGGCCAAACACACAAATGCTCAGAAGCCAAAACACAAATCATGAAAATAAAGAAGAAATTAAGAGCAATAAAATTAACATCTGCCAAATACAAGCAATTATATCTTCCTAGAAATAGCTTCTGATTCATATAGCTGATGATCTATCTACATCTCCAAACCTCTGGCTGACTTTTCTTTTCAATCAGATTCAGGTATGTCTAGTTCTCTCCCTTGGAATCCTGGCATGGCTTCTACAATGTTGCTACATGTTAATGTAGGTGCCTCCATTTTCTTACTTATATTTTTATTCGATTATCACTTACATAAAGCAATGTGCATAATTTTTAAATGTACAGCTAAAAAATTTCTACACTTGATATCTACAGCCAGATTAACACGATTCAGGTCAAAATATGGAATATTGACTGACTACCTCAGTTTCCCCAAAGAACATCTCCCTCTTCTGACCTTCATCTCCAGAGGTGAGCTTTGCCTGGTTCTGAACCTCATATAACTTAGTTGCTTCATGTCTATGTTGCAAGGCCTCTGTCATGAGTTTGACATATTGGCATAATACAGCACGTGCACACAAGGAAGATTAAGAACAGAAAGTGAGGAAAGACATCAGGTCTTTCTAATACCAAAAATGGGCAACAGAAAAGCAGCCCTAGAGTGAATGACAGATTTCCAATCACATTATCCTGCCACACCTGAATCTTCTGATTCAAATGCAAGAACATGATTGCCCTGGGTTCTCTGGTATCCAAAATCCACTTCTGCACTGCTTTGTAGGACATGAGTCTAGTGCTATTAAGCAAGAGGCTGCATCATAACATGGGCCAGCTCTATCTGGAACATGATAGGCGAGCTTTTCTTCCCATATGGAAATCTCTTTCCATCGAAGGTACAAGAAGTAGAGACAGCTTGGAGAAGCTGCCTAGACCTGCCACTTCTTAGCTGTTTGACCTCCGGTGTGGGTTTTTTTTTTTTTTTTTGGTGTTGTTTTTTTTCTTCACTTTTGTGAGCCTCAGTTTCCTCACTGGAATAACGGAGATATCAGCAGTACTCACAATGCTTAGAACACCGAAAGCATGGCACTGCATAAAGATTATTGTTATATAGTCTAGACAGTATTCTTAATATCTCCAGAAACGTCCAGAAGGTACAAAATAGATTGACAATTGTGCAGTGTGCACAGAGAAACATTTGCTCATGGGCACACAGCAAAAGAGACTCACGATGTAGAAACAGGTGTCAGCAGATGCACACCACTGACAGTGCACATGCGCACAGGCACCTTCAACTCCCCTTCTCAAAGCATAGAGGACAAAAAGCGCTCTAAACCTTCCCAGAAAGCTTCTGCTCATTAAAACCCAGCAGCAAAAGATCAAAGTAGAGCAAGTGCAAAATAGGGAGAGGAACTTCATTCATAAGGAACGTATTTGCCATCAGTAGGTCTGGGGAAGGCAAATCTCACTGAGTGCAAGCTGAGTTCACTTACTCTGAGATGGCATTGTGTAGGCTAGGATTCATCAAATGGCCATAAAATCCCGGGGAGAGCCCTGACTCCTGGGCCACAAACCGCAGTGGGTATTCACAAGAGAACAAAGAGTGGGATTACTCTCATTCTCATGGGAGCAAAAGCCAGGCAGAAAATCAAGTCTTCCCAGAATACCACGTTAGAATGCTGTCCACCTCTAGAATTCCATAACATTCATGAAATGTCCCAGAAGCCCAGCCCTGAAAGAAATGCAGATGTGGCATGAGACGGTTATCGAAGTGTTCTTGCCTGTAAAAGGAATATATCACTTTTTTATTTATTATTTTTAATTACATTGTATTATGTGACACAGTTTCATAGGTACTGGGATTCTCCCCACCCCTCCCCAAACCCTCCCACCATGGTGGATTCCTCCACCTTGTTGCATAACCACAGTTCAAGTTCAGTTGAGATTCCCCCATTGCAAGCATATACCAAACATAGAGTCCAGCATCCTACCGTCCAGTCAAGTTCAACGGCTTCTTAGGGAGACCCTCTCTGGTCTGAAGACAGAGCCAGCAGAGTATCATCCCGATCAATTAAAAGCTCCAACATACCATCAGCAAAAATTTACATCATTATGGAATTAATTGACATAGTAATGAGTAACCAATATGTTAAAAGTAAATGCGAGTTCTTAACCACCTTCTGTGACCACCTCATTGACATTTCAATTTTAGTTTATACACAACATATAACATACATAACATGTTATACATAACATCATATCAAATTAAGGCAAACATGTGGTATTTAACCTTTTGGGATTGGCTCATTTCCCTTAGCATTATGGTTTCCAGTTTGGCCCATTTGGCCACAAAGAACTGCATTTTGTTTTTTTTAATAGCTGAGTAGTATTCCATGGAGTAGATGAACCATAGCTTTCTTATCCAATCCTCTGTTGATGGGCATTTTGGCTGCTTCCATGTTTTTGCAATTACTGATTGTGCTGCTATGAACATAGGAGTGCATGTTGGTTTCTCATAGAACAAGTGTTCTGGATAAGGAATATATCACTTTTACTCAAGATTTGTTTTCAGACAGCAGCGAACATATTCAGAGATGCGATGATCATCAATCATCCTGCAAAAACACTTCCCAAGGTAATTACAAAGATCCTCGAACAGGTTTCTCTCCAGAATCAGGAGGTTACCATGGGGTGAAAATATGCTGCTATAATGAACGAGAGTCAGAAGCAAGCAGCTCAAACTCCGATCTGGAATATCAGCTCAACTGTGGCTGCCAGTGGCTAGAGCGGTAACCAGGTTAAAACATGTATAAAATCCCAGGACAACAATAAGATGCTGGACTCTATGTTTGGTATATGCTTGCAATGGGGGAATCTCAACTGAACTTGAACTGTGGTTATGCAACAAGGTGGAGGAATCCACCATGGTGGGAGGGTTTGGGGACGGGTGGGGAGAACACAAGTACCTATGAAACTGTGTCACATAATACAATGTAATTAATGAATTAAAAATAATAATAAAAAATAAATACAAAAAAAAATCCCAGGACAGTCGGGAATTCATTGTATGAAACCAAGAAAGAGACTTACAAGCAAAAATAGCTGTATTTCTTTAGGAAACAGGTAAGTACAGGCCTTAAAGATGTTCAGATTTAGGTGTTTCTTCTTATTGTTTATGATTAAAAAAGAAAAGGCCAGAAAATTCAGTGTGTGTGAACAAAGTCCAAATTTGCACTGACTCAAAAATCTCGCTAACACTGTTTCTATTTGTTCTCAACGTGCAATTCAGCAAATGGTGGTATCAGCCAAAACTAGTTGGACTTCAAGCCGTTCCACGTATATAAAGGTGATGAAATCTTATTTCCTTTTCCTCATTAATGAACTTACTGCCTCAAAGTACTTTAAAGTTCTCCAAAATAGCTCTGTGGTTTATAAACATGCTAATCAAATCAGCAATAAAACTAAAACGTCCACCTGTCTCCTTGGCTGCGTAGGAATCTTGATAGCTTAACAGTTATGAATTTGATTATTACTTAATCCCCTTTGATAGAAAAAGGAAGAAGCTGGGCCCAGCACGGTGGCCTAGCAGCGAAAGTCCTCACCTTGAACACGCCAGGATCCCATATGGGCGCTGGTTCTAATCCCAGCAGCCCCGCATTCCATCCAGCTCCCTGCTTGTGGCCTGGGAAAGCAGTCGAGGACGGCCCAGAGCATTGGGACCTGGAACCTGCCTGGGAGACCTGGAGGAAGTTCCTGGCTCCTGGCTTCTGACTGGCACAGCTCCGGCTGTTGTGGTAACTTGGGGAGTGAATCAACGGAAGGAAGATCTTCTCTGTCTCTCCTCCCCTCTGTTTATCTGACTTTGCAATAAAAATAAATAAACCTTTAAAAAAAGGAAAAAGTCATTGAATGCTCCAGGCAATATGTCATAAAATTAATTTTTATCATATTAAAAGGACAGCCCAGGGACTAGCATGGTTATGCTGGTTTTTGCAGCACCGCCATGCCACACTTAAGCAACAGTTCAAGTATGCGCTGTTATGCTTCCAATCCAGGTCCTTACTGGTGTGCCTGGGAAGTGGTGGAAGCTAGCTCAAGTACTTAAGCCTGTGCCACTCACATGTGAGCCTGACGCAGCCCCAGCCACTGAAGGCATTTGGGGAGTGAACCAGAAAATAAAAGACCCCCCCTCTTCCAAACAAGTAAGTAAATAAATAAATCTGTTTTAAAATATTTAAAATATATACTTCATATATTATTATTATTAACTTTATTATACTCATATAAAGGAGAAAGTGTAATTATTAAAATGGATATTGTAGAGACAAGCTACCACCTGAGATGCCAACATCCTATGTAGGCACTAGCTATTCCACTTCTGATGCACCTTCCCACCAATGCTCCCAGGAAAGCACTGGAAGATGGCCCAGGTGCTCAGATCCCTGCAACCCACAAGGGAGACCCAGATGAAGCTCCCAGCTCCTGGGTGTGGCCTGGCTCAGCACTGGCCAGTGTGTTCACTGGGGAGTGAGCCAGGGGATGGAGGTTCCATCTCTCTGTTTCTCCCTCCCTCTCTGTAACACTGACTTTCAAAATAAATACATCTTTAAAAAAATAAGGAAGGATGTTGTAGAATGGTATTTGGTGATACAGAAATATATATATATGCATATGTTTTGTTCTATTAATTGAAAAATACCAATTTATGAAAGAATATGTAGACTATAAGGCTATTTTGATTAAAACATGCAAAAAACCTGAAGAATATGGACCAATATATTAAGAGTGATTTTTTTCTGGAAAGGAAATTCAGAAATTATTCTTAGTTTTGTGTATTTTATTTTTAAAATGTTCATTTCATAAGCCTTATGCTTCTACATTACAAAACGTACCAAGACAGTAGCAAAACTTATTTTTTTTACTTAAGTGCTAACTCTGTCAATAGTCCAGAATCAATACTAAGCCAAAAATGCTTCCATAGAACAATATGCAGTTATACTCAACAACATGAGTAAAGCTTGGAAACCATAATACTGACAGGATGCAACTAGACACAATATCCAAACCCAGTGATCCCATTTACCTAAAACACCAGAAAGGCAAAACGGAAGTTAACACTATACTTACCCTGGTGATGACAATGCTCTTTTCCATCAGGGCATCTATTTGTACTTGGTGGGGAGCAGCTGTGAGATACGAGCCTCTGTTCTCTTATAGGTTGCCTAGTTGAGGAGCGCTGCTTGAAACTGATCTTAGTTGCCCCACTGTAAGAGACAAGCTGGTGGCCAAACGTAATGCTTGAGGGCCCTGAGGCTCTCATCCACGGCAAGAGCACCAAATGACACACAGCTGAAATGCCATCAATACAGCAGAAATCTCATTCCCAGCTTGGACACCAGGAGAAAAGCATTGCCAAATTCATTCTCCCCCAAACTTAGGTTCTGACTAGCTGACTGTACCAAAAACAAAACAAACAAAAATCACAAATAACCCCCAAACAAAAATCAACAAATGATGCTATGGTTTTGATGTTGCAGAAACACATGGTCAGTCAACAGGATGATTCTGAGTGATAATGCAACACAAGAATCCCAAACCTGCTCACACTTCTCAGCCAATGGGATTTTCAGAAGTAGAAAAACAGCAGCTCAGGGAGCACAGCGGAGCAAAGCAGATGTGAATATAAGAAGGCTAAGGGGCGCTGGTGCCTGCACTGTGCTAGCACTGCGGGGTCTCAGTGTGGCCACACCACGTCTTCCCAAACACTGCAAGTCAGGCATCACAAGCTCCACATTTTAGGGGGAAACTGAGGCATGCCCAGTAAAAACACTGCTTCTGCACCCTTGCTTCACATGAGATTTTCCTGGGAAGCTTTTAAAAATTGTAATGTGATGTCCAGGCTCACTCCATACAATTGTGCCTGCATCTCTGCGGGTGGGTCACAGGTACTGGCATTAAAAAAAAGAAGAAAGAAAACTCCAAGCACGTCTACCGTGCAGCTAAGGCCGCAAGCATACGAATTAGACTGTTATTTGTTAAACTGTACATTAAAAAGCTGATTCTGACGCAGCAGGTCTAAGGTGGTACCTAAGAACATGGTGCCTGTGCTCTTGGCCCCGATCCACACATGCACTTGACCCCGTCTGATGATGCAAGAAATTTAAGGAGTGTGCATTTCAAGGATATTCCAAGATAGATTTCTGTCTCCTTTGTATCAAAACTCCCCTTTTCTAGCTAGCTACTGCTCTGAAGAGAGGCCAGTAGAAGTGCAAGACACCAAGTGTCTGAAATACCAACTCATAGAGAAGCAACCTGATCTCCCCTCCCACCCCATTAACCAGGAGAGAGACTGGCTTTACTTTCCAAGCAATGGCTCCTGCAGTGAAGGGGTTTGCAAGGGCCTCCTCTGCACTCCCCTATTTGACAAGATATTAGGAACAAGGCATGCCAAAGTGTGCGCATTAATGAGACCCACATGTAACTGCTTAAGAGTAAACACTCACTTAATCCTGTGTAGCTGAACGGTCTAACAAACGAATTAGCTAGTGGCATCCACTTTAGGATATATGATCCAATTTATATTATGATTTCTTTCGAAGGGCTGAACTGATTTTGACACATATAAAAATGTGGTTTCAATCACCAACAATCGCACCATTCGAACAAGGGGGAGGGAAAGGCTTTCAAAGAGCCCAGACCTGAGGGGAACAAATAACAAGGTGGAATGAAGGAAATTGGTGCCAGGGCTGGGGTGGTGGGATAGTGGGGTTCTTTGGGGCACTGCTACCGCCATCAAGGGGCCCAGAAGACTTTCACCTCTTGCTTGGTTCCCTCAGTTGGTTAGCCACAAATCAGAGAAGCAGGCACAACCTCGAGAAAGAGCTCAGGGGACCCCTCACCTCCTCCATCAGACAGTCTTCATGCCCATTGGCAGTTTAGAGGCCTCAGAATTAACAAACACTCACACTGAGAGGAGAGAATATGGCTCCAGCAGACCCAGCCAGGGTGGTCACCCGAAAACCAACAAAGACTACCAGATTTGCATGCTCCAAGAACAATCCACATCAGCCCCAGCTGATGCTATGAAGATGAAGAGACACTGGAATGCTGCACATGGCTAGATGAGCCACACGGCTTTTGCAAATATTTGTGACTACAGCCCTTAACATTTTCTCATTCCATTGCCACTGCAATTCTATGCCATAGATAATATGATTAGCTCCTTTGTACATGTGAGGAAACAGACATAAAAGCCAAAACCACTCAACTGGGTAATGGTGTTGATTCTAGGCGGTGTGACTCCAGACACCAAGTACTTAACAAGGCCTCTGATCAGGAACCCACACTCGCCGTCAAACTTTGCTGGCTCAGTTTGATTTCCCAAGGCATACGGCTCTAAGGCATACGGCTGCAGCTTTGAGAACAAGACACCAGCTGCTGAGATGGGGCTCACACCCATGTCCTCCAAAAAAACATAATTTTTAGGGGCAAGGATGTAACACAGCAGCTAAGTTGCTCAGAACACCCACATCCCACATCCAAGTGCCTGGTTCCAGTCCCAGCTCCGATCCAGCTCCCTGCTAATGCACACAATGAAGTTCAAGTATGTGTGTCCCACCAACCATGTGGGAGACCCCAGACTGAGTTTCTGGCTCTCTGTTCTTCAAATAAAACGAAAATCTATCAACCAACCAATAAAGCCCTGAATTCCACAGCTATTCCCATGAATGGGCTCTGTGCCACAATAGCTTGAATTCAGGAAACACAGAAATAACTACTTATTTTTATGTGCTTGATACTATGTATCTTATTACAATTTTTTAAAAGACAAAAAATATAAGCACAGAGAAGCCATGTAATTGTGCAGTCAGCTATCTTGTTTATGAACGAGCATCTGGCCCTAAATGTGGTCATTTTCCCCTCTATAGCTGTACTGTAATGATGCTAAATAATGACCTGAATTGTCTTCAGCACATTCCCTTGAAGAGCAAGAATTACTCATTCATTCTCGACATAAATGTCCCTCTCCAGTCGAATCAAGTTCCTCGTGGATCCTCAAATATGCTGTGGCACAGACGGCTAGATATTAACTCTGCTTCCTTTTCTCCCCACAAAGACACACTGCCCTTTGCAGTTCATCAGAGTTCTGGACTGTGGCCAGGGGTGGCGGGGGAGTGATGTGTTTCACCTTTAGGCCTGACCCACAAAACTTATGGCATGACTTTCACCTCACCCACAGGCCAGATTCAGATGTCCAGTAGAGGACTCTAAGATGCTGGCAATGACACCAGAGAGAAGCAGCCTGGGCAATGGACGACCACTTGCAGCCTAACACTCCACGATCCTCCTAAACTGAACATGAACAAGAAGGCAACCTTAACAGTGTAACACCATCAAGACTGCAGCATGTATGTGTTGTGACAGTTAACCTACACTAATTCACAGATCACACTCATTTCCCCACGTTTACAAACCTTACCTCGCAGTTCAGTCAGTGGTTTTACAAGGGTGGTTTCTAAATCAGCAACAGCAGGATCTTGTTAGAAATGCAAATTCTCAGGCCTCACTCCAGACCTACCGAATGGGGGGAAGGGGAAACACTTCTTTTTTAACAAGCACTCCAGGTGATTCTCATGCACATTTAAGTCTCAGGACCACTGGCTGAAATGAGCTGAGATCCACTAAGAAAATCCAGGAAGCTTTTCTGCAAGTCCCATACGTGCATGACACTGAACACAGCAAGGCAGACGAGCTACTGATCACCCATGGGCAACAGATGCAATGTGTCCAGTGTCCAGACTAAGCAGGTGGACAAGTCATCATTGAGTCCAATTCTGGTCCTCACACCACCTTGGTTTGCTCATCTATAAAGGTGAGAACATAATAATATTTGCCTTCATTGGGATGTTTTGAGCAATTAAAGGTATCATTGTGTATGATGCTCCAAACAGCACCTGCGTGAAGTGATGACTTAAGGAAGTCACTGACCTTGCTGAGATTAGCTGGCCTCCTATACAGGAACAAGTGTTGCTCATTGAGCTGATGAACGGTGCACTGAGCATGAGGACTGACGTGAAGAAGGGAGGACTGGGTGAAGGGCTCGGGGCCCTGCAAGGCCTGCCTCCTATACATCATGGGGTGTCACTTGTGCAGGGCATAGTGGGAGAGAATACAGGTTTCCAGTCAAACAGGGTGTGAGGTAGACTGCAGACAACATGGTAGGGAGGAGAGTCACCAAGGACCTAGTCTTCCTTCAGGGCTTGGGCCCAGAGCAGAAATTGACCCTACCCTCCAAAGAGATCTGGGAACACATTGCTTAAAAAAAAATGAAAGGCATAGTAACAGAGAAGATATAAAGAGAGAAAGATCTTCCATTACTGATTCACTCCCTAAAGCTGGAATAGCCAGGGCTGGGCCAGGTGCTCTATCTAAGTCTCCAAGATGGGTGGTAGGGGCCCAAGTACTTGGGCCATCCTCTGCTGCTTTCTCAGGTACATCATCAAGGAAACAGATCAGAAGTGGAGCACCTGGGACTCAAACTGGAATTCTGACATGGATGTCAGCATCACTAGTGGCAACTGAATACACTGCCCCACGACCCCATTCCTTTGGGAAGACATATCTTTGTAATCTTCCGATCCAGGAGATATTTATAAGCAGACAGCAATGATGCCAACATTGACTTTGACATGACGAAACCTGCGGCCAACTCTGAAAAACTGCCCCAAACGGCTGGAGAGCAAAAGCAAGGCCCGGCCCTCTTCCCACTCTGTATTAATGGATCCCCAGAAGGAAAGTGGCTGCTCAGTTATGACCTCCTTCCATCTCATCCCTTCCTGAATAGAGGCTAAGACAGGCAGGAAGGCAGGAAGATGAGGAATTTCCTTCTGAGCTTTTTTATTTTCTTTTTTAAGATTAAAAGCAAATTTATAAGAGCAACAAAATCTAATAATGTTTACTTGGGGTTAAGAGATATGCCAGAGGAACAAGGAATGTGGGCATTTTAAATTGATTTTTCTTTGTTCAGTCTCTAGTCTGCATGTATCCTGGATATTCCTTCTTTCTTGGACTTGTGTTGTAAAATCTCATGTAAGTATAAGATGATATGCTTGGAAGTTCAATTTGGCAATCTCTCACAGCCAGTGCATTCTGGCTTCTCCCACCATGGAACTTCCCATTTGGTGACTATGACTTATATGACGTGAGTACTTAGTATTTCATTAATCTGAGCTTTGGTTTTAACCAACTGTCAAGGTAAGCTGTGTTACCTTAAAATTAAAACAAATTTGATGAAATAATTTCTCTTACCATGTGCAGCATATTCAGATATGTCCTAATTCATTTTGTTCTATTTCATTTTTCAAAACGCCAGTTGCAACCCTTTTGTTTGACCTCATGACCCATGAACTGGTCCCAACATACTGTGTGAAAAACTCATTCACCAGTATATGCACCAAAGTGATACTTACATGGTTTTTTGTTAGATTTATTGGTAGGAAGAAAACCTGGAAGCCAGGGAAGTATCTAGCAACAGCAGAAAAAAATAAACCAAAGTAATTTCAAGCAATGAACTTCTTGCATCAATTCAAAGTAAAGCAACTGGAGCGAAAAGTAAAAATCTGAACAAATCTCCATCCACCATATTGAGCCAAAAGGAAAGTCACAAAAAGACACAGCCAGTATGAAACAATTGGAAACACACACAATGCTACTCAGTGCTGCATAGGAGGACATACATATACATGAAGCTAGAAGGACACAGCTGGGAGTTATTAATGCTGCATTTCAGGCTTCAGGTGAAGAAGGCGCTGCTGCAAGCAAGGGGGCCACGGCCTCATCCTGCTTGGAAATCCCTTTCTTCATCCCCACAGTGTTTCTTTTATCAGTCCCTAGCTTCTTCACAATATCTGAAATTTCTGTAATTAAGACACATTCTTTCAAGGAACTAAGATCGTGGGAAAAGTTCAGTTTCTTTTTGGATCCAAAAGAATATGCCTTCTCTAGTCTGTTCTCACTAGAGCAGAAGGTGACCACATGTCCCCAGCCTTTCTTCCCAACCCGTCAATGATATCAGCTCTAAAGGAACACCAAGGACACCTGTGGAAAGATGAGGACAGCAGGTTGCAATTCACCAAGGGCCCAAGACAGATGCTGGCCATGGTGGAAGGCAGGACTCCAGGGCAACTGCTTCTCCAGCACCTTCCCTAGGCCAAGTGGAGCCACAGAAGCTAAGCCACAGAGCCTGTGGGATGTCAGCACAACGCTGACATCGCATACAGCATTCAGTGCTTCATTCCCAGACTCTGATCACAATCCTCAATTTTCTCTCTCTTTCATCCCACCCCAATTGAGGCCTGCTGTTACAGATGAATCCTAGTGGACCTGGCCTCTTTCATAAAATACTAAGAGAAAGTGGGAGAACTAACAAAGGAAATTTTGGCTGCAGACATCCTCATTCTAACCACACAGTGATTCGTTTCTGACATTTTTGTCGCTGCTGCTAGAATTCAGACTCACAGGACCATCTGGCTGAATAAAGTCTTAGATCAGCACTTCTTGGCAGTTCACATACAAGTGAGCCCCCCCCGGAGAGTCTATGAAACTGCAGCTTTAGAAGCAAGGGGTCTGCGATGGTGAAGGCACGGTGGGCCAAGGACTACCCTGAGTAGAGTGAGGCCTTGGTGTGCCCTGCCCATCTCCTTTAAAACTAAGAATGTCATTAAGGTCTGATGCTCCTTTAAGGGCTCTCTGTGACTTTAAAAAATAATATAGAGCATTTCTTAGACACTCGGTGAGTACTTTCTATGCTTTAATTCTCAAGACACTCCTGTCACACGGAAACTAGCAATGGCTCTATTTGCCACATAGAGAGACTGAGGCTCAAGATGGTTGGACAACTTATCCAAGCCTTGCAGGAAGTGCTTCTGGTTGATGAGAAAAATCCAGAAGTCTGTTACCCCAAAGAAGTGACCTCCAGATGCCTGGGAGCTGATGTCTCTAACAGGGAAAACAGGAGTCCCCCTCCTGTCCAGCACGGCAAGGGTGGAGTGCTTCATGACCCTCAGCTGAAGAACCTGCAATGGTTCTTCAGGGCACACAATGGGTCCAAAGAGAGGGACATGCTAATCTCCATGCATAAGAGCTGAGAACTGCATCACAGCCCCGGAGTATGGAGCACTCAGTTCTTCTAAAGGCTTGTCCTGGTGCTCATGCAATCTACTGTTGCATGTAGCTCTGTATGTGTGGTGTCGTCCTGAAGAAGCACAAGCCTACTATCAGGGAAGTGGGGTGATTAAGAACTCTGGAATCTAGTTTTAAAAATTAAAACAAAACATGCTATAACAATAGAAAGTGCAGCAAATCTCTCATATGCGCCCCTGGCAGACTAAGCTAACGTCTCACAGCACTTCTGCTGAGTGAACACTGGGCCACAGAATCCTTCTCAACACATTCGAGCAATACATTTGAGCCATGCGCATGCAATCAAAATCTCCCTGACATTGCCATAGTTCTAAGCTGGCCAGACCATAATTTTGAGACTTTAGACTGAGTGTATTTGGCCCCTCAAGTTTTCTAGTCTCCTCAGCTGTCAAATGGCAGGACTTTGGAAATTCTTTGGTCCAAGTCAGATCTGTAGAGCCTCTGCTGCTCCCCCTCAGTGGGATGCAGGGGGCAGGGGAGGGCTGACTTGATTTTTTTTTCTATGTTAGCCTAAATATTTACAGCAAATCTCCCAGCAAAATGACTGTGGTGTAGAATCACAGAGAAAACCACTAAAACTGAGTTTCACAGCAGTTTCTAAATAGCTCGAGAGACCCACAAGCCAAGTGTGCAGGCATCACTTCTAGGCCTTTGTTGCTGTAGCCAGTGTCCAGGATGCCTATGCAGAAAACACGTGCCCAAGAGGATGCCACCAGTGTACAGAGCCTGCATAAAGGGAAGGGTTTTTTTTCCCCTTGAGGAAATTCCAATATTCATAGTTCTTCTACAAGGAAAAAGGTAAAACTGGATCTAAAGATTGCCCTTTGGTTTTGTTGAACAAGCTTTCCTCTCAATTCGGGGCAACATTCCTCCCCCAACACTGAAATCTCACAGTCATCTCTGAGATACCAGCTTTGGCTTGGATTCACTCCCCAGCCTCAATTTTTTAAAGCTTTCTGAAGGTTGTTTTCTTTTAAATTCCATCTTTGGAATGATGAAAACATATGGTTAAGACACTGGCTTTAGGTTTCCCAAATGAGAACCAAGTGCTTCCTTTTTCACATTAAGGTGGCTCCTAATGATTGGGCACATGTGCATTTGATACCAAGGTTTCCAGCAGCTTCCAAGTCCCAGGAGCAAAACAGTGTTGTCTGGCAAACACAGCCTGAGACCCACAAGCTCGCAGCCTGTTTAGCATGCAGGATTGGGGCCACAGGGTCTCCACAGTTCTCCAGCCAAGGACAAAGAGTGGCAGGTCCAAGGAGGACCAGAAGTAACAGTCAGTCTCCTCCATTATATCCAGTGCCCTCATGCTGACTGGATCTGTCCCAACCGACCTCCTTACTCCATCACCAGCTTGCTCATCTGCAAGCTAGTGATTCCTGCACTGCATTTGGCTCCCGTGAACCACCAGTCCCCAGCCAGGCCTGCACTTGGACCCTTTTCCGCTAGTGAAATCAGAAGGAGGCATGTTTTCATGTACCCCATCCTAGCTCTTATTCTGGCCTCCCCAAACCACCAAAAGCAGGTGAGGAAATAATTCAATCCAGTAGGAGGAGTTTCGTTGCTAGGGAAACCTGCTCAGGCTGAGAGCTCTAGTTTTTCCACTAAGTATTCCCCCAACTCCATCTCTGCTCTGTTCCACCCACCCCGACCCCACACGGTGCTATGTCTCCCCATGAGATCCCCTTAGCAACTCTCCTGAAAGGCCTTCAGTCCCTCCCACACCCAAGTGGGCACTCCCCTCCTCCTCCTGGCCTGTCTGAACCTGCTACAATGGTGACTTCTGACCCAGGCTGTGCATCAGAATCACTTGGGAAGCATCTCACCAAAACAAAGCAAATGCCTGAACCAACTCCAGCTGAGGTGCTGACTCGTTGGATCACACCACGCTGGGAGGCTCCAGGGCACAGGCCAGGCTGAAACCACAGAGCTGATCCTCCTGCCTGGCACACACACACCTAGCACCCCATCTGCCTTCACTGGCCAACCCTTCATACACCTCCTTTGGGGTCTCAGCTGTTTTCTGGATTCCTCTGTAGCTCCTGTGGACTGGCTCGGGCCTCTGGCTCCGAACTCCCACTATAGTCCTCCTTGCTCTAAATGTACTTCCAACAGAAATTGTTCATTCGCTTGCCTATCCTCTAACAGATGCTAGTTCCAAGAAGGCAGGGGTGGCTGTTGGGATTGTTTGCCATCATGGGCCCAACGCCCAAGGTAATGCCAGGCCCAGGATAAACGCTTGATAAAGAAACTTGGAGTGATTACCCTTGGCAGGACACACTTGCAGCAATTTTTAAATCAAGCATTTTCCAAATCACAATAAAACGCCTTGTTCCTCCTTACGGCAATTGAGAGGGCAAGTTTCCAGTTGGGTTTGATGGGGAAGGGGCAATTGCCTTTACTCTGGGTACACTGCTGGAGCACATCACCTAGTCTCCTTGTGTCTAGGCGTGGCCACGAACCTAGATTGGCCATTGGAATGTGGGTGGAAGTCATTACTGCCATTGCCAGGCCTGGCCGATTGAAAGCACCTTCACATTCATAGATAGATAGATAGATAGATAGATAGATAGATAGATAGATAGATAGATTCACTCAGTTTCAGCTCTGGACTGTTGGCTCATCTGAATATCCAGGGGAGAACTCCGAGGCACTGAGTGCAGGTGCACCTACAAGATTGAAGAAGCTGGGCCTTGAATGGCCACATGGAACCCAGCAACCTCCTCTAACTCCTGCCAACTGGCACAGGACTGCGGCGTGAGAAGGAATCAGGCATGTGTCAATAAGCCACTGAGGTCTGGGGATTGTTGTAGCAGTTAGCTTACTAGGGATAAAAGCTTTGTGGAAGATGGAAGGAATAGGTAAGTTTATTATGGTGCAGGAATTTTGAAATACATATATATGAGGAGGTCTTCAAAAAACTTCATGAAAATGTGTTTTATGAAAAAGCTATGTAGGCATTTTAATGTTTTTTTCACCATAATAAACTTGTAATTCTATTTTGCTACAAACTCTTTGAAATTCACTAATTTTTTTTCAAAATAAAATGCAAAATTTTACCAAACTCCAGCAAGGTCAAAGTGAGGAAAAAAATCACCTCGACCCCCTGTGTTCTTCTATGCTGGCACACATGCTTTCTGTCCCCAGAGGACACATGAATGACTTCACTACAACTTTCTTCCCTACTTCCAACTTGGCCAAGTGTTACCTGATGATTAACAAACTGAGGCTATCTCTCCAGGTGCCAGTTGGCATGCTTTTCCCTTCTACCTATCACCTTTCCTTTGGGCATCCAGGAAGGAGCTTGGTCTGTGTGTAAACCAAACCCACTCTGATCTGTTGCACTGCCGGACAAGAGATTTTTCATTCTCTTGACACAGTAAGCATGGGCACAGTGACTACCCCATACCCAGAATTCGACTCAAATAATATACTATTTTCCAGCCAAAAGCAAAGAGAATTTGTGTGCTCTTATGAAAAGGGTGAGAACAACATTTGAAGGAGTTCAAAGCAGCATGCAACCTATATATTTTCTGAAATTGTTAAACTACCATAAAACTTTAACAGCAATCCATTCTTTGAACTGAGCTCATATTTTTATTTGTTACAGTCTGGCTGCTACTGTTGCCCACCTCTTCAACTTCTACCTTTATCACTTCCTTTAGCAGGAAAGGAAAGAAAGCAACATGTCACAAAATTGTTTCAGGGATACTCTCAGCAAACCTGTATCTCTGTGTTTGCATCCAGTACAATAAAAATACCACTCAGCAATTAATGCCTTTAAGAGCATCCTCTCCAAATGGTATTATTTACCAAATATTTATTGCCCTCCATGCAAGACCTCACAGGAAATACCTAAATAATTGGCCTGGGTGCTACTCTCCAACGGCTGACTGTCTGGATGAGGGAGTTGTGTGTAAAGCACAGTTAGCTCTAACAAAAGATGAAATGTGGAAAACTTCATAGACAGTAGCACAGAGAAAATGATACAAAGGAATACAGGAACAGTGAATTGCTCCCAAGTGGGAAAACATTTTCGTTCCCTCGTTCATTTGCTTATTCATTTAACAAACATTGATTGAGCATCTATTGTATGCTAGGCACTACGATTGTTGCTATGCATACAGTTGTGAGCAAGACACACACTGAGGCAGTTCTTTAGGGGAGGTGGTATCTACTGTGAGCCAACTGCCATGAGGATCTGGAACATATCATAATGCAGCCTTTGACTAAGCGCCTTTGTATGTACTTCATCTGTTGACCTATTTTATTCTCCCATCTTCTAAGGCAGATAGTACTATCACTGCAATTATTATTATTTCCAGAGAAGAAAGCTGTGCTCCAAAAGGTCAAATTACTTGTCCAAGGTCGTACAGAGCAAGGATTATCCCCCTGAGTAGTGTAGCTCCATAAGCCTGCTCTTCCACTTATACACTTGAAATCATGGATAGTCTACCAAATACTACTTTAATAATACTAAAGCAAGGGATGTAAACCTTGATCTCTGACTTGATGTGAGCCACTTCTATGCTTAGGACGCAGACACATACATGAAACCTGGAACCCAGAGTTGCCCTGATGTAAGGTGGGGGAGCTACTCTACACCAAGTTTAGTGAGCTCAACAAAGCAGGAGAGAATTGTTCTACATGCTTCAGAATATAACGGATAAATGTCTCAATTACCCATTAACTTGCAATACAACACCTCTTTGCCATTTTTTTAAAATTAAAGCCTCCTGAAAAGACTTCCAATATGGAAAGGGAAAGAGTTTTCCAGCCTGATCTTAAGGGCAAGACTCCGTGTAGCGTCCCAGGCCCTCCCCATCACTACACCCACCACTTCCCCAATTCTTTATGGGGCAGATGAAACATTACATTCCATAAAACATCTTAGTAAACTGTTGAGTTTTAGAAAAAGCATGACCTTCCAATCACAGCCAGACACCATGCAAATAACAGACTATAAAAATGAAGGACCCAATTAAAGAGGACTGGTAACCACAAGGCTGTAACATGGGCCATTGTTTGGAAAAAAAAAAAAAAACCTGTAAGAGGTGGACTCGCATGAGACAGCAGCTAACCCCGCTGAACAGCTGGTTTGTGTTCCTCACAGATATGGAACTGACAGTACACCAAACACTCCTGGCACTCATATTTCACAGGCATGCCTCAAAGAGGGGCAAAATAAAATTACAGGCATTAGCCAGGGTCACAGACCCACAAGGACCACTGGTCTCCGGAAAATGAGGCTTCAAGCAGCTGAAGAAAATGACCTGGTGCCCACTGCCCAGACTACTTTCAGTTTTTATGGGACCAGAAAAGATCGAAATGCAAAGTTTAAGCACCAAACTGCATATGCCTCAGCAATGCCAGCCTTGAGTGTATATCAGAAAGAAATGAAAATGTGTTCACAAATGTTACCAGCAACATTTTTTATTATAGCTCAAATGTCTATCAGTAGATGAACAAATAAAGAAAGCATTATCTCCCATACAGTGGAACATAATCCATCCATTAACAAAGAATGAAGCGATGATGCATCTTACGACACAGATGAATTTTGAAAACACCATAGTATGGGAAAGCAACTAGACACAAACGTCACATTTGGTACAACTGCATTTATGTAAAATGTCCACATTTGTTAAAATTATATCCTTTGTTTGGCGGGAGAAGACAAAAAATGGTCACACCAATGGGTGTGAGGTTTCTTTTGGAGGTGCTGAATTTTTTTTTAAGATTTATTTATTTTATTACAGAGTCAGATATACAGAGAGGAGGAGAGACAGAGAGGAAGATCTTCTGTCCGATGATTCACTCCCCAAGTGACCACAACAGCTGGAGCTGAGCCGATCCAAAGCCAGGAGCCAGGAACCTCTTCCAGGTCTCCCACGCGGGTGCAGGGTCCCAATGCATTGGGCCGTCCTCGACTGCTTTCCCAGGCCACAAGCAGGGAGCTGGATGGGAAGTGGAGCCGGGATTAGAACCGGCACCCATATGGGATCCCGGGGCTTTCAAGGCGAGGACTTTAGCTGCTAGGCCACCGTGCCGGCCCAGGTGCTGAATTTTTTTTTTAAAAAAATTTACAAATGTTTATTGGAAAGGCAGATCAGATTTGTGGAGAGAAGGAGTGACAGAATAATCTTACATCTTCTAGTTCACTCCCAAAATGGCTGAAATGGCTGGAGTTGAGCCATGTGAAGCCAGGAACCAGGGGCTTCTTCCGGGTCTCCCATGTGGACCATCCTCTACTGCTTTCCCAGGCTCATAAGCAGGGAGCTGTATGGGGAGTGGATCAGCTGGGACACAAACTAGCGCCCATATGGGATTCTGGTGCTTGCAAGGTGAGGATTTAGTCATTGAGTTACCATGCTGGGCCTACTGAAATTCAAAAAAAAAAAAAAAAAAAAAACCAATTGTAATGATAGCAAACAACACTGTGGATACACTATAAACCATAGAGAGAACGCTTAATATACATGATCCGCCATCTCAATGAATCTATAATTATAACATGAAAAAATAAGTCTTTTACTTAATAAATGTTTAGTACCCAGTAAACCAAAGGTAGGAGTGGAAAAGAAAATGTGTATGACCTGAATCTAATCACGAGAAAATTCAAAATGAGAAACATTCTATAAAGTCATAGTCCTGTGGTCTGTATAAATGTCAATGTCATAAAGGAAAATGTCAGCATCATGAAAGGGTTTCTTGTACTATTCTTGCAACTTCTCTGGAAGTTTGAAATGATATCAAAATTTAAAATTACTAAATTAACAAGAATGAAAGGAAAGAGGGAAGTAAGGAGAACTTGCAGTGACAAAAAAGACTTCTAGGCGTTCCACCACGTCCAGACTCTCACCTCTTACCCTCTTTGATGAGTTCCTCAGCCTTGAGCCAAGCTAATGAAAGGGAGTGGGGTGAAGGGGAGAAATCAGCAAATTCTGCAGGCCGGCTAAGTGGCAGGCATGAAGGGAGGCTGCTGGGCCCAAGGATCCCTCTTTCAAACAGTAATAGTCAGAAGTTCCAGGATACCACACAGAAAGCATTCCTTCTTACCACCAATACTCAAAATGATCCTACAGGTGGAAAACATGCAGGACTTTTACACCATTATGAATGTTACTAGCAACTCCACAAGAATCCGACCCCGGGATCAGAGCCAACATCATACCATGGGTCATAGTTCAAAGAGGGCGGTAGAGAGTTGTTCTGCACCATTTGTCTCTAATGCATGGATCTCAGGACTGGTGGATAACCCAGTGTAAGACAATCTGACCACAGGGGTGTAATGACTCCGCTTCTCCAGCATCAAGCATCAGCTTATTTTTCTCCTTTTAAATCTTGCACTTCTCAGCACAGAAGTTCAATGGGTGATGAGTCTGTTTATGTGTATTTCAGACAAAAATTGGGGTGAAATTGCAAGACTGGCCCAATAACCAATGAGTTCCCTTTCTTCAATTTCTCTGAAGGTCTTACTGAATTTTGATTCCCAGCAAGAGGTCTCAGATGCCTTGGAATTGCCACAGAAACACTTGATGTTACCATGGACCAAATCAAAGGGAATTAAACATTAAAGCACTTGGAAAATATTGTAGGTCTGTGATGCTATGATCTGTCAGGTGCACACGTGTGCATACACACACTCCAACACCTGCAGGCAAACACATTTTTTTTTCCTTAACAGAATTCATTATCCCTTTTTAAGGAACTTTTCCCATAATAAAGATGCTGGTCTCCTAGAACAATATTAGGGGTTGCCTGCTGTTCCTTCCTTTGGAAACATGTAAGAATTCCATGTTTGTGCATCTTGGTTACTAATGGTGGCTATTTTGGTGGATGCACATTGGTGACTTTGATATTCCCAATGTCTAGTCCACTGCTTGATCCACAATAGGTGCTGAAATATTTGAAAAATGTAACTGAAGTTGAAATTTGAAAGTAGGTGAGGGAACAGGCAGAAGCTTTGAGTATGGCTAAGTGGAGCCTAATGTCTTGCTTATACATACACAAACACACATAAGTTCACACACACAACATGAACTCCAGGACCTACGAGAGGTGAAAGGCTTGAATGCAGAATGTCCTAAAAGCGTATTAACTCACTATCTACATGGCAAATCTGAAGCTGCGACTCACCTACCATTGGAGTCTCTAAAAACTTTCTGAAAAATCTGTGAACATAAGGATAGTTTGAAAAGATTAATTTTCCAGGTTTTCTATTTCTGGACATTCACTTGCAAAGGTGGACTTGCCGGCTCTGCAGTCAGCCTTTCTGTATTCCCATTTGTGGTGCCCCACCGCTCTTCAGTTAAAAAGGGGGGGTTATTAACCAATTATTCTCAATCTTATCAGGGTGCATTAGCCCAAGAAACACCCAAAAGAAAAGGGTCATTTGAGACAGCATCAGCTTAAAGGGGGGAGAGTACCAAGGATAAAGCAAGCATCAATAAAAATTATTGAAGGTTATGCATTTTACTCAGGCAGTAAATTCATAGCACACCTTTTCCCCTTGTTCAAGGAGACTTCAAAATGCAGATGGAATGTGTAGTTAAAAGAAAAATATATTTTGGTGCAAAACTTTAAACCAAAACTTTAAACAGTATTTTTTAATCACACACATTTCCAAGAACTTTTCAAAAAACTCACATAGGGCCCGGCGGCGTGGCCTAGCAGCTAAAGTCCTTGCCTTGAAAGCCCCGGGATCCCATATGGGCGCCGGTTCTAATCCCGGCAGCTCCACTTCCCATCCAGCTCCCTGCTTGTGGCCTGGGAAAGCAGTCGAGGACGGCCCAATGCATTGGGACCCTGCACCCGCGTGGGAGACCTGGAAGAGGTTCCTGGTTCCCGGCTTTGGATCGGCGCGCACCAGCCCATTGCGGCTCACTTGGGGAGTGAATCATCGGACAGAAGATCTTCCTCTCTGTCTCTCCTCCTCTCTGTATATCTGGCTTTCCAATAAAAATGAATAAATCTTAAAAAAAAAAACTCACATAGATCTACATGTCCAGCCTGCTCAGGAAAACAAAACAAACTATTAGCACTCGCTAAAAGTTAAGTCTGGCTTGGCTGATGGCTTGACAATTACAAATGGCTTCTTCAAATAGGTCATGTAACCTGACCTAATCAATTTTCCCTCATACATTGAAAGGCTTTAATAAAGACAAATTCAAAGCATGTATGTGATGCCCGTCAGTACTTCTCAGAGTTTAATGTGTGTGTGAATCACCTGGGGATCGTCATGAAAATGCTGATTCTGATTTAATGGGGCTGCGGAGTAACTCAAAGTTCCACCGCTCTCCCAGGGGAGGCTTATGGTGCCAGGCCATGCATCACACTTCAGGTAGCAAGAATATATAACGTGCTGGAAAACGTACTTTCACAATGAATTAAACGTACACTTTGAAAAGGTCAGGCATCAGATGTAAAAGCTACATTTGGGTGCATAACCTTCAGAAAGTTTTCCAACTAGGAAAGTTGGAGAATCTCCAATTTGCACAAGTACTGGCAACCTGAAATCAAGAGGTATATACCCACTCTGCTCTCTGTAAGGCCCAGGACTGAACTTTTACTCTGAAATCAAATCCCAGAGGAACAGACTTGTTTTCTAACCCTTCACACAGCTGCTACTTTTAGTGGCAGAGGCTCAATGGTCCAAACCTTAATCTGTGCGAATCATGGCTATACTATTGAATGCACAAAGCCCAACTGACTGGCAAAGGTAAGTAACCAATTCTGCAACTAACTGGCAACACACGTAGGTAACTGATTCAAGGGTAAATTGGCTCATAAACAGAATCACAGTAACAGCTGACATGAACTGGCACATGTTAACATACACATTTGGGCAGAGGAGGCCCATGAACATGTGTTTCTTCAGGTGCTGAAATATGGACCCATGTTTTTTGGCAAGATTCTAAGCAAAATTACAAAGTTATCCAAGTCTGTGGTCAGCCCTATTTCCCTATCAGCACCCCTTCTCCTGCCAGCCTCCCCGTAAAAGTGAATTTGGTCCTATCTACATTCCATTAACTCTCTCCTGGATCCCCAGCACCCATACTTTTCTTTTTTACTTATCATTCAAATCATTTAAAATATAAAATTGTATTTAAGCACATATCCCATCCCCCACTGAGCTAGCACTGTGGCATTAACCTGTCACTTGCAATGCCCGGATCCCATATGGGTGTCAGTTTGAGTCGCAGCTGCTCCACTTCTCATCCAGCTCTCTGCTGATGCACCTGGGAAAGCAGTGGAGGATGACCCAAGTCCTTGGGACCAGTAGCCTATATGGGAGACACTGGCTCCTGGCATCAGCCTGGCCTCGCCCTAGCTGTTGTGCCCATTTCAGGAGTGACCCAAAAGATTGAAGACCACTCTTTCTCTCTCTCTGCCTTTCAAATAAACAAAGTAATATTTAAAAAAACTGTATTCCCAAATCTTCAGAATTAATAAAAAGTCCTATTCAGGTTACAGCCACTTCAGAGAGATGGAAAATATAACAAAGTTTTCTTAGCAGATCAGCCAGGTTGAACGTGCCAAGTGATATGAGGTTATACACAGGAGATTCATCTGAAATCCAGACTTCTTTAAGACCAGGAAATGGCCCCTTTTATGAGCAAAAGACGGGTCAGTATTGTGGCTCCTCAGTCCACCAGTGGGAGGGACCGCTTGTAAAGCAGGCACAACCATGCAGCCTCCTTTGGTGAGGGACTGTGACAGGTGCTGTGACACCCCTAAATGAAAGAAACTAATAATTGATTATGCTTCTCGGTTGGAGGTCTGCCTTCTTTCCCATTAGCAGAATAAGTTCACATGGCATTCCTGGCCCCTGGGCCGGCGCGCAGGCGGAGAGCCGAGCTTGTTCCTGGATGGCAGGCACACACACACTTTGAAGGTTCCAAGCCTTTGAAACCCATGACATTTCCCCGCAGCCAAGCACACTTCAAATTGCAAAAGGTTGGAGCTGAAACGAAGCTCAGCAATTATCTAGTGATACAAATTACTTTTATTACAGTGAAGAGGAAACTGAGGACTAAAGAGGTAAAATAATCTGTCAAACACTTTAGCAGCGAAAGGAGCAAAATCATCACCCTGGAGACCTTGTGCCACACAGCTCTCCCCAGGACATTCTCTGTCTCTTCCTCTTTCAGGCTGAATACAGTAGATGCGGGAACTAGAAAGAGGCAATCTGCCTGTGCAGAACGACACACACAGTGAAACCACGGTGGAAAGGTTCTCCTTCCTTTGGGCTCAACAACCCCAATAAGTGAGCCCGAAGGGGCTGTCAGAGTGAGGGCAACTTCCTGTGTGTGCTGATAGATGTCTAGCAATCCATCTGGGTGGGGAGGAGCCTGGCTGTAGAATTTGCAAATTTCCGTGTTGTAAATACCTTCCTCCTACAAACTTTGAGATACCAATTGATGTCACTAAACACAGCTTGGGGAGAGAGCCATCCAGTCAGCTCTCATGAGCTGGTACCAGTTGGATCCAACACCCCATTGGAATTTCTGAGAGCTCTAAATCACTCTGCTTGAAGGATGAAATGGCTGTCTGCCTCACAAGAAGAAAACATCCAGGTTTGGGAGGTGGGAATGTTAGCAGGACATGTCTTCACTCACTGAACACTAAAAGTTCCAATTCCAATGCACATCCACAGGAGCTAAAGATCAACTTTGAAGAAGTCACTTGATCCACTGTACTTGTAACTCCAGGTAATGCCTAATCAATCCCAGACAAGAGCACTGAGAAGTACAAATCACATTCCCTGGCTTAGTGCTTTGGACAACCAAACGTCCCTTTCCAAGCAGCAATGGGATCCAAATTCCACCTCAATTTTCTTGGCCTCAGAAAGACTCCAAGCCTGGGGAAAGCACTCAGGGAAAGTCCTTAGCCCTGCTTGGTTTTTTGTTTTTGTTAGTTTGTTTTTGCCAAACATTGATTGGCTAATGGAAAAAAAACCCTGGTCTACAAACAATGGTGGCTGGTGACAGCCACCACTCAAGGGCGATCCTCGACATTGTTCTGACAACCAACAAATGCAACTAGCTCTTAGGGAGTATGTTTAAGGAACAGCTAGAATATGTAATAGACATTTTTCTGGGAGTTTGACAGGCAAACCTCCATCCTATCTGAGCTACACTCAGTGGACATTGATCAGAAAGAATTCTTCTAGAAGGTCATTTAGAAGGAGATCTGCTATTCGTTGCCTATTGGTCTTCAGCCTCATCCCTCAGCCCCCACCAGCTCACTCTCACTCACTTTCTCTCTCTGTCTCTCTCTCTCAAAAGATGTCCATTCCTAAAAGATATAGACTGTACAGAACATTTTGCCTTATACAGTGACTAAGTCTAAGAATAATTAAAATGGCAAACTTCCCTGGATCCCTTAGGATAATCTCACTTAGCTAGTTTATGCTCAGCATTTCAGGAGTGCATTGGGATTTTTCAAAATCAGTGAGCAGAGAAACTTGTTAATTTTTTTTTTTTTTAAGATTAAAAGCAGACCCACAATGACTGAGTAAACTTGGTACTCTTTTTCTTCTTTCTAGTAAAGGGATTTATGACAAATAATCACATGACTAGAAAAGGACCTTCACAATCATTTCAGGTGACAGACATGCTTCCCATCCCAGATTTGACTCTAGTGCCCTCACTGCATGTACCAGCCTCCCACAAACCTTATGGCAGCCAAGGATGAAGGGTTAGCTGCAATCACCACACCCGATCAATCTCAGCTCACAGTGTGGGGACCGCATGGACGCCTTCTGCTGACTCTGCACTGGGTGGAGAAATTTACCCCGAGAAAGACATAATCAGAAGGCATGGGCAGCCTTGAGAAGCAAGCTCCTCCTCGCTCAGTGGAAGTCCTATTCTGGGTTGCAGAGGTGGAGAGAGAAGCCCAGAATATTTGCTTCTCAGTTCCTCTCTTCTCTTCAGTCTTCTTACTTTTCATAATTCAAGGAATGATGACCACTCTGAGAAATCCTTCTCCTTCAGAGCTTCTAATCAAAGCCGTTTGGCTCAACCTCTCCCGACTTCACTTCTTTCCCTCCACCTCAACGTAAATTAAGCTCACCTTACAATTACCAGAACTTGGTGATTAACATTCTGAGCTAGAGATCTTCAGAAGTCATGCCAACTGATAAACCAAATTAGAACCAAGGCCTAAAAGAAGGTGGCCATGTCTGTTTCATACTGATCAGTGCCTCCCCCTGTCCAGCATGCCAGGACTCAGTTCCATGAACACACATACAGATCAAAAACCCCACAACTACTGACAAGAGAAAGGAGAGAACACAGCGCGTCCAGAGGCACTCACCTCTTTCCTTAGTGCTGTTCAGCACTCCCACATGCAGTTTCATCTCCAAAGCACTTGAGGAATACTAATTAATCCTCCCGCCACCCCGCAAGGTGAGGAAGGATTATCTCCATTTTACAGATGGAAAAATGGAATATTTTGAACACAAGCACAAAACTCATTGACAGAAACTGGGCTGGGCTCCTCCCTGGTGTCTTTGATGACCACCTGAGCCTGCCAAGGAATCTCATCCCCAACCTGCGGGATGCCAAAAAGCTCTGAAACATGATAGAGTTGAGAAGTCAGAGAGCCAGAGGCAAGACAGACAAGACTTTCACACTAACCCTTCCAAGTCTCTAATTAATTCATGATTGCACTGGACTGTCTGGTTAGGGGAGGTCCTTTTTGAAGCTTAGATGGAGGAGCAGGCAGAGATATCGTCTCAAGTTGTCGTCTGAGCAGTGATTCTACCGCTCATTTCTTAATATCTTCACTCTAATTGACATTTTAAGCCTGTACTGAAGACAGCACATGCAATAATGAAAATCCACCTGAAATCCTCCTTGGAATAAAGGCAAGCACCAAACAAATAAATAAAATTCATTGGCATTGTGCTTTTGTATTCTGAGACAGAACTTTATCAAACTCCAGCTGCAAAAGCAATGGGAGGCCTGATCCAAACCTCACCATTACAGGCAGTGCAGAAGTTTATGTCTACCTGAGCCCATTACTAAAGACATAGTTTCAAACTGTAGTAGTCTTGGAAGTTTTTGAATTCTCAAGAGATCTAACAGGCATTTGGAGATTCAGACAGCTAACACATTCTTCAGAATTTCCACTTTTTCTGTCATTAACTATCACTGAAGCTTACCAAAATCTATTTTTGTGTTGTTTTAAAAGATGTATTTACTTGTTGGAAAGAAAATTTAGAGAAAGAAGGAGAGAGAGAGAAAGATCACACATCTGCTGGTTCACTCCCCAAGTGGCTGCAATGGCCAGAGCTGAGCTAATACAAAACTACAAGCTAAGAGCCTCTTCTTTTTTTTTATTTTTTTTTTATTCATTGATTACATTGTATTATGTGATACAGTTTCGTTGGAACTGGGAATCACACCACCCCTCCCCCCGCCCTCCCCCCATGTGGAATATTCCACCTTGTTGCATATAAGAGCCTCTTCTTGTTCTCCCACACAGGTGCAGCATCCCAAGACCTTAGGCCACCCTCCACTGCTTTCCTAGGCTGCAACCAGGGAGCTGGATAGGAAGTGGAACAGCCACGAATTGAACAGCACCCGTTTGGGATCCCAGTGCTTGTAAGGTGGGGATTTAGCCACCGAGCCATTGTGCCAGACTCAACCTTTGTGGTTTTGTTTTTTTATATGTACTATTATCCTCGTCACAAGGGACGTGTGTATGCCCTATGCATCTACATACATATCAAAATAGAGATCCTGAAATGCTTCATAAGTTCTTCCTATTAGACATGCACAGAAAGGATCCAAAAAAGCTTGTGGATTATGCAGTGATGGAGTTATGACTGTTTATGAAGAATTGTGCTATTGTAATAATATAGGGAAATCAGTGAGGTGTGGCAGGGAATTTGGGATGAGAATAAGGGAAATCCTAGAGCATATGGAACTGTATCATAAAATAATAATAATAATAATAAATGGAAAAAATGGTTTTAAAAAATAAAACACAATTCCATAGAAAAAATAACATAAAATAAAATAAAATAAAAGGTCTGAAATAACAGTGACCATTTGGGCTAATAGAATACCTTCGTTTCAGTTCTGGCTCCAGCTCCCATTTTAAGCTTCCTCACATGCAGACTCCAGCAACCAGCAGGTGGATCAAGTGATTGAGTCCTACCACTCACATGGAAGATGTGGACTGAATTCCCTGCTCCCAGCTTTGCATGGCAACCAGCAACTGTGGGACGTGAACCAACAGATGGAATCTCTCTGTCTCTGTGTTTATTTTTATCTCTTCTCTGCCTCTCTAAAATTTAAGCAACGCAGGAAGCAGCAACAGTACGTCTGGGACAGTGTCTCTCAACTAGGTGATTCCGCTAGCTCAGTACATCTGGAACTGTCTGAGGACATTCTGGCTATCACAGGTGGAGGAGAGGGAGATGGATACTTCTGGCACCTAGTGGGTGAAGGTCAGGGATGCTGCCAAATATTCCACAGTGCACAGGATCCCCCCGCACAACAAAGAATATTCCAGACTCAAATGTCAATAGTGCTGAGAGTGAGCAACCCAGGGTAGGAAGAGAACCATCTCGATGAGGCACATGCTGAGCATGTAACAGGCAGGTTGCCAATAAAAACTTACAGACTGATGGACTGAATCACTAGTTGCCTATAGCACTGCGATGGCCCCTGTGCCAAAACAAAGAAGAGATTAGACAAAGCCAACTGAGAGAGAGAGAGAGAGAGAGAGAGAGAGAGAGAAAGTGTTTTCTCTGCTAGTTCCTTCCACAAATGGCCTCAACAGCCAGGACTGGGCTAGGCCAAAGCCAGGAGCTTCATCTGGGTCTCCTGTGTGGCCACAGGGGCTCGTGTACTTGGGTCATCTTCCACTGCCTTCCCAGGCACATTAGCAGGGAGCTAGATAGGAAGTGGAGCAGGTCCTCTTATGGGATGGGATGCTGGCATTGCTCGTGGCAGCTTTATCTGCTGTCCCCTACCTGGACCCAACAATTCCACTTTCTTAGAACCTATACAAAATTTCAGTAATCGTGTCACTATAAACTATGAATAAAATCATAAAATTTATGTACTTTAAATTGTGAGCTACTTAATACTGAGTCTACGTCTTATACATTTTTCTCCCGTAATCCCAGGTATCTAAAAGATGTAAAAAAAATAGTTAATTGATGAACATGAATCTCAAGTATATCACTAGGGAATGGAGAAAACCACAAAATATTAATGGAAAGAAATAGAACATTTATATAAATCCTATTGCGGTTTTAAGATATTATGCCCATTAAGTCATCAAAAATCAACCATACAAAATACATTACCCCACATTGTGGTGGGGTGAGTTAAGCCATCACTTACAATATCTACATATCATATCAGAGAACTGGTTGGAGTCCTGGATGCTTCTCTTCAATGCCAGTTCCCTGCTAATGTACCTGGGAAAGCGGAGAAAGATGGCCCAAGTGCTTGAGCCCCTGCCACTCCTGTGGGAGACAATAGTGGAGCGCTGCACTCCTAGCCATTGTGGTCATGTGGGGAGTGAACCAGATAATGGAAGATCTTTTTTCTCTGTCTTTCCCTATCTCTGTTTTTCAAGTAAGTCTTTAAAAAACACAACACAAGGCAGGCCCTGCGCTATAGTGTAGCAGTTAAAGTCCTCACCTTGATTGTGCCAGGATCCCATATGGACGCCATTTCTAATCCCAGCAGCCCCGCTTCCCATCCAGCTCCCTGCCTGTGGCCTGGAAAAGCAGTCAAGGATAGCCCAAAACCTTGGGACCCTGCACCCACATGGGAAACCTGGAAGAAGCTCCTGGCTCCTGGCTTTGGATTGGGTCAGCTGCAGCGTTGCAGCCACTTGCGGAGTGAATCATCGGACAGATGATCTTCCTCTCTGTATATCTGCCTTTCCAATAAAAATAAATAAATCTTTAAAACACACACACACACAACACAGGGCCTGATGCAACAACTCAATTAGCTAATGCTTCCCTTACAAGCACCGGGATCCCATATGGGTGCTGGTTTTTGTCTCAGCTGCTCCGCTTCTCATTCATCTCCCTGCTTGTGGCCTGGAAAAGCAGTAGAGGACAGCCGAAAACCTTGGAATCCCGGACTTGCATGGGAGACCAGGAAGAAACTCCTGGCTCCTGGTTTTGGATCGGTTCAGCTCTGGCCATTGCGGTCAGTTGGGGAGTGAATCAATGGATTGAAGATCTTTCTCTCTGTCTCTCCTTCTCTCTGTAGATCTGTCTTTCCAATAAAATAAATCTTTAAAAAATACAACACAAAAAATCAAAAAAAAGAAAAAAGAAATGCCCAGAAACATTGATGAATCTCATTAATATAATATTGATCAAAAGAGGCTAATACAAAAAGTCAACACGTATGATGCCACATACAGAGAGTCCGAAACAAAGCAGAATTAATCTGTAACAATAGAAGTCAGAACAGTAATTACTGTTGCAGGAGCTCAAGTATGAGTACTAACCACAAAGGAACAGAAGAGAACCTTCTGGAACACTGGAAAATTACTATATCTGATTCAAATTAGTGAATCACATGGTTGCATACACACATGAAACTCTATTAAGCCAAATGCTTAAGATTTGTTCACGTAACTATGTCAGTTATAACTCATTTAAAAAAAAAACATTAATTTAAAATGCAGAGTACAAAAAAGAAGAAAATTGGTCACATTATAAGTTTAAAATTATGGTTTTCAACAGGTAGGCTTATGCTAACACCACTCTTTCAAATCATAATTATTCGGGCTCGGCAGCATGGCCTGGTGGCTAAGGTCCTCACCTTGATCCCATATGGCTGCTGGTTCTAATCCCGGCAGCTCCACTTCCTCTCTGTCTCTCCTCCTCTCAGTATATCTGACTTTGTAATAAAAATAAAATAAATCTTAAAAAAAATCATAATTATTCACAGCTTTCATCCAAATTTCATCTCCAACAGTTGTCTTCTTAATTAAAATGCAAATGCAGACTTGATGACTAGAAAACAAGGCAGGAAAAAATACTCTCTCAGCCAGAAAGAATACACTAACTTATTTTTCATTCAAACAATAGCATTAAATCCAAGTCTCCACAATCCAAGCAGGCATTCAAAGGCTCGCTCGCTAGCTCTCTCTCTTCTTTCTCTCTCTCTCTTTTGCCTTTGATATGGCTGCCTGGGGCAGCTTATAACATGAATATTACTACTTAAAAATGTAAACAATTGCACTTCATAGTTTAAAAAGATCACTCCTGGCCTATCCCTCACAAGAAATAAAGAAATCATTAGTTTCCCACTACTGAAGAAACAAAAAGGAAAGCCCTTACAAAACCAGCACATTCTTATGACTGAATTTCTGCATTCCAGTAGTCCTCCAGCTCCATGTAACACTGGCCTCTAGGTTTAGCCTCTCTATATTTCTTAAAGCCATTGTAAAGGCATACATTGTTGATCATGATAGAAATGATGTAACTATAATGAACAAATCAGAAGAATACAGAGAATACTCAGTCAGCAAAGCGACCTCAGGATTGCCTTTTAACATGACAACCATTAAAGAATACCAACATAAATTTACTATGAATAGGCCAATATCAAGTTGAAAAATGCTTTTTCTATCAAGAAGTTCAAAATCTTTTTGAAGACTTTTTAAAAATATTGCAGTTGGATTTTGAACTTCAATACAACAGAAGCTATTTTTGCTTTATGACTAAAATATCAAGATAGGTACAAGACCACCATAAGCTTTGAACATCCTTGTAGTTAATGAGATAGGTGGACAAGTAAATGAGTGCATGGGTGAATGGATAAATGAGTTGATGGACTGCTGAAAGGATGAGTGGGTATATGGATGGATGAACTTCTGAGAGGGCAGATGATGCATGGGGGGATGGGGGGATGGGGGGATGGGTAAAGGAATAAGTAGGAGGAAGGGAGAATGGGTAGATGAGTGAGCAGATAAAGGATCAGAAGATTAAATTCAGGTAAATACGTGAATGGACAGCTGAACAAAGCAATAGCAAATGCTTTATACTCTTCGGAAAACTATTGTTAGCTTCTTGAATTGTTTTTGTGATATGCTCATAACATCTCCCAAAGTGAGACTGATAGTATGCCCTTCACTAATACTTTTATTTAGTCAATACTAATTAGAAAAATTAAAATATAACCCAATTTTTTAAAAAGACAGATATAGCTCCGATTCAGCCTTCAGATTTACTGATAGACAATCCAAGGGTTAGTACAGTGGAAATCCATTAATCCATGAAGAACATGACGAACAAGGTAAGCATGGATTTGCTTTGGCATCTACAAATATAAGGAAACAAACACAGAATTATTCATTCCAAAAATGTTTGCAAGCAGGATACTTTAATAATTCAGTTTGCCTTCCTGGAAAAGTAGCATCATATACTTTATGTTTTTTTTTTTAAGATTTATTTATTTTATCACAAAGTCAGATATACAGAGAGGAGGAGAGACAGAGAGGAAGATCTTCCATCCGATGATTCACTCCCCAAGTGAGCCGCAACGGGCCGGTGCTGCGCCGATCCGAAGCCGGGAACCAGGAACCTCTTCTGGGTCTCCCATGCAGGTGCAGGGTCCCAAAGCTTTGGGCCGTCCTCGACTGCTTTCCCAGGCCACAAGCAGGGAGCTGGATGGGAAGTGGAGCTGCCGGGATTAGAACCGGCGCCCATATGGGATCCCGGGGCGTTCAAGGCGAGGACTTTAGCCGCTAGGCCACGCCGCTGGGCCCTACTTTAGCTTTTAAAGTGACATTCCACAACAACTTTAGCTTTTCACAGTACATACCTTATTGACCAGCAGCAGAATGTGGGCTGCATGGTTCATGGTCACAGCTAGGGCTTCTTGCCTGCTACAGTTCCTAATAAGCCTAGAGTTTCTACACTAAATCTAGAGCTATTCTCTCCTTCTGTCATGCATGGCCAGATATGTGGTTCTGAAAGCAACAGATCAAGTTCACATAACATAGCATACATTTGAGCAGACTCAGGCAAACATCACACAGAATCTCACAGCATTAAAGACAACAATTATTGTCTTCTCATGTTTTCTACATGTATGTTTTGTCTACCCTTCTGTTCTTACTTCAAGCAAGAAGTGCCAATCACCCAAGAGCTGCCCTTAAATTTTATTATTCTGAGAAACACACTCAATTATGGAAGTTTATGTTCAAGTTCAGAAGGTCTACTTGAAAGAAAAAAAAATTTCAATAGAGTTTGAATGTAAACTAAAGATACTAGTTCAGCATACATTAAAAACTATCCCGGGTACTGGGCCCGGCGCAATAGCGTAGCAGTTAAAGTCCTCACCTTGGATATGCCTGGATTCCATGTGGGCGCCGGTTCTAATCCCAACAGTTCCACTTCCCATCCAGCTCCCTGCTTGTGGCCTGGGAAAGCAGTCGAGGACAGCCCAGAGCACTGGGACTCAGAACCCGCATTGGAGACCTGGAAGGAAGTTCCTGGCTCCTGGCTTCAGATCGGCTCAGCTCCAGCTGTTGTGGTCACTTAAGGAGTTAATCATCGGACGGAAGATCTTCCTCTCTGTCTCTCCTCCTCTCTGTATATCTGCCTTTCCAATAAAAATAAATAAATCTTAAAAAAACATCCTGGGTGCTGATGATGATCATTAAAGATTTTAAACAAAAGATGCAGCTATAAGAAGGCGCATGTGTTAGATCTCCAAGCTCTACATTAAAAGAATTTGTTTATAAAAGCCTATAGCAAAGTTTTCTGGTTTTAAGATGTATTTTAATCAAAGAAGAATATGTCCATCATAAAGATGCTAAGATAAAACACAATAAAAATATTTACAGCAGAATGATCCATTTGCTTTCAGTTCTATCCACAACACATATACAAGAACTGGAAGTAGAGGTCTCTGCTCTGAGAGCCTCGGTCACAAATCTTGGGTTTCCCAGTCTCCCTGCGTGCTCTCTGCTGTTAGTGATGGCCTTATTTCCCTTGACCTCCTCGTCTCAGTTTGTCTCATTCACTTTCCAAATCCTTTTCTCCCTCAGCCATTTTTCCATTTCTCCTCTCCCCTTCCTTCAAATTCCAAGGAATTGGGTGCACACCTTTGTAAAGGTGCACCTTGGGGAAAATGCAGTGGAAACGATCCTGGCCCCAGGGCTTTCAAAACAAGGAACCCCAGCCTGCGACAACGGCAGGTGATTTGAAGAGAACAGACTTTTTTTTCTACAAAGCCAGCTTAAACCTGGAAGAAAGTTTTGGAATTTTCAGGCCCCTTGGCATTTGATTGAGGACAGACACGGGTCTGAAAAAAGAAACCAAATTGTCCTGACAGATTAGTCACCAGGTAGGCCAGGCTGAAAAACCTGCAGTGTGAACTTTGTCCTAGGAGTAAGGGACAAAACTTCCTCACTCCCAGTAAGGAGGGCCAGCCCCTCCTAAGATACTGAAGAAGTCCCAGCTAGACTTTTCAGAAGCAACAGTTGGCAAGACTCCAGCATTCAGAGAACCAATGAATTGCTCCATGGTTGCATCAAAACAATCACACACACACACATCTGCAGTTCAATTCAGCGTTTATCTTTTCATTTGGCATTTATTTCTTGCTGTTTACTTGAGTCAGAAAGTCTCTGATGGGCAAAGATAAGATACAGCCTTCCCAATGTTCTGCAGGGAAACACGTTCCATGCTTCAGTGGAGTTTTCAGTAGCTTCCTGATAAATAATAAAAACAGAGCTTATGTGTGGCAAGTTTCAAAGTTCTTTCCTGCACAGGTTCATAGCTAGCAAATACAATCCTGACCTGAGCTACTTCAAATGTGAGTGTAGCTGCAAACTGAGGCCACCACTGACAAAAATGGAAAAATTCAAAATTAACCAACAACACAACATTTCTCCACAAAATCTTTGGTCTCTTACATCGAATCCAAACGTGAACCAGCCTGAAATATTCTGCAATCCTATTTTATAAGAGGCAAATATCTTGACCACACTACAACTCAAAAATCTTGCTTTTGAGTTTGCTTACTTATTTTTACTTACTGGAAAGGCAATGAGAGCAAGAATGAGAGTGAGGTATCTTCCCCCACTAGGTCACTCCTCAAATGCCCCTTCATGGCCAAGACTGGGCCAACCTAAATCCAGGAATCAGGAACTCGCTCTGGTCTCCCACATGGACCCAAGTACTTGAGCTCTCATCTGCTGCCCGGGTGAATATTAGCAGCTACATGGACAGGAAGTGATGGAACTTAATCCCGGGCACTCTGATACGTGAGTGTCCCACCCAACCCATTGGGCCATGACGCCTCTCCCTACAAACCTTTTGATGTCTAATTTTGCACATGATGTCCAATGCCACCCCAAAAGGAGAATAATCCTGGAAAACTTTGCCTTTTTTAGAGGAGCCAATGTTAATCACTACGAACAACAAAATGAACCAAGGAGGCCACAATTTAGTAACATTATTGCAAAAAAGTGTGAATTTTATGTTGCATTTTATTTCACTTCTGGCAGTTTGAAGAGGTTCATCATAAGCATTTGTGGTTGACATGAAACTAAACTGGTTCCAATATAATCACTCAATCTTAGCACATTAGCTCCTGCTGTACTGCCTATCTCCCTTGACATGGGTCATTTAATTCCAAAAGGTTACAGGGAAAAGGTGAGTTAAGCCATACCTTGTAACACTGGCATCGCACTGCTCTACTTCAAAGCCAGATCCCTGCTAATGGACCTGAAAAAGCAATACAGGAGTGCCTGGGTCACCCTCATGGCAGATCCAGATATCATTCTGGGAACATGGTTTTGGCCTAGTTCAGCCTACACTGTTCTGGGCATTGAGGGAGTAAACCAGTAGATGGAATAGTGATCTTTCTCTCTCTCTCTCTCTCTCTCTCTCTCTCTCTCTCTCCAAGCCTCCATCCCTATCACTCTGCCTTTCAAATACATAAATCATCAAAATAAAAAAGTTGCAAGAAAACATTTCAGAAAACATTTGAATAACAAAATTATTGGTCATTAGGTACCGGCAATTATTTAAAGCAGGGATTTTTTTCTGTTAATTAAAAAAAATGTGATTTGTAAACTATTATCTCTCTCTCTCTTTTTTAATTACATTGCATTATATAACACAGTTCCATAGGCTCTGGGATTCCCCCAACCTCTCTCCGTGCCCTCCCCCCATGGTGGATTCCTCCACCTTGTTGCAGTATTACAGTACAAATTCAGTCAAGATTCTTTCTTTGCAAGTGTATACCAAGCATACAGTCTGGCATCTTATTGTCCAGATAAATTCAACAGTTTCTTTGGGAGACCATCTCTGGTCTGAAGGTAGAGCTGGCAGAATATCATCCCATCCAATGAAAAGCCCCAACATAACATCAACAGCAATTTACAACATTATGGAATTAATTGACATGGTATTGAGTAACCAATACGTTTAAAAAAATGCAAGTTCTTAACCACATTCTGTGACTACTTCATTGACATTTCAAATTTGGTTTATATACAGAACCGGCTGCCTCTCTAACAGCAGACATCAGGGTTGAGAGATTAAAAAAAAAAAAAAAAAAAAAAAAAAAAACAGGGCCCGGCAGCATGGCCTAGCGGCTAAAGCCCTCGCCTTAAACGCCCCAGGATCCCATATGGGCGCCGGTTCTAATCCCGGTGGCTCCACTTCCCATCCAGCTCCGTGCTTGTGGCCTGGGAAAGCAATCGAGGACGGCCCAAAGCTTTGGGACCCTGCACCTGCATGGGAGACCCGGAAGAGGTTCCAGGTTCCTGGCTTTGGATCGGCGTAGCACCGGCCCGTTGCGGCTCACTTGGGGAGTGAAACATCGCATGGAAGATCTTCCTCTCTGTCTCTCCTCCTCTCTGTATATCCAGCTTTCCAATAATAATAAAATCTTTAAAAAAAAAAACATATCCTGCAAGGCTTCAAAGTCTATACAGATCCACAAACACATCATTGTGTCATGTCAGGACAGTATTGGGGTATTTGTCCAGAAGGCTGATAAAGAGCATGGATAATAATTGTCTTACTATATTTTTAGACAGAAAATCGCACTTATCAAGGATCATTCAGAGAAAATTAGGACTCATTTGTAACTAGGTAACAATTTACAAAATAGTGATAAATGTCTTCCAGGTAAACACATCTCCTTTAGTTTAATCTGTGTCTTTCACATGTACATACAATCGCATGCACAGACGTGTGCTTCCACTTTTTCCTGAATGGACCTCATTCACTCATTCAGGAAATACTGAACATTTACAACATGTGAGCAATTTTGCTCAGCCCCAAGAATCCAAAGCAGAATGCGACACATCCTGGCCCACGGCAGGCTTGCAATGGACCACAACAGGCGTATAACAGATGAATATAGTCTCACATGGAAAGTACAGTTAAGAGGAACATCAGCAAAACATAACTGGTTAGGCAATTGGAAGAAGCCAGCAGATTAAGAAGGTAGGGAAGACATGATCAAAGTCTTGAAAACCTGTAGTGTAGAAGAGAAGAAAGGGTATTTTAAGCAGCAGAACAGCATGTGCACTGAAGTGCCACAAGCACGGCTGGCCCGAGAGCTGCACCGCTGCACGTGCAGCCCAGGGAGCAGGTGGGAAGGGCACCGGGCTGAGCTGGAGGAGGAGGACTGAGCTCAGATCTGAAAACTGCTCAGCAGTGCAGGCTTTACTTTTCAAAGGTGGGGGCTACAAACAGAATTTCTTAAGCAGAGAACTGACATGCTCTGGTTTCTGCTTTAAAATGACAGTGCTGGCACGGCCAGGGTAAACAGAAGATGAGGGTGGACAGAACAGGACTGAAAGCAACAATTCTCCTCAAATTTCTCAGGAACTTCTAAAACAATGATGTGAAATCAAATGTGAAATTAAATGATAAGCTTACTTTGTTACCAAAAAAAAAAAAAAAAAGATTGAAACCCACACATTTTCCATGAACCTTTTGTTTGAAACACTTGCCTATGTCTAGCCACAGCCTCCCAGGTGAATGGAGCATCCAGAAAAGACATCCCAGTACCTGAGCGAGCTCACTAGTCCACGCAGTATGTCCATTGGAAAATACAGAGCAGGCACAGTGTGCCAATTTAACTTCACAAGGGCAAAAGCGCATCCCCTTTCCAGTGTGGCTGGTGTCCCTGGAAATCTCCAGGATGCAGACAGCAGACAGAAAGGCAACAGATCCCAGCTTTTGTGCTTGTGGTCACAAAAAGAATGAGGTGATCATTAGCTCTGAAACACGGGGTAATACAGCATCCTGATCACAGCCCAGACATCACCAGCGTGTGCAGTGCTTGCTCCATCTCTCCTGTCAGAAACGCCTTCTCATTATTCAATTCTTGCAAAAGTGAAATAATTCCAGCTACTGTTTTTCCCATAAAAGGGACCACTGTGTTTCTGCTACTTACCCTCAGCATGTTTCTGTAGGTGGTCATTGCAATAAAGGAAGTTCAAGGGTTCAAACAGATTTCCACTGTTACAGCCCCAAAATCTGAGATTTTTTCAAGGAAGTCTCCCCTGCCGAGCAATTATGCTTGAATTCAAGGTTGGCTCTTTCTAAGCAAAGCTGTGGGGAGAGGAGGGCAGAAGGGAAAGGGCTGACTGTGACTTCAGGAGGCAAGAGGAACAGATAAGAGACTAAAGAAGTAGGGCACTGGAGCAAAGGTCACAGTTGCCCCTGATCATCAGATGTCCTGGAGCCCTGGGAGAGAGGGTGAATGAGCAGCCTGGGCGTTGCTCCATTCCCCCGCTCTCATGTTTGGAACGAGGCATTTGAAAAACAAACAAGGAGCTCTGCCTCCAGGGAACCTGCTTAGAAGCAGCTAGAAGGAGCCAGGTAGAACTTTACTGTCCCAGTAGAGAACATTTAGTTTTTCTTCCAGCCTTGTCATCGCCACACCGCTCAGCCACGCCCAGCAGCTGTCTACCCTTGGTGATGTCCCTTGACCAGTCCCCCATGATCCGCCTTCCACACAACGTTGCCATGGGTAGTGCAAAACTGCTGCTTCTCCATTATTCTGTCTTTCTGTCCTTCATTCCGGAAGCTTTGATCAGTGAAGTTACTCCAAAGACCTTTGTTTCTATACCTTAATCTCTCCTCCTTCTATCTCTGCATGTTCTAAAGGCAGGATATCTGCCTGAGCATCTCTCTGTTGGAAGTCTACATATTTTAACAAGTAAATTGCACATCAAAGTCCACGGCCCTTGGTGATCCCAGTGACTGCAATGTCACACTAATATTCATGAACGCACATGCTGAAGAGGTTTATGAATGCATAATTGCATCTTGAGCTAGGGGGACTCATTTCCCACCTCCCTCCCCCAGGTGATTGGTACATCTGTACTTTCTACTGCCTCATCCTACGAATTCACTTCTTTTGCAAAGAAGCACACTATGGCTAAAAGAATATGGATAGTTTGGGGGACATTTCTGTAACCAATTGTGTGGAAGGCAGGAAGACAAAAATTTCTTATCTTCATACTACCTGAGCCAGTCCTTCTAGTAAAACCTGGTATCTCAAATTTCCAGAAGAAACCCAAACATCAGCCACTGTCATTTGGTGTGCTTTCCCGTGCCTGCAGTGTAGACATGGGGTACATTAAAAGTACATGAGTGAATCAATACAAACAAAATACTTACTCAAGCTTCCCCAGGTTAAAAACTATATATTTATTTGTTGGGATTTTGCTAGGATGAGCTCCCTCCCATGATGAAGGTATGGTTCTGTTTCCACGTTCCTTCTGGGATTTTTTAAGGGGATACCTCAAAAGGCCCCATAATGACTCTTCTTTGATAAGCTAGGTGCACTTTGTGTTTCCCTGCAAAGCTGAGATGGTTTCTATTGTGTGTGAGCATGGGAAAAGGCAGAACACTTCATTCTGTAAGAAGACATGTTTGAAGGCCCGGCAGCATTGCCTAGCAGCTAAAGTCCTCGCCTTCAACGTGCTGGGATCCCATATAGGCACCGGTTCTAATCCTGGCAGCTCCACTTCCCATCCAGCTCCCTGCTTGTGGCCTGGGAAAGCAGTCGAAGATGGCCCAATGCTTTGGGATCCTGCACCCATGTGGGAGACCTGGAAGAGGTTCCTGGCTCCTGGCTCCGGACTGGCACAGCACCGCCATTGGCACTCACTTGGGGAGTGAATTATCAGGGGGAAGATTTTCCTCTCTGTCTCTCCTCCTCTCTGTATATTTGACTATGTAATAAAAATAAATAAACCTTTTTTTAAAAAAAGAAGACATGTTTGAAAAAAGTCTTTGAGACCGTAAGATGGTATTGTCTAGAAATAAAATGTAAACGATATCCTCATTTTTAATTGAACTTTCTGCATAGCACCTGCCACAATTTAGCTAAATGGAAATCACCCTTGTAACTCACATTCTTCCTGTATGGAAAAGATCAGTTATTTCTTGGAAAAAGCAGAAAGGAAAGATATATTGAACTTGAGAATCAGAAGTTAAATCTACAGTGAGTCTCTGAGAATTCCAAGGTCGGATCCAGTTACAGGGAAGTATGCTAGAGTGATGATTCAGTGCCAAAGTGGAAGAGGCCATTTGCATACGCTTATCAGCTTCATTAAGTCAACTTTTGAAACTGTCTACCATTTTAACCTTTCCAGCATAAGAGGATGACTGGAATATAGCATCCTTGAGGCCAAACAGCTGGGCAGATGTATCATCCCAACATATACTCTTTTCAAACTCTTCTTGGTTGGAAAAGCAAAATCTGAAAAGATTAATCAATTTCACTAAGCTGTGGTTTCATTTCAATTAATGCTTAGTTTAAAACTCTCTAATGACATCAAGAAAGAATGACTCATAACAAAAGCAACTTGCACAGCCCACATTAAAAAGAAGTCCATGTGAATAGCATCATCACCATGAAACAGCATTAATTAAATAACCTAAAAGATCATGATGCAATGGACTTGAGAGGGTAAAAGACAACAACGACAGCACCGCACAACCTTTAGTCAGATAAGGTAGCCGAAATCCCAGAGAGAAAGGAGTGTTTAGAAAACAGAACATATTCATGCATTGTAAGGCAAAATTACATATAGCAGAATACCTCTAGACCAATCTGAACAAGGCATATAAACCTGAGTTTGTGAGTGGGGGAACACATGCATGTATGAGCATATGCATCATCAACTACACAACTATTCACTTGTTCAACTAGAAGCCACAAATCAACTGTTTTTCAAGTATGCCACAGTTAAGAAGTTTCATATTTAAGATCACAGGTTGAAAAATTTCAGTCTACAAGCCAAATTGGCCGCTAACCTGTTTTATTATAAATAAAAATTTCCCCAAACACAGCCATACTCACCCATTTATGCATTGTCTACAGCAGCTTTTACATCCAACAACAAAGTTGAATAGCTGTGACAGAAACTGTATGACCCACAAAGTTTAAAATATTCTCTCTCTGAATTTTACAGACAAAATCGCCAGTCTCTTATTAAGAAAGTGGACACCTTCTAACCCACACATAAACCAAGATGTACTTACTGTTCAGGTTTGGATTCAACAAGATATTTTCCACAAATTACTGACAAATATTATTAAATATTATGATACAATAAGAATTGAGATAAAAAGAACTTTTGTGGGCTTCTAGCTCTCTTTGCTTGGACTTTAATTTCTTAAGAAATGTTTTTGAGCTATTTTCTTGATATGATGATATATTACATATATATGAATATGAATTTTAATAGATGAAAGAGAAATAAATGCACCAGTTAATAAATATTTCAATGGTGTCATGCAAATGTTACTGATACATATTTCAAGAACTTCATATAAGCACAAGATATTTCATACTGTTTCATATGAACAGTAACACTTAACACTGTAACTATATTTGCCATCAGTCATTCTCAAAGCACACTATGTTATCACAAACTTCCAGGAGACACAATAACAATCAGGGTCAGCCGAACATTGATGTGAAATCTCCTGTTACCTAAACTGCAAGCTGTCTTCAAAACACCCATGGAAAATACATCTGATGAATAAAGTGTAAATGGAGATTAATGCCATGTTCATGAACTTTTTATGTACCCTTGTATGATGCCACATATAATTATGTTATCATTGTGAAATAGAGCTTCCCTGGGCATAACAACTAGGAAAGTGTCACAGAATGTGATTGCAGGTTATTCTATACTACCTAGATGTATTTCAAGGAATATTCACTTTAAGTTCAATAATTCTGGTTTCACTGCTCACTCAGAAACTTTTAATTATCTCTAAGTGATATGAAGCTGTCTTCTTTGTTAAAATTCTAAACTCAAGGCCCTTTGCTGTTGGAGGCTCAGGGTTATAACGCCGCTCGTGACATCTTCTGCCAGGCGCACAACCTGAATGTGACACACACAGGGATGAAGTCTAACAGACAGCAGCAATTGGGTTATGCTATATGTACATGCAGGCTATCACTTTCCTGACTTGGATCAAGGGGACATGACCCCATTCCCTGGCTAATCAACCCAGAGCAAATGTAATTTATTGGACCCAGGAGGTCTCATTATGATCTGGAATTTAACAGTCTATTCCTCTTACAAAGTACACATTTTAATTCCACTTACTAAGAAAACTGATAGCTGGATACAAAATCCATGTTACTAGTCCTCATTTTATTGACAAAATCTCTAAGCAAATAGAAAGAAAATACATTTCCCAGGATTTGCCACAACATGATGGAACATGCTTGACATATTAAAATGGATAAAGGAAAGTCATTCACCTGAATTCTCATTGAAAAATTTGCCCTTGGGCTAACAGTTTTATGATATTTGGCCAAAATCACACTTCCTGCGAAAAGTTTAACATGCTATCACATAATTTTGAATTCCAAAATATCCTTAATGTCTTGAAAGCCACTTGTAACTATGATTTCTTTTTACAGGTAGATGTGCCTCCGCCCACGTCACAAAGGCAGTCTGTTATGCTGGTTCCTTCTCTATGATTCATAGTGGTTTCTCTGGAAGAAAACTGGCAGAGCTAGCCCAAGAGGTACATGTTTCTTCTGACCAAATAATAGCGTTTTTTCCTTTTGATGCAAAAGCGAAATTTAAGAGCAAGGAAGATTTACATGGGAGAGAAATAAGTTACTAACAATTTTCCAGGAAAATTCCATTGTAATTGAAATGAAGGCAGCCATTTGAAAAAATATCAATGGATTGAGAAAAGCCCTGTACTGAGAAAGCCAGGGAAGGGAAAGAACAGTTGTCAAGAGAAACACAAACGTCTTTACTACTAAATCTGGTTTTAAAGAGAAGAAGAAAAGAAAAGAAAAAGAAGCCGAGCAGAGTTGCTGTCAGAAAGGGCACTGTCGTCTCCTTTCCATGCTGCTGCTAAAAGCCTGTGCCACCTTCATCCAGGCAGATAATGAACCAGTTATTATCTCAACGGAAGGTCCTGACTCCTTCTACACTCTCCGTCATCAACTTGCCATGCTTAATTCGATCTGTGTTTATGCAACTCAGAAGTAATCCCACCAGATTCAGCCATCCCCTTAACAGAGATACCGTTGCTAACATGAAGCTGGTATCACTTTCAGGAAGGATGGAGAGAAAGCCTTATCACTACAAGGAGACCACCCTCAGACACCACCATTTTTAGATGTTTTGGCATGTTTGAGGGTTTATGTTTCTCTCTGGATCTGAGATAGCCACCCAGCAGAGCTTTTAATTGTTTCTTCAAGGCTATTGTTACCCATGCTGTAGGGACACTTGAAAAGCAACTCAGGGCCTCTTGTTCTCTGAATCTTATAACAGGGACAGAAATCCTAAATGCAGGAACTGTTTTGCAAGCAATGTTTTTTTAAAGATATTAAGTAAATAAAAGTTCTCACCTGTGCCTTAACTTTTGCTTCAGCACTATCCATGTTTATCTAGGTCTCATTATCACAGTAATCAGCAGTGCTGTTTGCCAAGGGAAAGCTTCTGTTCTTCTTTGTGGTAAGATCACTGGCCATACCTCTTGGAGGTTGGGTGTGGCCATACGACTTGCTGAGCCAGGGATGAACACAACACAGTATGTAGCACTTTGCAGTGAAAACTTAGAGAGCCATTGTGCAATTTACTGTGCGCTTTTTCATGACCCATGTATCAAAAGAGAGCCTCCATCAGCCTGGACCGCCAAAGGAAGTACAATTAGCATGTAGCACAAGGGACAAATAAATATTTGCTACACTCAGCCACTGGGTTTGGGGAAATGATTATTAAGAGAGTATGACCTTGGGGCCGGCGTGGTGGCTCAATACACTAGCTCTCCACCTTGCAGTGTCAGCATCCCATATGGGCACTGGTTCTAGTCCCACTAGATCCACTTCAGATCCAGCTCCCTGTTTATTGCCCAGCTTCAAATTGGCTCAGTTTTGCCATTGTGGCCATTTGGGGAGTGAACCAGCAGAAGGAAGATCTGTCTCTCCTTCTCTCTGTAAATCTGCCTTTCAAATAAGTAAATCTTTTTTAAAAATAAAAATAAAAAGAGCATAAGCCAGTCCATCCTGATTTTCCTATACCACTTCTTTTTACCACTGCTGCCTTTTCCCTCAAACATGAGCACTTTCTTGTAACACACGTGCCTAGGAGAATTCCCATGGAATCATTTTTTAAAAACACAATAGGAGCAAAGACAATGACATTGGAAACTTATATTTACTGCAGTATAAAGTTTAAGCTCCTTCACACAGTGTGAAGCTTATTCACACGAAATCTAGCAGTGCATTCTTCACCAACTGTTTCCTGATCTTTTCAGTTCCAATGACAACAAGGACATTGTTATTAACTAAATATTTGTGTATCCCCTGAACTCATGTTGAGGACCTAACCCCCAGTGTGGATGCATTTGGAGCTGAGGTCTGTATAAAAACAGTTAAGGTTATATAAGATCAAGTAGACCGACCCTGATCCAACCGGAATAGTGATCTTGTTAGAAGAAACACCAGAACCCTCATGCACTCACTCTCGCTCTCTCCTCCATCTCCATGCAATAAGCACGAAGTCATCTGGAAGATAGGAAAACAGCCCTTGCCAGAAACAAAATTTCCCAAAACCTTGATCTTAGATTGTCATTCTCCAAAATTGTGAGACATCCATTTCTGTTCCTTTGGACACCTAGTCCAGGGTATTTTGTCATGCACACGCTGGGACTCATTAATTAGGTATATGAGGAGACGACTTGGTGATTATTTGAAAGAAACTTCTCTCAGGACCAAGGTATTAGGATTTTAATAAATTGAGCTCATCCTCAGGAGAAGGTAAAACTTGGAATAAGGAATTCAATCCTTACCACGTGAGTAATTATGCTGTGGGGCCGGGATGTATATGTAGCATGCGTGAGGTGCTGGGTGGGATGGGGTGCCAGGGACACATAGACCTTGACTTCAAAGAACTCACATTATAATGGAAAATATGATGGCTGAGTATAGCCCTTCATCCCACAAAAACATGCTGAGCATCTACCACGTGCTCTTAAATACAACACTGGAAGACAGACGATGCTCTAGCATTGATCAACTGACACTTCCTCACATGAGTGAGTATACAGGTTACTTGTGAACAGAATTAATGAAACAGCAAGGCAGGTTGGGGAGACAAATGGTCTACTGCCTCTTCACCATATGGCAGCACCATTCTCTCCAAAATGTCACCATCTTCTCACGCTAGTCCTAGTCGGCTGACTTACCCTGGAAGATCTCAAGAGGAGTCTGACCAGTTTGAAGTCTTGTAAACAGCAGGTGTTAGCTACACAGCAACAGCCACATCTTCAACTGTGCCATGTTAATGTTCGGCTCAAGTAAAAGGTTGCATGACTGTATATCTTACTACACAATTCAAAGTAAGTGGCTCTTGCATAGCGTGGTATCTGAATTAAGCACATCATTCAGCTGTCAAGACTAGCAACAAAAGCAGATTTGAATTGTTACCTGAATACTGGCAAAATAATCTCCCCAAAAGGAAACATCAATACTTCTCAGAAAGAGCAGGCTCTTCAGAGTCCATCCTACAAACTTCAGAGCCAAGCATCATTTCCCCCGGCAGCCTCACTCAAGGGATCTTAGCCAATATCTTAAAAGATCTAACGCTCCTCTGTAGGAGCAAAAATGAGTAACATGCCCTTACAAAGATAGCACAAATGCCATCCAAATTCTCTAGGCTTTTTGTTACTATTATAAAAAAGCAAAAACCGGAAAAGAGCTTCTGAATACAGCTTATAGGGATGGGAGAGGAGGATACAAAAGGAAAACAGAAAACAGCATTAAACAGCAACTCTATGACACCAGAAGAGGAAACATCACAATCTCCCTGTAACTCTGGATTTACTACATTAATCTTTTAATACAGAAAGGGATTTGCTGAGACAGATCCCAACATAGATACTATCAGATGTTGGTCATGCTCTGCTTCTATGAAAACAATGCTTGGGAGATAACGCCAGAAGATGTGGGTTTCCCAGGTGCACCTGAGCCAGAGAGGGAGGGAAGTGAGGAGTTCAAGGAACTGACAGTACCCATGAGGATAGTTGCTTTTTGCTGTTAGCATCTCGGTGATAAGAATTCTGCTGCAGGTTCTGTGGGATGAGGAACTCATCCTGCCCCCTCGGCGCACCCTGCCACATTGTCCAGCATCATAACCTCTGGCTTCTCCTTGCTCCTCTGTGAAGGCCAAACCCAGGAAGCAGAGCATGACAGACCAGGGGAAGCATCACCCTCACCTTTAATTAGGCAAGGTGGCAAGGTTACAGCAGCTTGCTGTCTGAGGTTGGGTGAGTGTTCAAGATTCCTAGGAACACAACATCAGTCCACAGTAGAAAGCACACTGACAGGCATCTCTTAAAATGACCTAGTCCTGTGGTGTTTGGCTTGGTTTGGTTTTAATGAAAATGTCCCATGGCGCAATGCTACCTAAACACTGCTGCAATTAACCAGGATGTGGGCACTGCAACTTGGGAAACATTTTAGCAGCCACCAGTTTTCTCTGGCAACGCTCTGAGGGGATGACTGCAGGCCACGCCTTCCCAGCACACAGAGATAAAAGCAGGGATGGCTTAGTGGGAGCCTCGTGTAGACCCACTTGTTGAGACATGAAGATCAGTGGCCACTCCAGTAAAGAGGAGACATATTTTCCAATTTCACTTATTATAAACTGACAGAGAATCTTCTGGAAAACACTTTTCTGATTTGAGCAGGGGACTTTCGGGTGGAAAAGGCAGGAGAGGCAGAGCAGCCACGTGGTCTTGGGAAAGTCGTTGGAGCTGCCTTGAGCCTTGGTTTTCCCCTCTGTAAAGCAGACATAATGAGTCCTGGCTTTCTTACCTCACCACATTGCTATGAGGATAAAAAGAGATAAGGTGTGGGAAAGCGTTTTTGAAAATTCTAAAGAGCCACCCACAGGTAAGGAGTTATTATGTCCCTGCTCATCAAGAAGTTGAGTCTTTGGAGGCAAATTATCAGACTAAATTGTTCTTCTGCAGCCGCTCTAACCACATGGTTCACTGGCTTCTGCGTGTTCACATGGGGAGGACTTCCCCGCCACCCTTTGGGGACTCACTGCAGAAGACTGGGCAGATGCCAGTTTAAGGGGGCACTGGCTTGGGGACACGCTATGGAACAGAAAGTGGACACATCACCTGTGCTACACACGCTGCACACACCTGCTCCCTCCAGGGCAAGAGGGCGGCAGGCAGCCAGCCGCAGGCCTAGGCATGCCACACACTACTTCCGGTAACCTAGAGTGATGTGTGAGAAAGGCTGACACTGTCACAACTCAAAGAAGCAGTCTTCACTCATGCTTTGTGACCTCCTTCCTCTGTCCATCTCGAGAAGAAGAAATGTTAGCATTCATGGCGATCTCTTCTCGGACACGTGAAGAGAAACACTTCGCTGCCTGTTACTAGACCTCCAGCTGGCACTGCTCTCCTTCAGCCATGGTCTCTACCCCTCCAAGGTCCCCAGGGCCCTGCAATCAGCTGGGCTTTCTCTCTGCTGTCACCACATGTTTCTCCTGCGATTAAGTTGAATCAGCCGAAGAATCAAGACAGAGCCTAGGATATACAATATCCACTCATTCAACAAATATTTACTCAGACCCTACCACGTGCCGGGCAAGCCCTCCCTAGTGTGCACCAAGCAGTTCCTCGCTCGCCAAGGCTGTGCACAGCTGGATACCATTTCCCAGCATCGTCTCCAAGTCTACATGAGCATGTGACTGCGTTCTGGCCAATGGACTGTAAAGAGCAGTTAAGTACACAATGTCCAGGCAGAGCCCATTCAAAACCCTTTTCTATGATTCTCCATTCTTTCTTCTCCCATCTGCTTATCAGATGTAGACTTGGAAAGAGAGAACAGCCCAAGGGGATCAGAGGCCTACCAAATGAAAGGGCCTAGCTGAATTCCCATGTAGAAGGTCATCTGCTGCACACCCACGCTGAGTCATCACGTGGGCAAGAAATTCAACTTCTGCTGTAGGAGGGTAATTCAAAATGTTCACACAGACACGTAAGGTTATTTTTGACATGAAAAACTGAAATTCATGCATACAAGGAGTCTTCAAAAATCTCCTGAAAATTTATATGAAAACGTCATGTGTGCATTTCAATCTTTTACACCAAAACAGACTTTTAATTCTACGTTCCCACTTTTTTGCATTACTCTTGTACTCTGCCACTGAGATATATGAGGTTGTTGATTACAGAAATTAGCCTAACCTGACCAGACAACTGGGAATGCAACAGGGAATAAGACGTCGTCCCTGTTCCTATGAGGTTTTCAATGTAGAGGCAGAACACACAAATAAACAGGCAATTACGGTAGAGTGAGGTCATTGCTACAGAGGAACTAGTTTAACACGAGGAAAGCTGCCAGGAAAGGGGGTACTGAGGCCACGAGCACAGGAGTTAGGAGGCTCTAGAGAGCTTGGCATATAAGGATTTACAAGAAGACTCTTGAAGCTGGGGTCACGGCCATGAGCACAGACAAGCAGGGGAAAGCCTGAGACCAGGTTCACATAGTCTTGAAAGCCAGTCTGTTTGGACGCCACCCGGAGCAACGGGAAGCCATGAGGACCATCACGGAGGATCTGTGGCTTGCCTGACTTGCTGTGCAAGAGTGCCGAGAATAGATCAGGGCAGCACTAGACCAGGCAAAGCTGAGTGCCAGTGGAAACCTCTTCCAGGCAGCAACACAGTGCTTAGTACCTCAGCTGTCGATGCCCACCTGGATCCCCCTAACTCGGCCCCACACTGTGGCATCATTTGGGCTCTTGACTTTTCCAAGGACCCACTCTCAACACAATTACTTGCTGTGGGCCTGAATGGTCCCATGTCCTAGTTTACATACCTTTCTGCCAGCAAGCCCATGAAGACAGAGGCTGCACTATACTGTGTCACACTCTCCATAAACAATGCTCATTACACAGCCAACTTTATACCGGCAGCCAGAACTCTGGGAAGCAGGACAAGCCAGCGAGGTGATTTTTTTTAAAAAGATTTTTTTATTAGAAAGTCAGATATACAGAGGAGGAGAGACAGAGAAGAAGATCTTCCATTTGTTGATTTAATCTCCAGGTGGCCGCAACAGCCAGAGCTGAGCCTATCCAAAGGCAGGAGCCAGGAGCCTCTTCTGGATCTCCCACGTGGGTGCAGGATCCTAAGGCTTTGGGCCGTCCTCGACTGCTTTCCCAGGCCACTAGCAGGGAGCTGGATGGGAAGGGGGGCTGCAGGGATTAGCACCCATATGGGACCTAGTGTGTGCAAGGCGAGGACTTTAGTCACTAGGCTACTGCACCAGGGCCACAGCGAGGTAATTTTTATGACAGTGTTAGCAATCAGACACAAAGCAACAGTCTGGCAGCAAGACGGGCAGCAATGGTCTAGAAGAGCAGGCATAATCACTACAGAAATGGCACTCAAATAGACACACCTGTCAAGGTGTCCCTGAAAATTCAGGAACAAGGAAGGGGCGTCCATCTGAGAGGCCCCAGGTGAAGGCACTCTCCAATAGAACTCAGGCCTGCCCCTCAGTCACAAAGGAACAGATGTGGCAGGATGTGCTGTCTGGGGCAAAGCAGCAGCAAAGGGAAAGATCAGCAAGGGCCTGGGGCAGATTTCTATTAAGTGCAACCTTAAAAAGGGACAGATTTTTATTTTTATTCAATCCAAGTGCAACAGTTTATTTTCCATATTTGTCTCTGTTCCCCTTTAAATGACAATGTGGACAGCTTGACTGCACCTGTCATTCTGTGGGTACGACACCAACGTGGTCAAGGTTGCCCTGGTCTTTATTTTCATTCCCAGGCATTACTAACGGAGGCTGGGTTACACTCACCAGCAGGAGTGTGCCCCATGGCAGAACTTTCAAGCTGGGAGTGTTCTGTGCAGAACAGCAGGAGAAAGCAAGCCTGCCATGCTCTCAGCGTTGACCACAAAGCCATGCCACCTCAAGCTGGGCTCAGAGCCTGCACCCCTCCCTTGTCCTTCAGGAGTCCTTGTGGCAGAAGCTGCCTAGCTGTTGAAAAATTTGTTTCTCATTTCCTCCTGGACACATGTCATCCATATATACTAATCCCCCTTGCAGTTGGTGTGGCCGTGTGACTAACATTTTGCCAATAGAACATGACTAAGTGGAGAAGTCCCCTCCAGGTGTGTACCATAGAACTTTCTGGTGCATTAATGATCCTCCACACCCTTTCCATCTAGTGGCCACAGGCAGAAGAACCCTACCCCCAAAGATACACACACCAGAGGCAGAAAATGAACAGAACTTGAGTCCTTGAGTCGCCATTTAGAGACAAGCCACTAAGAGTCACATGACCAGGATCACACAATTGTGTGACAGAAATAGGCTTTCACTGTGTTCCAGTGCCTGGCCCAAAGGGTTCAACACAGCTGTCTCGCCCATTCTTTTGGAGGGGTATTCCAAATTTTCAACACTTTTCTCAAGTTACCTAACATCTCCTCTTCCTGATAAAGCAGCCCACTTTATTTTTAAAATAGCTTTAGGGAGCTATACTTCACAAGCAAAAATTTCGCCCTTTAAGATGTACAATGCTGTGATTCTTCCTATATTCACAGAGCCGTGCACCCATCACCACTATCCAATTCTGGAACACTCTGTCCCGGAAAGACGCCCCGCGTGGTCAGCAGTCACTCCTCACTCCATCTCCCCTTCAGCACGAAGGAACTAATCAGCTACTTCCTGTCACTGCAAATTTGCCTGCTCTGAATATTTCACATCACTGAGGTCATACAGTATGGATTCGTGGCTGACCGGCCTCTTTAATCAGCATGCTTTCAATGTTCAGCCAAGCTGTGTCATATGTCAATCATTTTTACTGCCTTTAATCAACATTTCATTGACAGGCAATATTGCATTGCACGTATTTATTACATTCTCTTCATCTACCTATCAGTCACAGATATCTGTCCATCCCAGCATTTTGGTTACTATGACTGACCTACCAGGACCACTAGTGTAATTTTTTTATGACTAGATGTTTGAATTTTCTTCAGTGACTATGCTCGTACTCCAAAGCGTTCACGGGGACTGGAAATATAATCTTAGCTTTATGCAAAACAACTTTAAATGTATACATAATTCTTCATAATATGCATTTCACACAAAAATTTTAAGACATCTCGTATGCAAGGATTTTAACATTTTCCCAAAAGTAAATTAAGTTTTAATTCCATTTCCACGAACTTTCTGAAGCACTCCTGTACTTCAATGTGGAACTGTTAGATCATATGGTAACTGTTTAATAGCATTTTCTTTCCCCAAAGTGGTATAACGTCTATTCAAATACCTTGCTCATTTAACAAAATAGGTTCTTTTGTCTTAGATGTTGCGTCGAAAGAGTTCTTTCCATTGGATTCAAGTCTGCTGCGGGTAGAACTGTGTATCCCTGGTAGAAAGGTGAAGTCGTCAACTTCACAAGCTGTGACTGCGGCCTTGCTTGGAAATACAATCTTGGCAGATGCAGTCAAGCCAAAGTGAGGTCCTCACGGAGTCAGGTGAGCCCTACCTCCGGTGAGCAGCATTGTTCTTAGCTGGTCCTCTGAAAAAATGAAGACTCAGTCACACAGAGTACAACATGTGAAGTCACAAACAGCAAGGATTTTTCCTGGGCCCTTCAGAAGGGCACTGCCCCATTAACACCATCACATTGGTCTTCTAGCACCCCGGGCTGTGAGATTCCCAAGGCCTTGAGTTGTGCAGGTTGCAGTGGCAGTCATGACGGCAGCCTTTTGAAACTAGTATGTCCTTCCCCAGATACATGACTTGCAAAGATCTGCTCTCATTTGGGAGGTTAATTTTCACTTTTTTAAATTGACTTATTTGAGAATTAAAGAAAAAGACACAGGGCGAAATCTGTCCTGATCTGCTGGTTCACTCGCCATCTGCTTTCAATGACCAGGGCCGGGCTGGGGCCAAAACTGGAGTTCAATTCAGGCCCCCACATAGGTGGCAGGAAAACCACTAATTCCTCTGCCAGACTGCATTGCAGGAAACAGGAGGCAAGAGCCAGAACTAGGAATGAAACCTAGTGAGTCTGATGGCGGATACAGGTACCTTAACCGGCATCTTAACAGTAACCTAAATACCCATTCCACTTCTCACATTCTTAACGGTGTCCTTTGCAGGTCAAAATTTGTTGTTTTGGGGCTCAGTGCGGTAGCCTAGAGGCTAAAGTCCTCACCTTGAACACTTCGGAATCCCATATGGGCGTCGTTTCTAACCCTGGCAGCTCCCTTTCCCATCCAGCTCCCTGCTTGAGGTCTGGGAAAGCAGTCGAGGACGGCCCAAAGCTTTGGGACCCTGCACCCACATGGCAGACCCGGAAGCGGCTCCTGGCTCCTGGCTCCTGGCCTCGCATTGGTGCAGCTGCAGCTACTGCAACCACTTGGGGAGTGAATCAATGGATTGAAGATCTTCCTGTCTCTCCTCCTCTCTGTGTATCTGACTTTGCAATAAAAATCAAATCTTTAAAAATGTGTCATTTTTATTAAACTATTTTTCCTTTAGTCATTGATGTTTTCTCTATCATAGCTGAAAACCCTCATGTCACAAAGGCTTATTCCTATATTCTCTCTTAAGACTCATAGTTTTAACTCCTACATTTAAATCTACAAGATTTTTTGAGTTAATTTTATGGGGATGATATAAGTAGGGGATGTAACCTCCTATTTTTACAAGGATATATTCAGTGGTTCCAGCACCATTTGTTGGATACTATTATTTCTTCATTAAATCATCTTGGCACCCTTGTCAAAACTCAATTGACCTCAAGGTAAGGACTCATTTTTGGACGATCAGTTCTGCTCTATAGCTGTGTCCTCACACCATTCCACACTGCCTTGATTACTGTAGCTTGGAAAAATATTTTAAAATTAAGAAGTGTGAGTTCTGCAACTTTATTCTCCTGTTCCAACACTGGGCTATTTGGGGTTCCTTCTGCTTCCACATAAACCTTCAGATCAACCTGTTAATTTCTGCGAAGCTTAAGCCGAGCTTTTGCTAGAGGTTGCATTGCATCTGTGTGTTGACTGGGGCGCGCTGGCATCTTACTGTTCGGTCTTCTGATGCTGAAAAGTCAGTTATTTTGTTAAATTGATCTTATTCTTTTATAATTACTTTGCAAATTGAACGGTTTTCTTCATTTCTTTTTTTGTTTGCTTGTTTTACTGTTTTATCTTATAAACGTGGTTTTTGCATCTTGATCACATATCCAAAAAGCCTGAAACACCCACTTCATTCTAATAATTTTAATGTGGTCTGCTTAGAATTTTGTATATATCAGATCATATCACACATGACAAGAAATATTTTGCTTTTGCTTCTTTCTTTCTAATCATGGTGCTTTTCTTCCTTTCTTTGGCCAGTTTCTCTGGCTGGACCCGCCAGTGTGATGTGAACTAGAAACAGCAGCCTGCGACTGCCTGTCTTGTCTCTCATCCTAACCCTAAGGATGTCGGCTGGGCGTTTCTCCCAGCTGTCCTGCCTTTGTCAGGTTGAGGAAGTTCAATTCTGTTCTCAGGATAAGTGTTTTCACTGTAAAAGGATGTGAACTTAATCAAATGTTTTTTTCTGCATCTATCTAAATGACTGCATTGCTATCTTCTTATTACAAAAACAATAATGCCATGGAAAAGAAACCCAATTTCCAGGCCTCTTTCCCTTCAGACTCCAGTGAAATAATGTATTTATCTTTCTGCTTTCCCTGCTCGATCATGAATTACCTGAGGTTAGGAGCCACCTGGAAATGTACCTGATCCCCAGGAGTCACTCAGGCATTGCTTGTGGAAACCATGAGGATGAATTCAGTGCTCAACAAGAGCTGAAGGGTCCTTTCCACAGAACAGGCTGTCCATACACTGCCATTAGGAGTAAAGCAGGGCTCGTCTCGAGGTAGTGCCCCTTACCAGGAACTGCCATCTGCCTCAGACACAAGCAGCTTGACACTCTAAGTAGGCAAGAGGCCCCACTGTGTATAGGAGGAGTCATGGCTAGTCTGAATTGATGGCTCTGGAAGTAAATAGCAGTCTCAAACATGCATTTTTCCTGTGTCCAAATTAAGAAAAAAAGGGCAATAACTCAGTATTCTTGTGGTAGATAGCAAAAAAGGACAATTTTCCTCTCCCTGTCCCCACATACCTTACAATTCTTTGATCAAGAAATAGTGTCTTGCTTCACTCCTTTGCCTGAATGAGTCTCGTGGCTTTTACCCACCCCAAGCCTGCACCTCCAGAGGCTCTGCATGCTGCCTTGCTTTGCTGGAACCCCAGACTCAGTAAAGCCGATGCCCCCTGCCCAGGATTCAGGCATCCAGCAGATCTCAGAGGACCTTGGAGCAGCCAGTGCCCTGGGGACTTCTCAGCTGGTCATCAATGCATCACAAACAGGGATGATCTCAGCGAGAAGAACCACACAGCTGAGTGCAACTTCACTTTCCAGCTCAGAGAATTATAAGCTAAACAAATGACGGCTGGTTTAAATCACTGAGTTTTGGAGTCATTTGTTACACCAGAAAAGTTAAGTTTTAGAGGCAATGTCCACGGAAGCTGGAAGACAAGATCGTATTCCTGGACTGTTCACTAACCAGTTCTACAAATTTGGGCCAGCCACTTCACCTTTCGGGGCCTCGATTTTTAAACAAGAAAAATAAGAAAAGTTCGGTAGATGAGTTCAATAATTTGCAAATTATCATTAAACAGTCACGCCTTTTCCTCAAATGATTTCTTAGGATGTTTACATGAAACCTTGACATGTAAAACAAATGACAAGGAACCTGTTCTGGTTCTCGGTGAACCATCTGTCCGGCTTCCTCTCCCTCCTCTTCCTGCCTGCTAGAATGCCATTCCACAGGTCTGTGCACTATCTGGGAAACACTATGCCCTTCAGTGTTTCGGAGGACTCTTAGGTTACTACTCCATGACTCCAGGCCAGAAGAGGACAGCTAGTTCCGCACGACCCACGCCAGGCTGGCACAGCCTATTCTATGGACTAGCTTTCTTTGCGCTCTGCTTCCCCAGACTGTAAGCAACTCAAGTGTGCAGACTGCTGTTCCTCCTTCCGGAACCCCTTCCCCGCTCATCTCTGCTGCAGAGCCCTCAACACAGAGTATCTAGTCAAGAAATACTGTGTAAATGGATACTTCGAAAATGGCTGGCTGGAGAAAAACACCATGTGCATGGATAACTATTAGATCAGAACCAAACAAATCAGGGAGTACGTAGGAACTGTGACATGTTATTCAACGTGTCAGAGGTAGAATGAATGGAGCCTTTAGCCTATTCTGTGAGCCAACAGCCAAGGCTCCAAATCATGTTTTCAGAATTGCCAGTTTATCTGCATAAACTCTGAAACAATACCTGCATCACTACATCTTGGAAAGCAACCTGCTATTTGCTGTCATTAATTCCTGTCAAAGGCAGGAAGTGTCTCTCCAAACCCCTATCCTGAAATACCATTCAGCCCAACCTGCAGGCTCTTCCCTACCCCCAGCCCCGGGACAGCTGGCTCCTGAGCACATTGACTTGAGTTCTACATAAAGCAAATCTCCCCGGAAATCACTGTCTTGCTTGCTCGCCAGCGAGTTTCCTCCAGCATGCCCAGAGAACACCAGCACGCTTCACATGCTGTGCCCTGGTTCGTGTGCTCCTGTGAAGTGTGGGGCTACGGAGCAGTTTTGTAGATTCCCAGCTGGGTACTAAAAGCAGGAAGCCAGGGCGGAAGTGAACAGGTTGAAGCCAGGGAGCCTTCCCAGCCTCCTTCAAAGCTGCTGCTTCCTGCCCTAAATTCTTAATGACTACCTTCCTTTTAAAATTGCCTTTAGCTTTACAGGAGGCTAGCTTAGACAATACTGTAAACCAAGATAATCTATCCAGCAAGAAGACTTATTAATTTAATAGCTTTTTTTTAGATGAAGAATGAGTTTGAAAAAATTATGCAACCCAGAAAGGAACAGTCATGAAAGCAGAGACCTGATGCGCCAACACCGAGTGCACGTGCTGGGGCTCTGCTGTGATGGCAGAGGGGCAGGTCTGACTGCCCTGTCCTTTGCTGGAGCTACGTGTCTCAATGGATTTATTTTTCCTGGCAAAATGTTGTGTAAAGTTCCCAGAACATTCCCAGTGCTCAATAATTAAGTACTTGATATTTTATATAATCAGTGTGTTCCTGAAAAGTTGCTATTTTATTAAGGGAATTATTATATCATTTTCAAATTTCCATTCATTTCTGTATTACAAAATTAACGCACTGAAACAAAAAGTTCTTGCCCTCTGCCCCAAGAGGAGTTACATATACTCTCTATCATGGCACATGACCGCCATTAACATTTCAGAGCAGTGGTTTTCAAACTTTGGTCTGTGGCCCATCAGGAGATATTGAAATCAACACAGTGGATCATGACCAGAAATTTTTTCTTGTTCTATATGTGTATTTTTTAATTTTTAAATTGAATTTCTTTATTTTTATTTTTTATGATACAGTTCCATAAGCTCCGGAACCAGCATTTTTAAAATGCAATATAAGAAAGTAGAAGAAAAATGGCATGGAGTTGGAATGATGTGGAATAGGGCAGGAAAGGATAGGATAACAATAAAGAACAAATAAATAAATGTATTTATCATAGAGTCAAAATGTGAGCATTGATATCAAACTATCGTTTCAGCTATATGTGTCTACTGGCTCACAAAGTAAAGCACATTTGTCATTGTGTCTTAATTGACCACAACATGCTTTAAAAATAGTGATTTAGTAGATATGCTTTCAGAACCTTTTCTTTCTGTACTCCTATATACTCTCAATAAACATACAATAACATGGAATACAACTTGGCAACAAATCTTTTTCACTTTGAAATTATGTCTTGATTACTAAGCATCCACTACTATCACTGTTTTAATGGTGGCAGAACAGTCCACTGCAAGAACATATAGAAATGTCTGCTATACCAATATATAGTAAAGTTGATAAGCCAACTTCATGCTGTTAATCATTTAGGCTATTTCTAGTATTTCTTATTTAAAAGCAACACTGAGGCACCTACACATGCTTTTATTTTCTTTTATTTCTGCAACTATTTTCTTAAATTCTGAAGTGATATTTTGGACATGCAGTTGGATTTTACTAGAACATCTAGTTCCAGAGCTGCCTAATTGTACTGCTTCCTTACTGGAGAGGGGAAGAGAGAGCTCCTAGTCTCTGGTTCCCCCTCAAAGGCCTGCAAACAGCTATGGCTAGGCTGGGCTGGGAGCCACAGCTGGAGACACAACCCAGCTCTCCTGTACGCGTGATGGGGACCCAACTACTTAGAGGATCATTACCAGGAAGCTGGGGTCAGGAGCCAGAGTCAGGGATTGAAGCCAGACACTGCAACATGGGATGCAGGCCTGTGCCAAAAGTTCCCCTGGCATACAATTTTTTTATGTATGAATTTCACAAAAGCCAATTGCTTACCAGATAGAAATACTGATATGTAAACCCATCAGCAGTACCTGAAAGTACTCTTCCACCTACCCCCGCCCCCCTGCAATTCCTACCCCAAACTCGATCCCTGTCATATTTTCATCTTGGCCTTTCTGAAAATATTGAAAAAAGCAATGTATTGTAATTTGGCTTGATGCTTTTCTGGACTGAGGTGACCCACAGTTCATTTATACCAGCTTTCAGGAGCAACCACTGAGTTAGAAAAGAAACAGAAAAGTTAAAGTAGTAAAGGCCTTGTTATATCAAATGGCTCCCAGGGCCTGCGCTGTAGTGTATCAAGCTAATCCTCTGCCTGCAGCACCAATAATCCCATATGAATGTTGATTCAAGTCTGGCTGCTCCACTTCTGACCCAACTCCCTGCTAACGGCCTGAGAGAGCAGGGGAAGACGGCCCGACTCCTTGGGCCCCAACCTTTTGTTCCCTCATTACTGCCACCACAGAAGGTTGGGGGATTTGTGAAATAAGACCAGATAGTACTAGCAGTCATCCAACAAATCTTTGGGTGTATGTGTGTGTGTGTGTGTGTGTGAACTCACTTGATGTCTGTCTGAACTTGTCTAGCACAATCCCCTTGGTAGCATTCAATCTTCTAAGACAAAAAAGCAGCAAGCTTCCAAAAAAACTGGGTGGCAGGGCAGGAAAAAGTCAAGCAGTTGAAGAGCAATACATTACAGGCCTGGGGTTAGCCTTATCCTACAGAAAGGAAAGCAACCGGGCCAAACTCTGGATTCAGGCAAGAGTCTCCCATACCCTCAGAGTGTGTGGGTCTTTAAAGGCCTGTTTTCTGCCCCCACACTCATTTGCATTCACATCTGGCAAGTGAAAACCAGCATCCCCTTGTGTAACTTCTGACTCCACAGTGCTGTCCTACTAGGCCTCTGTCAGTTATTAAAAGCCAGAATCAAATGATACAGTCTTCTCTGTATCTGAAGGAAATCAGGGTTAATGGTGCAAAGCAATTCCCTCATGGAAAAAATTACCTCAAATATCCTCTAGTTAGGAGAAAGGATGAAGCATTTACTACAAAGTTCAAAGCCATGTTCAGATTTATCACAAAGCCCACTTCCACAGCCCCAACTGTGTGTCACTCAACAGTGAAGGCCCCTGTGGCTTCCAGCACCCATTTGTCAGACTTAACTGCAAAAGGCTTTGTACACTTCACACCCACAGTAAACCAAGGGTCAATTAAAGCACAAGTCTTGGGTGTGTTTGGCCAGGAGGATGTTTCAGATATGCCTGATCCTCCGGAAGGGGAAGCCACAGACTGAATCCTTCCACCCTTCAGTTCTGCCAACCTGGTTGGTTTAAACCAAACAGGGAGGGAGCCTGTGCGGCTGTGGGACGTGGGCAGGGCTGGCGCACTACTCATGGAATCCAGGACTTTCAATCTCAGCCCAAGTGTGCTAAGCTGGGTCTCCCTCAGGGATTTCAAAGCAAAGTGCCCCCTTTCAGAAATTGCTTGAAGCCTTTTGAACCCTGAAATCTACGAAGTTCTATCTAATCAGGAGTTGCTACTTTATAGGTAAGATATGCAAGATGCAAAGGGCAGGGCCCCAAGAATCAGCCACCTTAGTCAATGGATAGAAACACCTTCCTCTACTTTCTTTCTCACTCTTGTACACGCTCTGCTTTACTGAGATCTTGCATACAGCCATAAAGCATGGGCAGTGAGACAGAGCAAGGCCAAGGCTAACTGTGCCAAGGGATCAGAGACCTCATCACTCCTGCTCTTCTTCCCCATCCCTCCCCAAGGAAAGGAAGCAATTCAAGAATCCAAGAGGATTCTCCTCAGCAAACAACTACTGACCTAAACAGTGCCAAGAAAGATTCCAACATCCAACTCCAATGACAAGGTGGTGGGAAACACAGTCTTGAGATGCTGTTTGTGACTCCAAAGGCCCCAAAACTATGCTTTCCCTGAAAAGGGGGAGCAGGGGCTTGTTTAAGTAGATCAGGTTTCCTCCACTTAGGACACCAAGGCTTTTACTTGGCCTAGATCTGAAACTCCAGCCACAACAAAGAACAAGAATAGTCACTATCAAACCTCAAAGCATCTTAAGGGAGAACACTTTGTAAAAGTGCAGGCCAAGCAGTTTTTAACCTGTTGGGTTAAGAGGGAGGAACCAAAATGTTCTTTACTAGCAATATATTCAGTGGAAATTATCCAAATGCCCATCAAAAGAATGAGAAAATAAAGCACAGAAAGGAATACTACATACCAATGAGAATATACTACGATTATATGCAGTAACATAGGTACAAAATGTAATTCTGAATTGAAAAATCTAGATGTAAGAAAAGCATATTTTATATGATTCCAAAATGGGCAAAATGATGCATCCTGTTAAGTTCACTGTGATATCTACTCTTGAGAAAGTCTAATCAGAAGAGAACATTGGCTGAATTTCTAGAAGGCTACTTCTTGTTCCGGGTGCTAGTTTCAAAGGTGTGTTCAGTCTGCACAGCTCCACGGAACTATATGCTGTTGTTTGTGCATACTTGTATTATACTTAAATTCCAAAACTATCACACATCTATGTGTTGATACATGGGAAGATAGAATTCTTTCAGGTCTTTTATGCTTCTCAGAAAAAGAAGACCCTAAAAAATTAGTGGAGTAACTTTGTCATCTGTTTCTTTTTAGGAAAACCAAATCCTTCTGCTAGCTGCAGAGCAGCTCTGTGTTAGTGAGGACCAGCTGCCTGCTGCAGCATGCATCCCTTCAGTCTTACAATTGCTTCTCTCCTCGTGAAGTCCAATGAGGTGTTTAGACAGTAACCCACGCTCCTTCTACCTGTGACCTCACCATACCTAAGGACTTTCGAGTCCTTTGCTCAACTGCGTTCAGGGAGCAGAATGGGAAGCACGGGAATTACAGAGGATTGCTCAGGAGCTTTAATACACCCTGCCTAAAGCTGGAACATTCCATTGGTCAGACCTCGGTCACATGATTGCACCTACCTGCAACACAGGCTCGGAAGCAGAGCCCTAGAAGCATGCCCAGGAGGAGGGAAGAGTTGCTGAACACCTAGCCATTTTGTGCCATCTTGGATCTACAATCTCTTCTCTTTGCTAGTTGCTCCATGCCCAAAGTCTACACAAAATAGAAGACATGCAAGTGTGGGGGAAGATAAAGACCGTCCCCGAGAGTGAGGACACAGGGATTGGGGTGCACATCCAGGCCTCCCCCGTCAAGTGCCACAAGTCCACACACACACACGGCCCCGAATGAAGGCATAGTGACTGCCAGATGCTGAAACGTTCCTGCCGGGCTGCCTGCACGGAGCAGCCGTGTATCCATGTACCCATCTGGGTAAGGAGAAGACTCTCGAGCTACGTCAGGAAACCAAATCTTTCTATGCCAATGCTAAGGAGCCACAGGCTCTGGGTTTTACACTTTTTTTTTTTAGGATTTCTTTATTTGAAATGCATAGACAGAGGGAGAAAAGGAGTGTCACAAACACAGAGAATCTTCCATTGCTGCTTCACTCCAAGTGGTTACAAAGTCCGGGATTGGGCCACACTAATGCCAGGAGCTTGGGACTCCATCTGGATCTCCCACGTGAGTGACAGGAGCCCAGGTATTTGTGCCATCCTCCCATGTTTTCTGACACACCAGCAGTGAGCTGGATCAGAAATGGAGCAGCTGGGACTTACACTGGTACCCACATGGGATGTCAGCATCATAGGCAGCCATTTAACCCACTATACCTATTTCCTTTACCCAAGCCACTTGATAACAATATTGATAAAACAACAGCAAAAATATAGTATTCTCAATGGCATATCTACCTAAGCCTTTAGTATGCATACTGTGTATATGTCACACGTAGCTGGCACTGTTATGAACGAAATCACTCAAAATCCTCAACACTATGAAATGAGTTCTAACAATATCCTCATTTCACAGACAAAGCAGCTGGGACACAAGTTTAAGAAATTCCCAAGGTTATACAGCTGGTCAGCGATGGAACTGACTAACACATTCTTTTTACCACAAAGGGGCTGGAAACATAAGCACATGATCACAGTCAAATCCCAGTCCCTCAGGGACAGAAGCCTGAGATGAAGTGGGATCCAACCACGCAGACCAGAGCCCAGAGAAACTCCTGACGCAGCTTGAGAGGCAGACACAGCACAGGTTTAAAAGGAAAGGAGGGGCCTTTAGGGTTTGATTTGGTTTGGTTTAATTTGGTCTTTCTTCAATAGTCCTAAACAAAGCCAAAGGATGTGTCATACTTTCATGGCAAGCGAGTCCCCTTAGTGGCCCGCCCTACTCATCGTCTTTACTCAAACATCTTTGTAAGTTAGCCCGATTTCTCATGCTCATATTCTACCTTATAAACCAATCTGAGAATGGCTAGTTTCAGGATATGTCACAAAGGGTTAAAAGAAAGCTGCATAAGAAGTGACCTTACGCAATCTATTTTCCTCCAGGTAACCAGCTTAGTTTTAATTAGCAAAGGCTAAAACTTGGCCAATGAGCCCTGGCTGACATCTGATACCTGAGCAGGATTCCAAAACCCTCCTCTCACACCAAAGGCATCGGAACACTAGTGACGCACCCTTCCCCATGGCTCTCCTGGGTTGGCCCACTTCTGGCCACCTTGCCCCCAAATCGGAAGGCCTCTGTCCCTACTATTTGTGAAACAGAAAACCCATGTCTTTTCTCATGGAAAAGGATTTGGGCAGCATTTATTCTTGCTTCATTTCTGTCCCTTTGCAGTTAATTTCTCGTATCAAACTTTCAATAAACATGCTCTATCTTGCACATGATTCATTTCAGGGATGCGGAGGGGGTCAGCTGTGGTGGCAGAATTCTGATGCAAAACTGAAAGGGAAAACACAGATTTACTCATATTATTAAACTATAAACACAGGCTTGAGGAAGGGAGTCCAGATGCAGGCTGGAGAGAAACATAAATATTGATATTATATTCTAATGAACATTATGTCTCACTGCCTTCATCTGTCCTCATAGCTACAGGCTCTTCCCTCCCTTAGATGTTTAGCATTAAACATTAAAAGTAGCTGAATTCCACAGTTGGGGCTTTTATGACACAAATGAAAATACATTTTATGTAAGGATCAGAAACATTCTGAACAAGTTCGTCATCTCCCATCAAAGCATCAAGCAGCAGAATCAGCTGAAACTACTACTTGGAACTTTGCCTCAGACCTTTTCATACCTTTCAAAATGTGGTCTTAGTTGCAACTTGGAAAAGTTCCTACGCATAAGATACTCCTGGAGACTCTGAGCAGACTCTTACCCATGTGCAGTATGTGGTTTGTCTTAAAGGCCAGCACCAAGATGTCATAAACAGCCCCACACCATCAGACCAAAAGTGAGAAGACTCCATTGTTCAAATTTGTCTTAAAAATCTTTGTCTAATCCTAGTTGAGAGCCCAGGAGTTTCCATAGTTCTGGGGCCATATTCATGCCACAGTTGCAGAAATGGCTGGGCAAGGCCATCAGAGCCCAAATACAGTTTTCCTCCCCCAGGAGAGCAATGCCCGGACAGAAGGAGGGGGTCCGCTCTGTCAATCGGTTACTCAGTGGGAGCATCTGCAGAAAGCTATCAGACCACACACCGAAGATCTGCACATTTCTGCCTTGGTTTTTTCCAAGGGCATTAGATGACCTTCAAAACTGTCCCAAGACAGCAAATGGCTTGACTCAGCGGACTCTAGGAGAGCGCATGTTTGCTCATATGCAATAGCTTCACAAAACACATCAGATCTCAACGGGAGATTTTGCTTTTGTTCTTCTCAGAAGGAGCGCAGGATACCATCACAGGCAGGACTTTCTTCTGCACTGCTTTGAAACAAGTCCGTCAGCATGAGAGCGGAGAAGGGTTGTCCTTTTCCGTTCAATCGCATGCCTTCTGTACAAGTGGAGCTGCCTAGTCCTAGCTATGAAACTGATATGTCCTCAGCTCCCAGCTGAAACTCACCACTTCTTAATACTTCCACCCAAACATTAGCATCTCTCACTGGGAATACTGTGGTGGCTTCCTGCTTGATGTCCCTGAGTGAACCCTCCTCCCTCTCCCTTAGTCTCTTCTTGACACAACTGCCGAAGTGATCCTTTGACATTCCAAGGCAGCCACAATCTCTAAGCACCCCCACACCCCTCCTCCTCTCAGGCCTCCTCTCACTCCTCACTCTGCATTCACCATAAACACTACCTCAGCCTCCCTGGAGTGTGCCAGGAAAGCTATCACCTCAGGACCTTTGCACTAGCATTCATTCTCTCTGCTGTAATACTATTCCTCCAACATTACATACAGTTAACTTCCTTATCTCTTTACAATGATTGCTCAAACGCCACTGCCTCAGGGAGGCCCACCTGCCCATCCCATTGAAAATGGTGGCCCCACTCCAACTCTCTGGGTCCCCCTCACTCTGCTACAGCTTCTCTTTTCTCACAGCGCTTACCACCTCCTAACATGAGCTGTAATTTTCACAAATGTATTATGCTCAAGGTTTGCCTGTCTCCACTGGCACATAAGTCCTTTGTAATATTTTGTTCACTGATGAAACTCAAGAGCCTGGCACAGAGCCTGGCATATAATAAATGAATGAATTTGGATGCTAAGGATTGCTAGTCACTATTTTTTCTTTCAACACTTGCATGCATGACAAAAAGGGGGAAAAAAGATATTCTGAATAGACATCTTCGGCCAGCAGCTTGGTCAACTGTCTCCTTCCCATGAGCCGGCATTTCATACAGTCACAGCTTTTTAACTACCCAGAGAAACATCTGTCTCCATCTACGTCTAATGTGCTCATCGAGAAAAGCCAATAATGATCAGGAGCTGATGGGCTGACGGCGTGCCAACCATGCTTCTCACTCGTAGCCTTGCCAATAAGCTGACGCAGCAGGTACTGCTTTTTACCTCCATTCACTACCAGAGAAGAGTCAATAAATTGTCCCAAAGTCTGCAATGCTGAAGGAGTGGCTCCAGGCCCAGCTTCAGGGGCTGCACTCCTAACCTCACACTTAACAGCAGATACACCAGCAACTTGCCAACCTTCCTCCAACAGAGCCAAAGCAAACTCTGAAACTCATGAATTCCATACCTTTCCTTAAGAAACAAAGGGCAACTGTCCAAAGTTCTCTCCACGTATGCTAAAACAAAGAAAAACTTTTTTTTATAAAGCAGGCACTCTGAAGTCAGGGAAATGGACACGAGGACCCAGAGAGTTCTCTTGTAATCAAAAACTGTATCTTATGGTCAAAGGGTCAAAGCAGATTCCCCCAAATAAACTACCTACTACACAGGATGAAAATTCAATGGCCACTCTAATTGCTATAAGCTGATCTGGTCTGAAGCTGATTAACTTCACTTTCCATTTGAGTAGTGTTATTAGACTTAGACATCAAAGGAATGGCACAAACAATATCTTGATTTCAGCAAACCATTTGACAGTCATGATGGTAGATGTTATGGCAAGGTGGAGAACTGAGGTTTGGACAGGAAATGGTACATGCATGGCTTCTGCTACAACAATGCTACTCACAGACACTGAGTAACAGATGTCATCTTGGAGGGAAGTTGCTGGCACTCTTCCCAACGGCCTCTGGCCTTAAATCCATCTGAACAATAATCTTATCGAAGATGTCTATGATGGCTTAGAAGCATGTTTATGGTGTCTGTGGGCAATAGCTGACACACCGAATCAAGATTTCAAACCACCACCACTGATTGCCAAGGAAAGAGCAAAGCCAGAAAGATACAATTTAACAGAGACAATGAAAGAGTCTCGTGAAATGTAAATTTAAAATACCAACTGGGCACGTGCAACAGGAAAGAAAAAGACCTCACTTTGAAGACTGCCACCATAAAGAAATAGTTAGTCCATAAAAGCACTAATTTTATGGTTAAAATAACAAGAAGTACCTTAGTCCTGATGCTATATTTATATGAAAAGTTGGATTCTGGCTTCAGATCGGCTCAGCTCCAGCCATTGCAGTCATTTGGGGAGTGAATCAATAGACGGAGGATCCGTCTGTCTCTCCTCTCTGTCAATCTGCCTTGCCAGTAAAAATAAATATTTTAAAAACCACACAGAGAGAGTTGGATCTCTTTGTGTTCTAGGCCTGTGGTGGAGGATGATCAGAATGAGAGGAGATTAGAAACTTTGTATTAGGAGGCCTAGTTGAAGGAACTGAAAGTTATAGTGGGATGAGAAAGCTTAGCAGAGGCTTTACTAGCGACCTGGGACATTGAGATGTCCTCAAGAAAAGATTGTGGCAGATTCCATAAGGCTCCGGATACGAGAAATGAGACTACCAGACTGACATTACAGAGTCTCAACGTACATTAGGACTGCTTGCAAATGGGAACGGTGCAGAGCAGACTCTGGGCGGAGGGGAGCACTTACTGCTGCCGGACGTCCTGAAAATGATTCCCATCCTGAACAAGCTGACTCCATGGCTACAAAGGTGCTTCCCATCTCGGATCTCAAGGCTCTATGACTCCTCTAGGTTAGCTTTGTTCTTGGCTTATTTCACTCTGAAAGCCTGAGGACCTTAATAATGATTAGTCACCATGTCATTGCCTAGGTCCTCAGATTACTATTTCTGTCATTAATGGATTCAGAGATGTCACTAATGTCAGAAACAAAAATGGGTTATTTCTGTCCTAGTTACTCACAACAACGAACTAGACAGGGTCCCTGACCTCCCGGCTGACAGGCCGGTGTTCTCTAAAACCTTGTCTCTACAAATTTCCACCCTAGAATCAGGTCAGTATACTCAGAAACCATTTCCACCTTATCACCTTGATTTCCACTAGTTATTAACATGTGAAACATGAAGAATTCTTGATGCCAAAAGAACTTTCAGGAACTCTTATGATCAACAGTTTGTTCCGAGAATACATCTTTAATATTTTAAGAGTCAGCCACAAAATCTTGTGACCTTCCATTTTTAGTCAAAACAAAGCGGACTATCAAAATAAAATTTCAGCATTTTTTTCAAATTGTCCTTCATTACATTTAGGTGCCATTTCAACCTGCAGGTGATGCTCAGTCCAGGTGGTCACAGACTCTGTGCCGGAAGACATTTCTGAGAGTTTGGCTGGATTTTACATTCTTCTGATGGCACTCTGTGAAAAGGGCCTCCACACACAGGAAGGACACTTTCACTGTCACCACCTTAGCAGTATCAGCCCAACAGAATTGCAAGAATTTTCTAAGTAGTGGTTTTGATTTAAAAGCCCAATGCCATACAACAAAAAGAGTCTAGAAAGAAAAGTTACTGTTACCAGTTATGGGGAAATTACATCCATGAATGATTGACCTTTGCAAGATTGCTTTCTTCTCAATCATTCTGTGATGGCTTTAAAAGCCACTTTCAATGGAGCTGTTAGGATCTCACAATGGCTCAGAAAAATTCGCTCAGCATAGCCAGGAGAAAAGGGAACTTAACCACGCTTACCGAAACCTCCAAGAAAACACACTGAGTAGCCTGTTGAAGGCTTCTGTGAGTGGCAGAATGAGCAGAAGACAGAGGAAAAGCAGAAGCAAGGGACCAGACGGGCTACTTCCCAACTGCCTTCAGGCATTAGTGGTTTTTGTGTTTGCTTCTAAGATAGGGAGTGTGGATGTGCTGGGGCAGCTGCTGACCCACTGCACCAGCCAATGGGCAGCACGCTCCACAGCAGGCCTGTGAAACGCTGAGGGACTGGGGGTTGGCATTACCATCGCAGACTTCAGCTCCTTTCATGCCCCTTCTTGCTGCTGGTGCCCTGAAGGTCACCCTTCACATCTATCGAGGCATACACACTTTAAGTACGCTAAAGATAGCGACAGTTCTTGCCACACTCACTGCAGACAGTGCTGGTAGGGGTCATAGATATGCTTAGTACAAAGGTACTTGAAAACATTTCTGAAAAGTGAATTAAATCAGAAATTATTTTTGGTGCAATATTGGAATCCATGCACATAGTTTTTCATAATACGCATTCATCATAAACTTTACTTTTTAATTGATTTTATTTGACAGAGCTCTACGGTCTACTACTTTGCACCTAAAAGCCTCCAACCACCAGGGTTGGGCTAGGCCAAAATAGGGACATAGGAACTCAATCCAGGTCTCCCCCATTGGCACAGGGGCCCAAGCTTCACACGATCCCCTGTTGCCTCCCAGAGTGCACATCAGCAGGGAGTTGGATCAGGAGTGGCGCTAGGACTCAAACCCACGCACAGTGATGGGGGCCACAGGCCTTCGGAGAGCTACCTCAACCACTGCACCAATGGCAGTGCCTTTCTGAACTGCCGAAGACCATGCATCGCATCATTCTGAGGGAAACAGTATAAGTAAACCAAGTGAGAAACATCACTTCTAACATCGCCCCTGTACTTAAACCTCACAGTTTAAGCAATTAACAGATATTTTTAGTCTGAGTTGCCCCCAAAGCAAGACTGAGTGCAAGTACTTTATGTGCAAGGTAATTCCAGAAAACACCTAAATAAAAGCGAGGAAACAAGACAGAGACAGGAAGGCAATGTTATCCAGTCATCACTGCAGGCCCTGGTGGTCAGTGCTACTGGAGAGCACATACCAGACTGAGGGCTGCGGCAGGGGAATTCATTGGTTGCCACATCTGGTTCACCTACGTGCAAAGCCAACACAGTCTATTGGCCAGATAAACAGCAGCCCTTGGCAGTGTCACAGAAGTCTTCAGCAAGCAGCATTCAGCCTGAGAGGTGACAGCTGAAGGCATACAGACGGGACACTGATGGGCTCTGCAGTATGCGATGGCAAAAGCTAAGTTAAAACTGAGCAGAGTTCTAAAAACGTTGTGGGTAAGACAGTGGTAGACAAGAACTCAAATTCCACATCATAGGGAAGATGATACGCCAGCTGAATATTAAAGACTGAAATCAGTGAAAATGGCCCAGAAGGAAAGAGCCATATATACACTGGCATGAAGAATAAGAAAGTCTGGGAAGCTGGGGTAACACTGGATAGTTCAGTATGACAGGTGCATAGAGCTGAACTAGGGTGCAAGCTGGGGAAGTCAGGAGGAGGAAAAGAAGTAAAACAGAAAGAAATAAGGCTTCCAACTTGACAGGAGACTATCATGAAAGGTGTTTGTGGGTTTTGTTTGTCTCTGTTTCTCATTTATTTATTTTTTATCTGAAAGGCAGATTTACAGAGAGAAGGAGAGAAAGATCTTCCATCTGCTGGTTTATTCCCCAAGCAAATGCAATGGCCAGAGCTGAGTCCATCCAGAGCCAGGATCCCAGAGCCTCTTCAGGTCTCCCACATGGGTGCAGGGTCCCAAGGCCGTCCTCCACTGCTTTCCCTGGCCACAATCAGGGAGCTAAATGGGAAGTGGACACAAACTGGTGCCCAATGGGATACCAGTGCTAGCAAGTGGAGGATTAGCCTATTGAGCCACAGCGCCAGCTCCTAAAGGCCTTTGTTTTAACATAGTAATTCTGTACATTTATGTGGCAACACATAGCAGAAAAATCTACTGGCTATAAATATAGCTGTTAATTCAGAGTTAGAGCCTAATCGTGAGCCACACCACTCTCCAGCTGCTGCTACCTGGAAGAAGTTCCTAATCCTCATCAATTGAGAAAACAACAGCACATCTGTCATAGAGTTATTGTGAAGATTAAATAAGGTATTTCATATAAAACTAATGGAAATAACAACTAAGTGTTAGCTAAACAATTAAATCTACTCGACAAATATTACAATGCAATAGAGAAATGCCAGTCATTTCAGTAAGCAGCAATTGGTCACCTGTGTACCCATACAGAAAAGTTCATCTTAATCCCTACCTCACGCAATTTGCAAACAACAACTCCCTATGAATCCTGACTCCTAATAACAAGGGCAAAACAAAAAAGCTTCCAGAACACACGAGATACCTTCATGAATGAACAAAAAAGCACGCACGTGTGCACACACACACAAATACACACACTATGCAATGAAAGAACTGGTAAACCAGGCTACATGAAAATAAGAATTTCTGCTCTAAGACAACGAAAAGGCAAGGCAGTAAGAAGAAAAGGATATTTGCAACACACACTCTTCAAAAAGTTCCCAGGAAATGTATAATATGAAAAATCTATGAATGAAATTTAAGTTTTCATGCCAAAATAAACTTATCTTTAAATTCCATTTTCACAAGCTTTTTGAAATGGGCTTATACTTACAGATGACAAATTATTCATGTCAACAACATGAACAACTCCCACAAGAAAAGAAGAGCTATAAGAACCATACTAAAAAAATTTAAATGGAGCCCTGTGCGATAGCATAGTGGTTAAGGTCCTCTCCTTGTACACCCGGGATCCCATGTGGGTGCCGGTTCTAATCCCAGCAGCCCCGCTTCCCATCCAGCTCCCTGCTCACGACCTGGGAAAGCAGTGGAGGATGGCCCAAAGCCTTGGGACCCTGCATCCATGGGGGAGACCTGGAGGAAGTTCCTGGCTCCTGGTATCGGACCGGCTCAGTTCCAGCCGTTGCAGCCACTTGGGGAGTGAACCATCGGATGTAAGATCTTCCTGTCTCTCCTCTCTGTATCTCTGACTTTCCAATAAAAAATAAAAATCTTTTAAAAAAATAAAAAATAAAAAATGATGAAAGATGTAGAAGATATTTCACAAAAGAGAATATCCAATTAGTTAAAACAATACGCATGAAAAGGGGTCCAACCTCACAGACTATCAGAGAAATATTAAGTAAAACCACAGTGGATTTCATTACACACTCACTGGAGTAGCCACAATTAAAAACACACTATCAATATTGCTGGGGAGGAAAAACAGCTGGAGCATAAGTGTGTGGAGTGTCAACTGGTGTGACCAGGTTAGAAAACCGTTGGGTCCTATCTACTGAAACTAACCTATCCATTCCCTTTGTTCCAGTAATTCTTATAGCTATACACCAAACACCTGTGCATACATTAACTCATCAAGCAGTGGGCATCTGGCAGCATCATTAAGCCTTGGGACCCCCCACATCCCACATCCAGATGCCTAGCTTTGAGTCCTAGCTCTGCTCTGCAGTCCAGCTTTCTGCAATTGGAGAGGCTGGGAAGTAGTGAACGGTGGCTCCAGTAGGTGGCGCCCTGCCACCTCCACAGAAGTATTAGATTGAGTCTGTAGCTCCTGGCTTTTGCCTGCCGGAACCTTGCCTGTGGTGGACACTGGGGAGTGAACCACACAGGATGGGTGGATGGATGGATTTCTCACACATCCGCTCCCCTGCTCCACCTCCTTTCAAATACATAGAATCAATTAAGTTCTAAAAATTTAAAGGCCCATCAAAAGGCATTTATAATGTTCAAAGTAATATCTCTAAACTGTAAGCAATCTAATGTTCATCATCAGGAGAATGGACCTAGAAATTGTGGTATGCACACACTATGAAATTTTATTCAGCAATGGGAATGAACAATCTACTATACAGGCAACAAAATGAAAAAACTCTTACATGTTAAATGAATAATGCTTGATGCTAAAAATTACATATAAGTCTACTCAAAGTTCAAAAACACTAAAATCTAATTAATGGAGTAGAACTCAACAGAGTGGTTTCCTTTTGGGAGGGGACAGTAAGCAGTAGGGGACTTGAGGGGACACTGGGTGTTCCAGGTAATGTAAAGTTTTATTTCTCTTTTTTAATTTGTTAATGTTTTATTTCTTGATTTGAGTAGTTACACGGGTTACTTGTGTTGCAAAAAATAATCAAGGTGACCACTTATCTGTGTTCTTTTCTGCACATAATGATAAACTTTAATATAAAGCTTACTAAGAAATGTGGCAACTAAATAGGATCAAAACACAAGCAACGTTAAAATGTCTCAAGGTGAACATCTGGGTGCCGAGGTCCATGAAGTAATTCCAAAGGCTCAGGTGTCAGTGACGCCAAAGCTGACCTCAGTTCAAGTTTGACACTGAATCTCAGAAGGCTCTCAAAACAGCCACATAATTCCACTATAATTCCTTGTCGCATCCAGGTTCCGTCCATGAGACAACTTATTGACCCCCCCCTCCTCTCCTCACTCCTCTCCTCACGTTGCGCAAGGCCGCTCAGCTGATGATCTGGCCACACACTTCACAGAAGCCCGCATGCCAGCACTGTCACCCGCCAGCCCGCCCAGCTGGCAGCTCTAAGCCCCTCGAGATCTCCAGAGGAACCAGGGCTTCCATCTGGTCCCTTCTGGGCTACTCAAGGACTTCCACAAATATTGCGTTTTCTCCACGAGCATCAATTTCTTCCTCTCCGTGAAATCCAAACACAATCTAAATGAGCAGTATCTTTTAGGCAACCATGCCTCACGACGGCATTCCCCTCCAGCCACTGCTCCTCGCGGGAGTGGTCTGCACCAGCATTCCCACCTACACTGCCCCTGCTCTTTTCCCAGCCCTTCCTATCCGGCCTTCGTCACGGTCCCTCCATTAAAATGGCACCTAGCAATACCACTAACCACATGGACCTTAGCAAACTCGACCGGCTCTTGTCAGTACGCACCTGACTGCCAGAAGCACTTGACCGAGTCTGCTCTCCTCTCCTCTGGAAACACCTCCTAGCGTCTGTCCCAGCATGCTTTCCTGCCAGGCCTCATGCCCCGCAGGTGTTTCTTCTCAGCCTCTTTCCTGTGCTGTCTTTGAAAGTCGGATTCCCCTAGACCAGGCCTGGCCCCTTTTTCACTACCTGCACTGTCCCTGGCCCCAAGCGGACATCTCTTTTGAGCGCTTGACTCACACGTGTGCTTGTGTAACACATCAGCTGGTGCAAACTTGAACATGACTCAAACAGAAAACTATCGTCGCATTCCCTCCACAACAAAATATCTGCTCCCTCAATAGGCTTCCCTATTTTGGGAATGGTACCACCTAGACTGAGTTATCTAAGCAAGAAAATTAACGAATAAAAGCTAGGAGTCATCTTTAGCTATGTTTTTCACACTATTTCCATAATTAATTCAGAGTCTGAATTCTCCCCGTCCGCAGTTACTCCCACTGTCTTCACCACCATCACCAGGCACACCTGGCCTGGCAGCCTCAGGCTTACCTCTGGAGCCACTTTCCCAAAGTGTGCGGCAGATCAGGCCCCGCCCGCCATTCCCGGCTTGTAGGGAGCAGCTAAGGACGAACCAGCAAGCAGGCTGCTCTGGGGGCCGGTGAGGTCAGCGAGAGGAACCCAGACACCCTCAGGCAGGTGCAGAAGGGCCCGTATGCACAGGCTGGTGCACTCTAGAGGGATATACACACTGCACTGAATGTCCCTGTGCCCGACACACAGTCCCCGCCCTGCTCGACCTCCGCGGGCAGGCTGTACACACCACAGGCCTGGCCCTGGGAGCACGACGGAGCACACACAGGCCAGGGCCCGGGTGCCAGGGCCTTCTTGCTGCAACTGCTCAGTGTGTGCAGAACCGCCTCGGCTGCTTCAGTTCCTCAGTAGACTAGGTGTTGAACTCAGAGCATTCCCAGCTAGGCAACCCGAGGTGCCCAGGCCTATCAGCTCACACTGGCGTAGAACCCCCTGCCCACTCTGACTGCTTCCCGGCCCCCTGTGCTTCCCGACAGCACCTCCCCCTCAAAGCACGTGCTGCAGCAGAAATCCTACTCAGACTCGGCGTGCTGGGCACCCAGAACTGAAACACATAATATTGTGCTTGCGCTCCTGAAGGCAATGCCTTATTATGACCTCCAACAAAAACAATGACGTCCTAGATTTAAATGGACAGAAGGGACATCTGGCCACGAAGTATGGCAGGAATGCTTTTCCACAATTAAAAAAAATAACAGGAGATGTTAAATCCATCCACAACTATGATTGATGTTAACCTCAGCTCTGTTTGCATCGAAGTGTGTGTAGAGTGGGTGAGCCGTGCGCCACGCTGCCCAGCCTCTCCGCCCCTACCTCCTCAAACATCCTCCTGCACACCAGACGGTGGAGAGGACACGCGAGGACTGTTCAGCTGAGGCCCACCTGCCCACCAGTGCTTCCACAGGAAAGGCAGAGCGTGTGTGCCCACACCAAGTTCCACCTGTGTGAAAGTTAACTGACACACACACACACTTCACAGGCTATGAGACTTCTCTATAAGACTTCTGCAGGGAAATCACCACTCGCCCAACTGTACTCCCTTGCTAGCAGCTTAGGCAAAGCCAGGGCCCAGTCAGGCCCTGCTGTGTGGTTTGGGGTAAAAAAGGAGGCAGGATTAAAGAGCTCATTTTAAGTCCCAAAAGTAAAATACGACTTGGCCTACGGCAGTCCTAATTCCTTCCAGAACTCATCCCCGGAACTGCCCTTTAAACAACCAGTCATTAACCCAACTCCGGGTCTTTTACAGCTGCGAAAACCCATCGCGCACATCATTTCTTCATTAGCTTATTATTATTGTTATTGCAGAAAAACAGCGAATTTCCGAAGTGGGCTTCAAAGGGATTTTGGGGGGGAAAGAGGGAGAAGGTGTGGGCGGGCAGGGACCACGAGGCGTGTGTGGCGTTGGTTGGAGCGGAGACAGAGGTGCCCGGAAATCCCCGGGGAAGGGTGCCTGGAAAGTGCCTGGGTCCAGCGCACTCCAAGGCCACTGCGCACCGGCGCAGCTGCTGCAGCCCCCGGAGGAAGCTTCTTACGTAAGTCTAAAGACGCTGACATCACCTTCGCTGCGAGCGTCGCAGCCCAACTGGGCGCCAACAGACAGCGAGCGCCAGCCCAGTTGCCCCCTCCCATTGCCCGCTGCCCCGTGAGCCAGGAGAACCGCCTTGGAAAGCACAGGACGGAACTGGGAGCCCTGGAAACGGGGCAGGTATCACAAGAGTAAAGTCAACGCGCAGCCCAAGATGCCCAAGGATCGCCCAAACCTCCTTTCTTGCCCTCTCCCCGCAGCTTGCCGGGCGGGACTATTTCCTATCTACATCTACAGGCAGGCGGTGGAAGGAGGCGGCAACACCCTGGGGCTGCGAGAGAGCAGCCTGTCGAGTCCTTGGAGGACAGATGGTCCAGAAAACCACTTAGCAGGAACCATGCCCCGGGGGTCTCCTCTTCCTTCCAGGCCCCTCCGGCACGCTCGGGCTTTCGGCCGAGCACTTAGGAGTTCTCTCCCGGAGGCAAGCGGCGCCTCTCCCAGGAGCGCCAGGCACAAGTTCACAGCTGGGGGGCGGGGGAGGGCGCCAAATCACCGCCGAGCGACAAAAGCGCCGCGGTCCTGCAGGAACCCTAAAAGGAGCCCATTCCACTGTTCCCCGAGCCCCCAACAGGGACAGGGCTGAGCTGCAGGGCTCGGGGACGGGCCGACGGGCACCCCAGAAGTTAGACCTCTCCACCCTCCCAAGGACACGACGGTGAGCCTGGGAGGTGAATGGCAGAGCCGCTGCCTCCAGGGCTCCCTCCCGGCCTCCCCTGGGCTCCAGGCTGCCTTTAACTTTGAGCTCCCCGCTTGGCATCCCTGCATTGGGGTTCAGCCGGGCCACTCGGGCCCTGGAGGATGCGGGTGGCTCTCGCTCGGGGCTGGGGGGCTGCGAAGGCGAGAGGAAGGTGAACGCTGGCGCGGGAGCAGCGCAGCGGGGCTGGGATTGCGGTGACCGCGGAGGGCGCGAGGGTGCGGCGCAGGGGCCGGGCGGGCGGCACGGGTACTCACGCACTGCCTCCTGCTTGGGGTCCAGCGTGCCCAGGACCCGCTGCACGTCGCCCAGCTTGCCCTGAAGCGCCCAGACGCGGCGGTGGGTGAGCTGAATGTCGCTCTCGAGCTCCTGGAAGAGGCTGCACGCGTGCCGGGCCACGTCGGAGAGCTGCCGGAGGACGCGGGCCAGCGCGGCGTTGCTGACTGCGCACAGGTCCAGCATGAGCAGCACCGCCGCGGCCGCCGCCGAGGACGCGTCGCCAGAGGCAGCGGCCGCCGCCTCCGGGCCCCCCGGCGAGCTCTCGTCGCCGGCCGCCGGCGCCTCTCCCGGCGACGGCTGAGCCTGGTCCGCTGGCGGCGGCGGCGGCAGCCCCGGAGGCGCGGGGGGCGCGCTGCGAGGCTCCTCCGGCGCCGGCGCCTCGGCCTCCTCCGAGCGGCCGGGCGGCTGTGGAGGCGGCAGCGGCTCAGCGCTGCCTCCGCTCGCGTCCTCCGCTGGGCCGGGCGCCGGGCGCCGCTGCCGGCACAGCCACTGCGGCTCCACGATGCGCTTGGCGAACGGCATCCCTCGCAGGCGGGCCGCGACTTTCTGGTCTCTTCAGAGCGCTCCTCGTGAGCTGGGCACTCGGCGCGCCCACCTGAGCAGGGAGCGGGGGCAGGAATCCGGCAAGGGCGCGACCAGGCAGTCCGGATAGGTAGGGGCTCCTCGCTCACCTGGCCTCCGCCTCTTCCCCGCCCTCTCCCTAGCAAATCAGTCCAGCTGGTCCTCTCAGGAGTGCACCGTTCCGTGAGGAGGATGACAAGCGCCGGGCACAAAATCCTGGGGTGTGCCGGGGCTCTCCTCACATGCTTCCAACTGGGGTCGGCTGGCTCAGCTCCATCGCTCCTGCGCCCGCCGCCGCCGCCGCCGCCTACATAAATGGGCGTGTGTGTCTGTGTGTGTGCATGGGTGAGTGGCTGGGTGAGTGTGTGCGCGCGCCTCAGTTTGAAAGTACCCCGGCGCAGGCCTCTCCCCGCGCGCCCCTCGGCCGCTCCGGGGAGCGAGTGCGCCGGGATCGCTCTCCCTCTCTGGGCGGGGAGGTTTCGGAGAGGTGCTCTGAAAACCCGGAGAGAGGAATCCGCCTCCAGTCCGGGCGCAGGAGGCGGCGCGGGGGCGGCGGGGCGGCCGCTGGGCGGGGAAGGCCGGGCGAGGGGGCGCAGCGCCCTGCGCGGCCGCTGGGAGTCACTGGTGGCCTCGCGGCGCAGGGCACGTTCCGGCGCCGAGCCACTTCCTCGAGTCCCTGAGGTGAGGACTGAGCGCGTCAGCGTGCTGGGGGCGGGGAAGTTCTCCAATTTGGGAGTGGGGGTGTGGGTAGCGGGCGCAGTGGGAGGAGGGGAGGGGACTGGGGATGCGGCCGATTTGGCCTGTCGGAGCAAGTTGCTTCGCTGAATTCCAGCTCGGGGCAAGCAAGTCTTTTGGGTTCTTACAGGGAGACACGGGCTACTTCTTGGGAGTGCCCCGGACTGTGGGAGCGCAATGCAACAGCTGGGCAGGGGGACGGGCGCGGCTCACGCCTGTGCAGCCCTAGTGACCCCATAGAGATACCACGTGTGGTCGCTCTGGGCACCCTTTCCCATAGAGTATCATGAATGAGAGCCAAACCACCAATGAGCACAATCCCAGACAACTACTTGCAAAACTCATTGCACGTTGGAGATGAACAGGCTCACCGCCTTCTCACCCTACTGTGCTGATGGCATGCAAAGTTTCTGAAGTTGTCCTTCAGAGTTGATGCCTCACAGAAGAGTGGCGTTCTCCCCTTCAGTTGACTGAAAGGTGTAATTTCTTAAAAGGCATACGTTTTTCACGGCCGCGGGCTACAGGCTGCACGCTGTCAAGTTGAAATGTGAAGAGTTTGGGAAATGTGAATAAAATGCATGCCTTCATTCCTCCAAAAATAGACTGTAAGATGATGTATATGTGTATGTATGTGTATATATACAACATATATATATATAATTTTAATCTTAAAACCACAAGTCATATCATGATGTTTGAGAGCAATACTGTCCTGCAGACCTGGGGTGTCCCCTGCTCAGCCCGTCTTTAGGGGAAGACTGGGCAGGAGCCAACAGCCAGGAATTTGAATTGGCACAGGTTTTGGTTATAAAGGTTTCAAGAGATCCTGGTGTTACTTTATATATGTACACACACTCGGCAATGTCCTTGGTTATAAAAGATCCAGGCTAGGATTTGGGGGATAAAAAGTCATGATGCTGACAGGTACACAAATGATTGAGTGACAATAAGAATGATGATGACAATACTAACGTATATAGAGAGAGGACAATGCATAACAAAGTAAAAGGTGTATTGAAGCTTGCTTCCTGTGACTTGACTTTAAATCACATTTCAAATAAAATGTGAAAACATTTTTGGATAAGTTTACAAGGATTTGTTCCCTCTTGCACAAATCTAAACAGCTCACAAGCAGCTGTTTTAAACATTAGTTTGACTTTTTGATATGTTCAAAATTCTGAATATGAGTTCTGTTAGGGAGGCAAGTCAGAATGTTACTTCAACACATGGAAGCAGCAAAAACAAGTGGGGAGGGGATTCTGAGAGTTAGCAAACCTTACGGTAGCAGGCCCCGGCCTCTCACTGCCCCCACCCAGCACTGTCCAATTAATGGGCACCAGTGAAGCAGAGGCAGCTGAACAGGTCAATGAGTGAGTGGTGTGTGGTTCTCACAGGTAAAGGGAGTTTCAGATCTGTAGCCCATTCCTTCCAGGGCCGAAAAGAAATGATCCCCATGGCAGATGGATAACGCAGGCTGCCTATGGTGATGCTTGTTGCCCCAAAGTAGCCAGTACAGAGTCAAGATTTCAGCATGATTCAAATCACAGTTCAAGGATGCAAGAAGGAACGTTCTCTTTGTTAACTTTTGGGCTCTTAGTCCTGTGCTGATAGAGCCATAGTCGTTTGGTTAAAAGTAAAAAGCTTTCATTTTGGCTTTTCATCTCTTTAGATGTTACTAGCCCTTCCATTTCCTTTGGAGGTCCCCAGTGTTTTACTTTATTTTTGTTTTATTTGTGTGTGTGTGTGTGCATGATTTTGAAAGAAAATCCTTCAAATGCTCCAAAAATACAATAGAAATGGTTATATTCATTGTCATGATAGCTTAATGTATTTCCAGTCCTCTGTGGGTTGTGAAGAAAGGCATCTTTAGAAAACGGTGGTGATTTTTACACACTATAAGTGGAAACAGAGTTCCTATCTACGGGAAGGCAGCTTGCAGACAACCTTCTGGGCCCATCCCACCCCTTATCTCCACAAGCCCCTCCTGTGGAACTCACCAGTCCTCCCCACACACACTCTGTGTTTTGACTCCTGCTTTACAGAGCTACACTACTGAAATGAGAGAGAGAGAGAGAGAGAGAGAGAGAGAGAGAGAGAGAGAGAGAAAGGAAGCAACCACATGTAATGTTGATGGGGTACAGGAATCACCATCTTAATGCTGGTGAGTTTCCAACACACCCACAAGTTGTGGCTTGCTCACTAAAATCCCTGGTTGCATCATTTTATCTTGAGTTTTCTCACAACACATTCTGCTGCAAAATTGCTATCTGAAGCCAGATTGTTATTCCTAGGTATCTGCATTCTCTCTCTCTCTCTCTCTCACACACACACACACAAACATACACACACACGGAGAGAGCCCACTGTTTATTTGCACATATTTACTTACCGTGGCTTAAAGCCAAATGGAAAGAAGAGGCAGCCATCGTTCCTGCAGCTCAAAGGCCAGCACAATCTCCCCATAAACTCAGATGTGTGCCAGTGCAAGCCTTATGCCATATAAAATGAAAGAAATATCCTGTCCATGTCACCATACCCCAATTACTCGTCTAGATGCTTGAATCCAGCAGAAGGAAAGACCTTATCGAAGAACAGAATTGATATTAAGGTTACTGGCAAACCCTTCCACAGAACCACAATCAAGTTTCCTATACCACTTTGCAGCTACCAAGGCCCAGATTCCCCAAAGACCCTTCACGAAAAATGTTCTACTTGAAGTATCTCAGCACTGGAGTTGAACCAGCATTAATGATACTTGAGAAAAATTTTTTTAATATAAGAAATGCCCGATGCATGATTCAAGTTAGCATAATCATTTAACTTTAGTGACCGGGATCTCCCTGCACTCAGTTGCACCAATTTCTTGCTTCACCAGTTTAATTCAGTCCTAAACCCTGCCACTACATGAAATGCTGTTAAATCAAATTTTTAAAATTTCCATTCATTTCATTGGGAAAAGTTAAGAACCTTCTATCGCAACCTAAATTACCCAAGCCATTTCACAGACACAGATTTACAATAAGAACCAATACTTTGAAGGTAAATGAGCATGGCTTGTGTAGGAGGACATTGTGACCCGAAAAGGTCAGTGAGCACAGGACTACAGTTGGTTGGATAATATTTGGAGGAGAATAACCAAATGGCTACCTTTTGTATACCTTATTGGATATCATCTGCATATGTATATGAGAACACCTGGTGGAATATACAAGACAAAAGGAGTTCCAAACAAGCATTAATGGTTTTGTTGATAAGCTCAGCACTTCCTCCCTTATCCTATATGACCCTCAGAGTATAAAGTCTGATGCTACTAATAAACCTCGGCTTTTGACCATCAGTCAGGGGTCCACGTGTGTTATTATCGGCTCCGTGCACCAAGTCCATCGCTGCGGGACAGCGACAACTGGCGCCTGAACGGGGACTTGAAAGAAGAAGAGAAAGTGCAGCGGAGACCCCCACAGAAAGTGGTGAGTGGGACAATGGGCCAGGACCAGTGTAGGGCACAGTCTTTTATCTCTCTTATGCAGAATTTTTTAGTGAAAAGTGGAACGAAGATAACTAGGCAGCAATTGCATTCTTATTTAGAGCTTGTTAGTGAATATAATCCTTGGTCTCCAGATGAATGGACACTAGAAACTGGACTTAAGAATTTTACTCAGAAAAATGGTGAAAAGGCCGGAAGGATAGAAGATATTCAAGTTAGTTTTTGGATTATATCGGCTTTAATTAGAGCTATTATTATAATTTTAGAAGGGGAATCTGCAAGAAATTCCTCTAAGGGGAGACACCCCCAAAATGTAGCTAAAAAAGAAGTGTTTCATAGTAAGAACAAGGAAGAAAGAGAAAGGGAATCCTTAAGAGGCCCACCTAACAGGAAAGGACGCTGTAATATGGCTAAAAAAGAAACGCCTCATAGTACAGATGAGGAGGACAGCAAAGAGGAGCCTGTGAGAGATTTCCCTAATGGGAGACGCCACCGTAATGTGGCTAGGAAAGAAATGGCTTATACTACAGATGAAGATGAGAAAGAATGTGTGAGAGGCCCTCCCACGAGGAGATGCCACTGTAATGCAGCTAAAAGAGAAAGGCCTTATACTACAGATGTGGAAATTAGGAAAAGAAAACTTGGAAGATGTTACCATAATGTGACTGAAAATGAAATCAGAGCTAAGAAAAAGAAAATTTTCAGTGTTAAACCACAGGATTTCTCTAGTGAGGTAAATGAGGCTGGGATAAAGCAACAGTTAAATATCAGCCCATGCCGTCTTGCTCTTAAATCTGATCAAAAATGTTTCCAAATGACTGATGTTCCCCGGAGACCTCATGAACTCCGATTGCTTTTTCCAATCATACTTAGTCAAGAAAATAACCAACCTACCTATGAAAGCCTAGATGTTAATGCCATCATAGCTTTTAAAAAGGCTTGTGTGTCCTACGGACCTACTTCTTCTTATGTGTGGGAATATTTAAATGGCTGGAGCCAGGGAGCAAACTGGATTCCTTATGATTTTGAAGTAATAGCAAAAATAGGGTTTTCTCCTTCTCAATATTTACAATGGAAAATGTGGAGAAGCGATATGGCTAAAGAAAAACTGCGAACCTTAGGAGCATCAGGTCGGCAACTCCCTGGTGGAGGACAACTGACTTATGATATGTTGGTCGGGGACGGACAGTGGGTTACTACAGAGCAACAGATACAGCTACCTCAAGCTGCGCTCATGCATATACGAGACGTAGCATTGTGGGCATGGGAGAAAATTGAGACTGGGTCTGAATTTGCAGGCAGTTATACAAAAGTCATTCAAGGAGCCAAAGAATCTTATGCTGATTTTGTAAGACGTTTGACAGACTCTATAGAAAAACAAGTTAAGGGAGAAGGCACTAGGAAATTGTTGTTAAAGCAACTGGCCTTTGATAATGCGAATGAGGACTGCCAGGCTGTTATTCGTCCTATAAAAGAAAGAGAGGATCTTCTGGGTTACCTGAAAGCCTGTCGCAACATAGGGACATTTAAGCACCGTGCCCGCCTAGCAGCACTTGAAACTTTTGCTATTCAAAAACAAATGAAGGCTAAATGTTTTAATTGTGGCAAGCCAGGACACCTTAGAAAAGATTGCCCAATGCTTCCTTCAACTCAAAAATACCCTGCGGATGCTTTTAACAGTCACTCCCCTGGAATATGTCCTAAGTGCCGAAGAGGCCAACACTGGAAAAAAGAATGTAAATCCAAATTTGACCATGATGGCAGATGCCTGTGGCCAGAAGACTCTGGGAGGGGTCAGCCCCAGGTCCCAAACATTCACAGGTTTACAAAATGGGAATCTTCAGAGAAGCTACAAACTTAAAACTGCCACTGTCTCATTGCCCCACCTGTGCTCCTCACCCTGCAAGTATAAATCCTGGAGGCTGAAATTCCAATCAGTTGTGGTGTATGCATGTTATTCATATACAGCATTGCTTAATCATGTATACTAATTTTTAAGTACAAGTCTTTATATTAAGTTAATTTTTATGTTCACTGCCTCATTACGTTCTCATTGTTTAAAATTAACAAAAGCGATGTTCTTGCTTTAAGGAGTGTTTGGGTGATGTCATTATATCATTATAAAGTGAATGTTTCCTGTTTTGTTTGTTAATGTACCCGAGTTGTAACCGCATGTCTTTTGGAATATTTTATAATGCTGAGGAAGCTGGCCTTCAGTTTAGTGGCTAGCTTTCACAATAATCACCAATTTCAAGGTCTTTTGTTGTGGTAGATGTTTAGCAAACTGACTTCATCTGTATATCCATTGCAACTTTTGGGAGCTTGGAATTCAAAGAAGATACTAGGCTTTTGTAAATCCTGAGGGTTTTTTGGGGGGACATTTAATAAAAATGTGAAATTTTACCATAAATAATTTGGTATAAAATTGAACTCGAACACTATTTGATTATTTCAAGGTATAAGTTAATGTGATATTCATTGTCTACAAAGTGTTTGCATGTATTAATTGCATGTATTAATGTAATTCTTGTGTTTTTGGCTGGTTATCAAATCTCTCACTGCCTTTAATGTGTCAAGGTTTTGTATTTGTTTTAAAGATATTTGAGTGATGATCTCGCATCAATAACCAATTGTAATCTATCATATGTTATGCTAATGTCAACAACAAATCTTGTTTCAGATATTTTTAGCTATCCTTAAAAAAGCATTTAAGAATTCAAAGGTTTCAAATCCTAGGGATTCCCTTGGTATTCTTACGAGGCCTCAAGAATGCCAACGGATCTATCTCCCGTTTTGTGGAGACAGTTGACCAGGCTATTGGATTATACTAAGATTATTGCCAAATAACAAATGGAGTAAAATTTTATTGTGTCAAAACGTTGTATACATCCATGGAGTTGTGAAGGTTTAATTTTAGTTTGCGTTGCTAATTATGTATTCTTAGCATGGCTGTATTGCTGGGAAGACTGAAATTTGCAATTTTAGATTGATGGAGGGATTTCATAGCATGATCAATGTTTTTGTCTGAGTTTCTCAGTTCAAAACTATTGACTTAATGGTTTCACTTACTGGTTTTTGGTGAACACTACTACTAAGCTTGGTTGAGAATAATATTTTCAAGTCTCCAAAAGTGTGTGTGTGTGTCTGTGTGTGTGCGCGCATACATGTGTGTCTTAACATTTTGTCCTTTGTAAAAAGTTGTTTCAAATTGTTATCATGTGTTGCTGTTTGTTTATCAAGAGCAGGTTGCCTTGGGGCTGTGGCAACCTGCAGCCACGCCCAGAGCTTTCTGATAGGATTGTAAAATCACAAAGATGTTAAAGTTATGCTTTAAAAGCAGAGGGGGGAATATGCTACCCCTGTAAATGCATTAATTTGGTCTTACTCACCTTAAATTTTGTTCAGATTTTGTCTCCTGGTGAGCACCAGCTCTGCGTCACTAGAGGCTGCTTGCAGGCCCAACACAGATGCCTTCGGTTTGATGGAGGAACCCAGCCACTCACAAGTGGAGAGGTCCTGACCCCTTGCTAACTGTGGGAAGAGGGTTTGTTTGTGTTTTTCCAGAAACTGAGCTGCAGCCTGTGTGGGTGCCAGCTGGTAATGTAAAGCCCTGGACTCCATTCACCGGAGGAAGCGCCTGCAGTAAGACAAATTCGCGACTTCATTCTGAAAGATCCATCTCCATCAAGGAGACATTGGAGGAGGAGGAGGAGGCCAGACCCCTCCCAACACCGGGTGACGTGAGGGATCCTAAGAGATTGGTGCATCAAGCGCAACTGTCCTTGACATTATGATGCATTTGATAAACACTAATAATCCGTGGGAAAGGTTATGCTCTTGTCCCTAGAATTTCCTGATGGATCCTCAAAACTGGCTCATCTGACCTCGAAAGTGCTGCAACTCCCTTGAACTCAACGCTGCCCCTGGAGAAGATGGAACCCCCAGT